>NW_006408781.1:477982-479906 GCF_000296735.1 Chrysochloris asiatica
TACAAGAAAAAGACAAATAACCCAATTAAAAAATGGCACAGAACATGAACAGACACTTCAACAAAGAGATCTGGGCAGCCAAAAAACATATGAAGAAATGTTCACAATCGCTAGCCATTAGAGAGATGCAAATCAAAACAACAATAAGATATCATCTCACACCAGCAATAACAGCAAAGATCAAAAGAGTATAGAGAACAATACATGCTGGCAAGGATGTGGAGAGACTGGGACGCTGCTGCATTGCTGGTGGGATTGCAAAATGGTCCAAGCACTCTGGAAAGCAATATGGCGCTTTGTCAGAAGGTTGGAAATAAAAATACCTTATGATCCAGCAATCCCTCTACTTGGTATTTACCCACAAGAAATATGAGCCATAACATGAGTAGAAACATGCACACCATGTTCATAGCAGCACTATTTACAATAGCAAAAAGATTGAGACAGTCTAAGTGCCTACCAATTGAAGAATGGATAAACAAACTGTGGTACATACATATAATGGAATACTATGCTACCTTGAAAAACCACATAACGAGGATGAACCTTGAGGACATTATTTTGAATGAAATTTCATCAATCACAAAAGGAGAAATACTGCATAGGACCACTATTGTAAAAGATTAAAAAAAAGAACCCATTCCAAAAAGGGGGGGTGGAATTATTTGCTGGTTACCAGGATGAGGGAGGTGGGGTAAGGGGAGGTAAGAGAAGGTGGAGCACAGGGTAGGGAATAGACGCAGGATAATTTGGGTGCTGGGCAGGGGGGCAATATGCAAGAAGAGGGAGGGGAATGGAAGAAGAATGCAGATGGGAGAAAAATTGGACAGGTTTGCATGGGCTAAGTGGGACAGAGGTAAATAATAATGTATGCACAACCTTGAAACAACAGGGCTCTTGGATACAGGGATTGAAGCAGGGTTTGACTAGGTAAATGGGGGGGGGTAATGTTAAGATGCTTGGTTGTCTTTTGATTCTTGGTTTCCCTTGCATACCACTGTAAAACAGACACTTGAGGGTGAGAGAAAAGAATATACAGAAATAGCACCGTAGAAAACTTATAATTCTGTCGTCTGCCTATAACTGATTGGAATACCTGAAATGGGGCTACAACTTGCCCAGTAAAAGAGGCTTCCTGCGGAGCCTTTGCATTGCATAAGACCATAGGTGGAATCCTGAACCCATCCAGAATCTTCTGTGGTGGGAAATTTCCACTTGAAATTATAAGCAGACCAGCCTGGAGCAGCTAGAAGAACAGAAGATACTTCTTGAAAGAAATACTGACAGGAAAAATACAAAACAGTGACGACAATCCAACTGACTACTATAAGAACAAGCAAGTTGCTTGCCCAAGAGACATCAAGACAAGTGGTTGAACTCCCTTCCAAGACTAAGACTTAAGGGGAATACACAAACAGGCATGCGGTCTGACTGGTGAACATGTTGGTTACCGATAAGGGGAAGTGAGGGAAAAACAGCAATGCAGCTGTGAGTTAAGTCTGACCACGTTCAATAGACTTCTGTGAACCCTGGTGGAGACCTGGTTGGCCAGCAGTGTGGCAAGACCTGGGGACTCCTGGGCCCAGAGACAGTGACATGGCCACAGAGGACTAGAGTGGAGAGTGAAGTGTGCAGCTGATAAGAAGTGAGGGCATATACACAAGAACACCCACACTTGCAGGTAATACCCATTTGACCTGGTTTCAACGGCTGGATGATTAGAACTCGACTAGAAGAAGAAAGAAGAGGAAAAAAAAAAGAGTAATCTGATACAATATTATGAACTTGGCTGACACCTATGGATGCAGTAGCTCAAAAGAGGGAACAAATCTTTATAATGAGGATCATTTCCACCCCCTCAGTACACAGGGTAGACAGGGATGGGCAACTTGAACATTGGCTACCCTAAATGGAAGGCTACATA
>NW_006408781.1:481480-502235 GCF_000296735.1 Chrysochloris asiatica
TGCATAATGATGTTGGAAAATAATGTTAAAAGTACCATGGACTGGTAGAAGAACAAACAAATCTCTCTTGGAAGAAGTTCAGCCAGATAGCTCCTTAGAAGCCAAGATAGTGGGATGTCATCTCTCATACTTTGGATGTGTTTTCAGAAGGGACCAGTCCCTGAAGAAGGACATCATGTTTGGTAAAATGGAGGCTTAAAGGAAAAGAGGAATACTCCCAACGAGATGGATTGGGACAGTAGCAACAATAATGAGTTCAAGTGTAACGATTATGAGGAGGGTGCAGGAGTGGGCAGTGTTTTGTTCTTTTGTGCATATGTAATTATGAATTGGAATTGGCTCAACAACAGTTTTCCAGAGTGTGGGAACAGAAATCTTTAATATAGGATTTAGGGTTTACAGGGAGTGACAAATGCTGGGGAGTGAAAAGCGGGTAGGTGCAGCTGGGAGTTCATGGAAGGAGGCACTGAGGACCTCAACCTGAAACACCTCAATAGGTGAGTTCTTAAGTCTGAGAAGACTTAAGAGTCATTCTCAAGAGTCTCTGAGAAAGTTCTCACCAAACCTGGTCTTTATCGAGAAACCTAGAAGGTACTGAAACCTGTGCCTGGGCTAGACACTATACCCACCTGAGGATGGCTCTCTGCTCACCTCCACGTTCTCAAACTGCTAAAGCTCTGGAAAGTGCCTCTCATTGGAAATGAGCCCTGAAGCATTCAAGGATGGGGATTCTGGGAAAGGCTATATCCCTGGAGAGTGGGCAACAACACAACCCTACGGCCTCTAATTTCCAAGGTGTCTCATTATGTGAAACAAGTTATCCACTCATTCAACAAATAAGTGCTTGCTATGTACAAGACAAAAAGCCCTGGTGGTGCAGTGATTAAGTACTTGGCTGTTAACTGAAAGACCAGAGGTTTTAACCCACAAACCACTCCACGAATAAAGATGTAGCAGTCTGCTTCTGTCAAGATTTACAACCTTGGAAACCCTCTAGGGCAATCTTAGACTATCCTCTGTGATAAACCAGAATCAACTTACAAGCAATGAGTGTGTATATGCCAGAATCAATTTTTTTCCCTGTCTGAGCTCACTTTGGGCTAAAAGGAGAAGTAGGGGACATAATAAAGGAAGGTCTAGTGATCTACTTATGAGAAAGCATCTGCACAGAATTCTATGGAACACAGATCTACTCGGAGAGCTCTCAATGGCAGGTGTTAGGATGCATAAGGAAGCAACTGCTATGTGTATTAAGACTGTTAACCAATATTCTGGCTCATCCCCAGGCACATGCTAGGATTGTACTTCCCCACCTGCGCTGTGACTTGTTATGGCCAATGGAGATCCAGCAGAAGTAACGCGTGTAACCTACAGTTGGAAGGTGTTGCATTTCTCACCTTGCTTTCTTACCCCGCTGCCGTGGTGCATGTGCTGAGATGGAACTTTCATTAGCCTAGGTCCCTGAGAGAGTCATCCTAGAGTGGGTCTGCTTTATGACTGAGAAGTAAGACCCTGGGGGTCACTTGTCACCACAGCCAAACCTAGTTCATCCTGCCTGGCATACAACACCTGAGTGAGGACCTAAGACTGCCAGGAGTCTGGGGAGAGGGGAATCATTGTTTCTGGGTTGCTTAGTTCTTAAGGAGTTCTGATGGTGCTGTGGCTAGCATGGGGCTGCTGACTGCAAGGCTGGTGGTTCAAACCCACCAGCCCCTCTGCTAGGAGAAAGATGAGATTTACATTCTCAGATTTAACTCAATGGCAATGGGTTGATTTTTGGTGGGTTTCCCTAGTCCTTAGATGGATTATTCTCCACATGTGCCTTTGATTTAGCTTACTCGCTGGAAAAGATCATATAAAAACTAATTAACTCAAAGAACAGTCATGAGTGATCATTCTCCTAGTCCTCCAGACTGCTGGCTTTCTGTTAATAAAGCTTGGTTTGGATCTCTCCCCATCTCTGTGATTGACTACAGTGACAGGCAGCAAACCCTCGTTTTGGTTTGGCAACATTTCTGGTGACCACGTTCAGGGACTTTGTGGACATCCCCATGGGTAAGTAGTATTACTAGCAAAGGGACTTAGTCTCATTTATGGGTGATATTGCTTGCTTGGGAGGCCCACTGACCACCTGGACAGGTAAGCCCAGGAGCACAGTAACCAAACACTCTAAGCAACGTTGCCAAGAATCTTTTTCTTGGGAATCTTTAGCCTGTGTCTCCTGCACTCACCGATGCCTTCACTTTTGAGATCTTGTTTTATTCTGGGTGTGCACATAGGGGCATAGTAGGTGGGAAGTAATTTCCTCAAAATGTTCCTTCTGTTTCTTTTTCTATTTCTATTAAGGTTAACCTCTGTATCTGAAAAATGGGAACATAGGCCTCAATCCCAAAGAAAACCCACATAGGTGATAATTCTGTCTGACTGGTCTCTGTATAGGTAGCCTCTTATGACAAAAGGGGAAATGATGTTTTACTGTAATACAGCTTGAACAATGTACAATCTAGATTATGGGGGGGGATAACCTTTGAATGGATCCTTAAGTTATTATATCATCTTATAGCTTGAATTATTCAACCATAGTGCCAGATAGCCTATTTATAAATTTACTTGGTTTTTGTCCTGTATTTATATTTAATAAACTGAAAACAACCTAGAATTCCAAGAGCATGCAGGTTATTTCATGTATATGTAATATAATGCATTTATACTGCCAAGAATAACTATGAAAGACATGCAGAGAAAAAATAAATACAGAACAATGTTAGGTGAAAAAAGTGAGACATAGGGTTCTAACCAGGTGTATATGTGAATATACAGAGAAGTGAATGGTTGCTTTTATGTGAAATGTATCTTTGTCTTATTACAGCTTCTGGCTCACCAGCAGCACCTAGTAGGGACATAATGAACCTGCGCTGCCTTATTCAGCAGTGGAGGAAAGCAGTTTGGAAGTGATTTCTCTATCCTAAACCCTGCAAGGGACCAATTTTGGTTGAGGGCTACCCGAAACAGAGGCAGGCCAATACCTTCTCCAGAGATGCCCATAGGATTGATTATGGAAGGCAACCTGCCGAATATTACTGGGCACACACTCCTTTCACTATCTCAGATTTGTTAAATAGGAAAATTCAAACCCTTCCTATTGAGATGACCCAGCCCAAATGACAGATTCAATAACCACTATTTTTGCTACCCACCACCCTAATTAGGCAGATATTCAGGCTCTGTTGACTATGCTCCTGACCAGAGATGAAAGGAGGCTGGTCTGAGATAAGGCACAGGACGAAGCAGCATGCATCCATGGAGGAAAAACTCGAAAGGCAATTCCTCTAATGAAGCCAAATTGCAATCTAAATGACAGGGCCTGCTATGGCTGTAGCACTATAAAAGGTGCATTCTCAGAGGTCTGAAGAAGGGAGATCCTAAACAAAAGAGCTTGAACATAGTATAGGCAATTCAGTAGAAGCAAACTGAGGACCCTTCTGAATTTCTTGAATGACTCTACCAGGTTTACTATAATTACACAAACCTTGACCCTGAGAACTCAGTAAATGCCTGAATAGTTAACATGCCTTTTATCTCCCAAAGCATTCCTGATGTTAGAAAGAAACTGCAGAAATTCAACAGGGCAATTCACATGAATCCATCCCAGTTGGTTGACTAAATCAGGATATACAACAGTGACCAAAACTACTAAGTTGCTGTTAAATGCCATCCAGTCATAGCAACCCTGTATAGGGTTTTGAGGTTGTAAGTCATGGCAGGAGCAGAAAGCCTCATTTTTATCTCAACTTGCTGAACTGTGGTTTGCCTTTCAGTGCTTATCCTACAGAGCCTACTAGAAAATAAAGTTCTGGGGGACAGTGGTGGCCTAGTGGTAGGACTCTCGCCTTCCATGTGGGAGATCGGGGTTTGAGTCCCAGCCAGTGACAACCACCATCAGAGACTTGCATGTTGCTCTGAGGCTGAACAGCTTCCACAACAGCTTACAAACTGGGATGAACTAGGAAACAGGACATGGTGAGCTACTTCCATTAGTCAGCCAATGAATTCCTTAAGGGATCACAAGAGTCTCTGATCAGGGTGTGTTGCTGGGCCAGGCAGCATTTAATTCTGTTGTACGTGGGGTCGTCTTGAGTTGGAGCTGAAATGATGGCAGTTAACCACAACAACAAACCTCAGAGGATCAGATATTTGCATACATACATAATTTTTAAGGATTTCCAAGCATTTTAAAGGAGTTCTGTTGTGCTCAGCTGCAAACAGAAAGGCTGGCAGTTGGAACTCACCAACAGCTCTGCAGGTGCAAAATTTAGTGTTTCCATAAAGATTATAGTTTGGAATCCCTCTGGGTTCTATAGTCTCACTATGATTTGGAATCGACTCCTAGGCAATGGGTAAGAAAGGACGGCAAAACCATTCGCTATTCACTTTTCATTCTTCATAGGCAGAGGACAAGTGGGGTGCTGAAAAGGGAGTGTGGAGATACCTGGCCGAAGGGAGCGCAATGCCTCCAGAAGGACATAGCTCCAAAGGCACAGTGACCACTGCCCAGGCCAGGGAAGCAGGTCTCCAGGGAAAATGATTTTCCTTACAATTTAAAGCACAAGCAGAAAGTGAGATGTCCCAGTACACCTGTGCAAATGGACCAGTGCGACATGGGATACCTGTTGTCTAATTTTGTAATCTTACCTCTCATTAAATATTCAACGCAGATGATTTGATCTTTTCCTTTTCTCCACTTCCCCTTCTTCCTTCACCCTCTCTGGTCCTGTGTTTCCCTTGCTCACTACTCCCCCCACAATTTTCCTGCCTTCTTCTGTCAGCATCTGCCTGAGGCTGTGTCCTTACACAAAATTAGGGGAAAATACACAGATTGCCTGTTAATAGGACATTCAGGATTCTACAGGACATGCAGCTTGGTGGATTGAAGAGATGACTGTGTTAATGTCCCTGGTGGCACTTCAAGCCCTAGCTGCTCCAGAAGAGAGAGGCGGCTGTCTGCTCCCGTAAAGAGCTAAAAGCTCCAAAATCCTATATAGGATCATTCTTAGTCAGAATCAACTCAGTGGTAGTAGGTTGTTTTGTTTGGGCTAATACTGTTCCAGGTTATAGATGTTCGAGATTTAATGATGTTCCCCAGACCTCTCTATCTGAGATTATGACCCTGTTTGGAAATAGGGGTCTTCTTTTTTATGTTAATCAGACCACATCAGAGTAGGGTGACTCCTAAACCTAACCACTTCTGAGCGGTGTCTGATAAAAAGAACAGAGTGGACACAAAGACGCATATGAGGAATTTCTACATGCCAAGGAATGCCAGGGATTATGGACTGATACCAGAAATTAGGAAAGATGTCCACAAAAGAATCCACAGGGCTGACACCTTGATTTAGAGCAGGCAGATACTTTCCCATCTCCTCCCATACCTGCAGCCCACAGTCATGCTCAGCAAATCCTCTGGACTGCTCTACTGCCACTCAAGGATTTTGAACTTTGAGTTTGAGAAAGACTTGTACACAGAGTCATAATTCTCTAGGCCCTGATCCAGCCTTGATACTTTCCAGGCCCCAGCTCAGCTGGGCTGTGGGGAGAGCATAGCTCTTCTCCTTTCTCTGGCTTGGCACTTGTTGATTGTTCCCCACAACGCAAAGAGGGGGTCAATGGGACTGTGTGAGCACTTGTCGTATATGAAATATACTTGTTAAAACCACATCTCAGCTCTTCTCCTTTCTCTGGCTTGGCACTTGTTGATTGTTCCCCACAATGCAAAGAGGGGGTCAATGGGATTGTGTGAGCACTTGTCGTGTATAAAATATACTTATTAAAACCACATCTCCTGGTGGAGAGAATTTAATTAAGAAATGATATAAGCAGTCACTATACTTGATGGATCTCTTTGAGCATCAACGTAGGGAGAAAATGGTCTCTCCCTGGACCACCTCAGCAGATACTGCAGAAAGAGGGTGGCTTCAGTGACAGATGGTGTAGAAGGTCACAAGAGCCTGGTGGATCATGTCTGCTGCTAAATTTCCTGCCTATTGTAGTTGTTGTTGTTGTTGTTAAGTGCCATTGAATTGATTCTGACTCACAGTGCCCCTGTATAGAGTTTCAGAGGAGCAGATGATGAGCTTGAACTTCTGATCTCATGGTCTGCAGTCCAGTGCTGACCCACAGCACCACGTTAGTGCACCTAAAAAGGCTGCAAGTTGATGTCAGCATAATAATTTCCGAATTTTCTTCATCCCTCCCTGAGGAAGGAACCAGCAAGCATGAGGGAAAATGGAGGAAAATAATATACGAAGGGGCTTCAAAAATTCCATTTTCTTTTCATTCCGTTTAACCATGAACTCATACAAGGGGGACTTTGTATGTAAGCATATTGCTACAAAATCATAGAAACTTTTATTAATCAAAAATATCAAAATGTAAAGGGGTTGTTTTTCAACATGTCCTCCACCTGGATCCACACACGCCTGAAGGTGGTATTTCCGTTTCTCTGACACTTCTTCTGAGGAATTCTGTACTCTTCAGGTTACACTAGTTTTGGCATTATGGAGGAACACAAGATATCATGTTCCTTTTTAATGTTCTTTGAGTCTGGAAGCAAAAAGAAGTCTAGAGGGGCAAGACCAGGACTTTAGGGTATATGGGGTAAGGTTTCCCAGCAAAATTCTCCTAGGACAGCTCTTGTTCAAAGGATGAGCAAGTGTTTTGTCTTGATGGAAAAAAAAAATTCTTTGGTGCAACATTTTTGTCCTTTTTCTCACCAATGCAGTTTTCAATTCAATTTGCTCTATGTTCTTTGGGAAAACCTATCAAAATTACCCCTTTAGAATCTCCAAATATAGTCATCATAACCATCTGAGCTGCCTTCGTCACCTTGAATTTAACTGGCCCAGCAGATCCCATAGGAAGTCACTGTTTTGATTGGGCATTTTTTGGGGGCGTGGTGTTGTGAGTTAATGTGCTGGATTGCAAGGTTGGTTTGAACTGTAAGGTTGATGGTTGAAGCTTAGCAGCTGCTCCTTGAAAATCCTATACAGGGTCACTATGAGTCAGAACTGACTCGACAGCTCTTAACAAAACAACAATGAGACAAGTGTATTCCTAAGAAAACTTGTCTGCAGCCATCCACTGATTGCACAGACGTGTTTAAACACGTTTTATTTGGAATAAGCCTGTGCATGTATGGTATGGAACCCTACAACATTTTTTGGCTTCCCCTCATTTAGAAAAATAGTTTAAGTCTCTGAGTCTCAAGACAGTAGATCACCTTTGTCATTCTGGCTATGAAGATCAACTTTGTTTTTATCTATTCAATCCTATACTAAATCCATATAGACTAAATATAATAATAAACCCACTGGCACAAGCTACTAGAAAGGCTGTATACTCTCAGTCCCTGGAAACTTTTAAGAAGAATGACGTCAGCATCAGTCTATCCTAGATTCTTTGCTTTAGTGAAACCAGAGAACCGGGCTAGGTAGAGACCTCCCAGGAAATGTTGTATTGTCTGTGGCTCTGAGAGGCAGTGAGCTGACCACACTGAACTGAAAGCTAGGAACATCTGGTTTGTGTGTTGGTTCTACACTTACCCAATTTAGTTAGACTCAGAGAAAATTCATAACCTTTCTAAGGTTCACCTTCTTCTTTTGTGCACTCAGAACCCAATAGCGATGATAATTGCAATGAGGCCTTTCTTCCCAGAAAGCCATCATGATTAAATGAATTCATATGCATAAAAACACTTTATAAGCTCTACAGCACTTTGCAAAGAGCCCTGGTGACAGAATGGTTAAGTGCTTTGCTTGCTAACTGCAAGGTCCACCAGCTGCCCCATGAAAGAAAAGACTTGGTGATTTGCTCCCTTAAAGATAATAGCCTAGGAAACCCTGTGGGGCAGTTCTACTCATCATATAGGGTCATTAGGAGTCGGAATCAACTTGATGACAATGGGTTTGGCTTGGCTAACCTAAAAGTTGGCAGTTTCAATTCACCAGCATATCGTGGAAGAAAGTCCTGGCAATCTGCTTCTATAAAGTCAAGAAAACCCTATGGATCTCAGTTGTACCTTCTTACATACGATCACCAAAAGTTAGAATCCATTCAACAGCAAAGAGTTTTTCAAGCACAGTGCCTAAGAGAACACCATTTAACAATTTCTTGCATTATTGTTCAGTGATATGGGTTACATATTTCACAATGTGTTAACATTCTCATTATTTCCATTCTGGTTGTTCTGTTTCTATTAATCTAGCTTCCCTATCCTCCCTTATCTTCTCATTTTTGCTTTAGTGTAAATGTTGAACATTTGGTCTCATATAGTTGATACTTTTAAGAGCTCAGGGTGATGTTTATTTTATGAGCTAATCTGTTAATTAACTGAAAGCTACCCTCTGGGAGTAGTTTTAGTTCCAAGGTTAAAGGGTCTCTCAGGACAATAGTCTCCGAGATTCCTCTGGTCCCTATTGGTCTAGTAAGTCTGATCCCTTAAAAAATGTTTTTGACCCCCAATGAGATGGATTGGCATAGTGGCAGCATCAATGGGCTCAGACGTTGCAACTATTGTGAAGTTGGCCCAGGATCAGGCAGTGTTTTGTTATGTTGTGCATAGTGTCGCTATGAGTTGGTACTGACTTGATGGCACCTAACAACCACAACAACAACAATAGGGTCTCTATTAGTAGATTTTGGTTTGGGTGGGTGAGGATGTGGAGAAACAGGTCCCAGTCACATGCTATCAGTAGGAATGTAAATGATGCAGCCTCTTTGAAGGACAAATCAGCAATGAGTTTCAAACTATCACCTATGTGTCATCTGGCCCAGAAATTCTACTTAAAAATTTTATCCTACAGGTATTCTCTCACATGTGTGCAAAAAAAAAAAAGATGTGAAAAGATGTTTGCTACAGCATGTTTTTGAATATTTTTGAATATTACACACACATTCAAAAACCCAACTGAAGATCCTAAATATTCACCAATAGTGTAGTTAAATAAGCTCATAAGAGATATAAGCAATGTAGTATAAAGGGACCCAGGAAATATACACTCATGAAAACAGATACCCAAGGGTTGACACCAAGCTGACAGGGCCAGAGATGGGAGTAAGACTTATTAAAGTATCCTACTTCTGATAGTTTGAGTTTGGAACCATTTGAATGTATTACCTGTTTCAGACATGAAATTAAATTAAAGAAAGAAAAAAAATTTTTGAGTTTGTTCAACATTTTTCTTCCATTCTATCAGGGGTCATCTGTGTTTCTCTGGTCAGAATGGTTAGTATGGTTATTCCCTGGTCACCATGTAGTTCTAGTCTTAGGATAACTGAACCATGATTCCTGTGGGCTATTAATCCTGTACAGTAGCTTCTTCTTAGAGTCATTGGTTTCCTTCTTTCTGTTTTGCACCAGATTAGCAGATACCTTATATGTCTGTGTATGTGTTTTACCTTATATGTCGGCTTGCAAGATGGTAGACACTACTCACTGGATTAGGATGTAGAACATAAGCTTTATCAACTATGTTATGCCAATTAATCCATTTGTCCCATGGGATTATTGTCTTGAGCCTTCAATCCCATTAAATCAATCCTAGGAGGTGTTTGGTAAGAAGTATCCATAACTGTGCCTCCTTTATATTTTATTACAGATGTGTTTACGTCTACAGCACAGACAAACATGTAGATAGCTATATAGACAACTATACGAGAGTGAGTCAAAAAGTATTGCTGCTAGGATTCCAGTTTATACATGCACAGGTATATTCCAAACAATACATGTTTAAACATGTCTCATCAGTGGATGGCTGCAGACAAGTTCTCTCAGAAATACACTGATCTTTGTATCATTAGGACACCTATGAAAAAAGATCCAATCGTAACAGTGGCTTCTGAGGGGATCTGATGGGCCAGTTAAATTCAAGGCAGAGGGATCAACTCAGAAGATTATGTTTTTTTGTTGTTGTTGTTTTTGTTTATGAGATGTCAAAGGGGTCATATTGGTAGATTTTCTCAAAGAACATATTGAATTTAAAGTTTCATTGGTGAGAAAAGGGCCAGGGAAGTTGCATTGAGGAATTTTTTCCATCGTGACAATGCACTTTCTCAGTTTTTGGAAAACTTTACCCCATGTACACTACAGTCCTGATATTGCCCCTCCAGGCTTTAATGCTCAAAGAGCATTAAAAAGGAACATGATTTGAAAGTCCCAAGGATGTTCAAACTATTGTTTTGCTGTGATGTAAATCAAAAAGCACATAATTCTTCAGAGAAGGATTGTTGTTGTTAAGTATCGTTGAATCAATTCCAACCCCTAGTGACCTTGTATAGGGTTTCCAGGGAGCAGCTGGTGAGCTTGAACCATCGACCTTGAAGTTCAAATGACTTTGCAGTCTGATGCATTAGCCCACAGTGCCACATCACCTACAGGAGTGTATAGACTTAGATGAATAGAATGGTGAGAAACACACATTTTGATATTTTTTAAAATAAAAGTTTCTATGATTTTATAACAATACTTTTTGACTTACATACATACATATACTTTCCTAGACACATATATGCAAACCTATATACCTATGAAACCACAAATATTTTTGGTTAATATGCTATGGTAGTAGTGGTGGTTATGTGTCGTGGAGTCTATTCCAACTCACAGCGACTCTGTACAGGATTTCCGAGGCTGTAAATCTTTACAGGAACAGAAAGCCTTATCTTTCTCCCATGGAACAGCTGGTAGTTTCGAACTGCTGACCCTGCGATTTGCAGTCCAATTCGTAACCACTATGCTAATATATTATAGTATTTACCAAAATCATCTCTTATTCATGTGTACTTCTTCATTTACCTTGGGCAGGTTTCCAGACTTCACCTATATTGCATATTGCCTTTCCCATTACCAAAAACAGCATGTCTGCTTTCTAGAAGGGATACTATTATTCCTCCCACTCCTATTGCTGGTAACCACCAAAGGATGTTGTTTTCTGCATCTTGTTGTTAAGTGCCTTTGAGTCAGATCCAACTTGTATAGGATTTCCAAGGAATGCCAACCTTGTGGTTAACAGTTCAGTGTTACTCCTACAGTATGACACCAGGACTGTATGTGTACCTATTCTTTACTTTTTACAAAACTAAGATCATGCAATATTTTCCCTTTTGTGATAGACTTATTTCATTCAACAGAATGTCCTACAAATTCACCCATATTATAATGTTTCAAGAACTCATAATTATTCTATATTTTTGGGTTAAGTGACATTGCATTGTGTATATATATATATATATATATATATATATATACCACAATTTGTTTATAGTTCATCTGCTGGTGGATAGTTATTTCCATCTTTTTTGCTATTGTGAATAATATTGCAATGAACATGCTAAAATCCATTGCATCCATTCTGACCCTCAGTGGCCCTACAGGACCTATAGGACTGGCCCCTGAGGTTTTCCAAGGCTGTAATATTTATGGAAGCAGATTGTCACATCTTTTTCCTGTTTCTAGTGAACATAGGTATGCATGTACCTAGGAGTGGAATTGCTAGTTCATAAGGTAGTTTTACTTCTAGCATTTTCCTATTCTACTATTTTCCTAGTAGTTGTGTCATTTTATAATCCCACTATTTTTTGTTTGTTAAGTGACATTGAGTCACTTGTGACTCATAGCAACACTGCATAGGATTTCCAAGGAGCAGCTGAAGGGTTTGAACCACTGACCTTGCAGTTAGAAGTACAGTGCGTATAGTAAATCACCCAGTTCCCATCTCCCCAGAACCTCACCAGCATTTGTCATTTTCTATTTCTTTGATCAGTGCCATTTTTGCAGGGATGAAATATTATCTCATTGTAGTTTTGATTACATCTAATGGCTAATGATTGAGAGTATTTTTTTGTACATTTGTTGGTTGCTTTGAATGTTCTCTTTTGTGAAATGCCTCTTTATGCCCTTTGTCCATTTTTTAAATTGGGGTGCCCTTTTGTTGTTGAGTTGTTGAAATTTTTGATATATTTTAGAGATGAGAACCTTATCAGATATGTCATTGCTAAAGATTTTGTGTCCCTAGTCTGTCGCTCTTTTTCACTCTTTGATAGTCTTTTGATGAGCACAAGTATATAATTTTTAGGAAGTTCCAATCATCTAATTTATCTTCTATTGTTTGCTATTTGTAATTGTGTTTGATAATCTATTTCTAAAGAAAATTTGATTCCATAGTTTTGTCCCCATATTACTTTCCAGGAACTTGTTACTTTGAGTTTTAACATTTGGCCTTTAATTCATTTTTGTGTATGGTATTAGGTGAATATTTTTTTTACAAGTGAATTTCCAGTTTGCCAGCACCATTTTTAAAGAAACTTTCATTTCCATTTAATAGACTCTGATCCCTTGTCAAAAATCACATTCCCCTAGATGGATGGATTTACTTCTGTGTCTTCAATTCTATTCCATTAGTCTATGTGTCTATCATTATCTAAGTTATCTATGCTACTTTAACAGGAATACCACAACTGGTTACTTTAACAAACAGAAATATATTCTTCTATCGTTTAGGAGTTTACAAGTCTGAATTCTAGTGAATCTGAATCTCTAGGGGAAGGCTTTCTCTCTGTGTCAGTCTTGGGGAAGGTCCTTGTCATCTTTCAACATTTGTGATCTTGGTGTACCTTGGAGCTCTCCATGTGTCTTAGCAGTAAACATCCTCTGGATCTAGGAGGGTCACATCACAGGGATCCTAGATCCAAGGACCCTGCTCCTAACTCTTCATTTTTGGTGTTAATGAGATCCCTCTGATCTTTGGTCTCCTATTTAATCTCATTGAATCTCAAAAGAGATTGATTGGAGCTACAACCTAATCCTGTAGATCATACCCTGCTTCATTAACATAACTGCCACTAATCCTGCCTCATTTACATCATAGAGTGAGGATTCCAACACATAGAACAATTGTTGTTGTTAAGTGCTCTCCAGTCAGTTCCGACTCATAGTGCCCCTGTATAGGGTTTTGGTGGAGCAGCTGGTGAGCTTGAACCACCGACCTTGCAGTTCAAACCGACCTCCCAGTCCAGTACATTAACTCACAGAGCCACACCAGGACTCCATGACATAATTCTATCAGGTCTATAAATGAAGGAGAGCTATATAAGATTGAGAATTACCAACCAAGTTGACACGTATGTTGTGGAGACGCGAGTCAATGCATAATAGTCATTGAACCAGTACCAGGTTGTTCTGATTACTGTGGCTTTATAGTATGTCTTGAGATGGAGAAGCATGAGGTCTTCTGTTGTGTTCTTTTTCATCAATATTGCTTTGGCTATTTGGGGTCTCTTTTCTTTCCATATACGTTTTCTGATGGTTTTCCCATTTCAGTAAAGAATGCTATTAGAATTTGGAACAGGAGTGCATTATCTCCACAGACTACTTTAGGCAGTACTGACATTTTCACAGTGTTAAGGTGTCCAATCCATTTGTAGCTACATAAAAAACAAACAAACTACAGAACATGGCTATTGTTCTAGAGAAGGAACCATTTTTAAATCTTTTTTTTTTTTTTTTTAATCACAGACTTCTTTGGATATCTGACAAACTATGATCACTTTTTTCTTTCTCCCTTTCAAAATAATAAACAAACAAATAAATATTTCACAAAAATTAAACATGTTAACACATATAACACATATAACCAGCAATATTTTCCATAAAATTTCTGGGAGTTCATAGTCTCCTCTAAAGCTCTCTCCAGATTCAGAAAATCGCTGTCATAGACAGCTGGAAGAGAAATGGGTCATCCAGACAAATGGATGAAATGGGAACGTCTTGCATTTGCCAGAGAAAAATCCTAGTGGAAACACTATTGAGATTCCAGTGTATTCATGCAATGCTCTTGAAAAACAGTTTATCTCTGATTTGGACTGATGGATTTATATTCAAGTTTCCTCGAGCTAAAGACCGTGTGTGCCCCATCACTGATGGTTCTGTGTGTGCAGAGAGCCTGGGGCCGGACACCTGAGTCCTCCAGCTCCGCACAATGGCCTGCTATCAGGTGACCGCAGCGCAGGCTGACACTCCGCAGTCATTTACCAAAGGCCCTGGCTGTGTCCACTCTGGCCCATCCTGGGGGCTGGATTTTACACACACAGCTTTTGTTTTAGAGGCGACCCTCCAAAGTAGGATTCCGTTTGAGCCCACAGATTTCAGGACCTGGGCCCGCTCAGCCAAGGCGGAAATGTGAACATCCACACCAAGATCAAGTCAGGACAGAGCTGGGAGAAGAAAAGAAATGTGAGCTGGAAGGGATTGCCACGTTTTCCTAATCCGCCGGGCCCTTCCATAGAAGAGCACAGAAGGTTTTTGCGCCAAATGGTTCTCTAAAACCAGCCAGGCAGTTTGCCTTTAAGCTTGAGTCCAGCAGGTGGTTTCGGGCCCCTTGGCTACTCAGTGTAGCTGCCCCTATGAGAGATGCCCAGGCCGCGCGCCTGACCCAGCCGGCGCCCACTGGGATCCCACGGCAGCAGGCCTGCGTGTTGGCTGCCTCACCAGCTGCTAGATCAGGTGGCGGTGGCCCAGGCTGCTGGAAGGGAGCCCCGGCGAGAAACCCAGCATTATGTTCAGGAAGATCCACTCACTCTTCAGCTCTGGCCCGCAGAGGAAGGCGGAGGCTGAGAGCCCCGACTATGGCGGGGCCAGCCCGGCTGTCCGGCTCATTCGCAGCAGCTCCATGTACGTGGCTGGGGAGCAGGGGGAGAAATTCAGCGAGTCCCTGAAGAAGTTCAAGAGCACCAGCAGCATGGACAGCAGCGTGTACTACTTGCAGCGCGAGGAAGACCGCGCCTGGATGTACTCGCGCACACAGGACTGTCTGCAGTACCTGCAGGAGCTTCTGGCCCTGAGGAAGAAGTATCTCAGCAGCCTTCACGACCTGAAGCCCAGCCGCGCCCCAGGGCTGTCCTGCACTTCCTCCAAATCCTCCAAGGTGGGAAAAAAGGTTTTAGTCCAGGCAACGCCCAAAGAAACCAAGGTAAGTGCCCCTGGCTAGAACAACCCTGCAGTGAGGAGTAAGAGTTCTTCTGACAGCCTGCAACCTCAGCACCCCTTTCTTACCTTCCTCCATTCCAGTCAGGGCTAAGGAGGAGCCCCTGGGTGTGCAAACCAGTTCATGGGCTGGGTTGCTAATCAAAAGGTTGGAAGGTCAAAAGGTTGGCAGTTCAAGTTCACCCAGAAATGCTGGGGAAGAAAGGCTAGTGATCTACTTCAGAAAAGTCAACCCCTGAAAACTCTATGGAGCACAGAATTACTACGATACACAAGGGGTCACCATGAGTATGCATCCACTCCCGGCAACTGCTTTTTATTTAAGAGTCCTCAGAGACTCAGCATTGTCATCTTCCCAGCCAGGGGGAAAGTGGCTAATCCCATGTATCTTCTTTCATGCTGAGAAAATGGGGAGAGGCAGTTAATGCATCCACAGAGCAGCCTAGTGTGGCGGCCAGGGCTTTGATTTGCAGCTCTGTCACTCACCACCTGACTCCCTAATGAGATGACACTTGCATGGCATCTGGTGACAGGGCCTGGCAAAGACTTTTTCAACAAAGCATTATTATTTATTACTTATTATTATTGTTGTTGTTATGTGCTGTCAAGTCTGTTCCAACCTATGGTGGTGGATGCCATGGATTCGGTTCTGACTCACAGTGACCCTGCATAGGGTTTCCAAGACTTGCCACATTATTTTCTCCATTGGTGTTAACATTTTGCATTCCCACCAGCAATGGATGATTATGGTTATGTGCCGTGGAGTTAGTTCCAACTCATAGCGAACTTGCATAGGGTTTCTGAGGCTGTATGTAGATCTTTACAGAAGCAGAAAGCCTCATCTTCTCCTGTGGAGCAGCTGGTAGTTTTGAACTGCTGACCTTGAGGTTAGCAGCCCAACTCGTAACCACTAAGCTACCAGAGTTCCTTTTCCAACCCATAGCAACCCTGTATAAGGTTTCCAAAGAGCGGTTGGTGGGCTTAAACTGCAGACATTGTAGTTCAAACCAACTTTGCAGTTCAACGCATTATCCCACAGTGCCATACCAGGACTCCTCAATGTCTCCAGCACCTGCTATTCACAGGTGGTCTCCCATCCAAGTACTAACCAGGCCCGACCCTGCTTAGCTTCCAAAATCAGACAAGATCAGGTGCATTCAGGGTGGGTTGGCAGAAGTGAAATCTCCATGAGTTACCAGCTGCTGCCAAGTCGACTGTGACTCATGACAACCCCGTGTGTATTAGAGGCAACCCCATAGGTTGCAGAGTGGAACTGTGCTCCATTGGATTTTCAGTGGCTAATATTCAGAAGCAGCTAACCAGGCCTTTCTTCTAAGGTACCTCTGGGTGGATTCAAACTTCCAATCTTTCTGTTAGCAGTCAACTGTGCTAACCATTTGCATTACCCAGAAACTGGATGTTTTTAAATATCTAGGTGCTTAACCCAATGCAAGTCAGGTAATGGGAGGCTTTAGCCCAGGTGTTTGGTGGCTCAGCACAGCCACAGAGTTTGTATCTCGAAGAAGATTAAGGATATCTTTGCTTCGGACTGGAGGTCTGAGCCCAGACACACAAGCATGAAATGAGTAAAAGAAAGAACGGGTATTTTTCTTAATAGTGGCACTGTGGAATATGCACTAGACCACAAGGCCGGTGTGACGTGCTCCTTGGAAACCCTATACAGGGTTGCTATGAGTCAGAACTGACTGATAGTGCTGACCACCACCAACATACTCACCATAGAGCTTTTGTGTATCTCATTGTTCTTTGGGGATTTCAATGATAGCTTACAGAGACCCCTCAAGACCCCCAGTCCACCCATTTATTCACGTCCTACTATCCTCCTCCTCACAGTACACCTGCAGTTGGAAGCTGTCTTGTTTATGTGTTTTTCACTCACCTTCCTGATGAGTGGATAGAGGCTGTTCAGAG
Source organism: Chrysochloris asiatica (assembly GCF_000296735.1). Classification (NCBI taxonomy): domain Eukaryota; kingdom Metazoa; phylum Chordata; class Mammalia; order Afrosoricida; family Chrysochloridae; genus Chrysochloris; species Chrysochloris asiatica. Next base: position 498,447 of record NW_006408781.1, read on the forward strand.
CAAACCTGTTTCTCCCATTCCTTGCTGTCTCCCCAGTGGGCCCTGAGGCTGGGCCAGCTCCATCAATGTTGAATGACTGATTGACCTACTATCAGATTACTAGGGCTTGCCCTAACCCACTGGTATCAACTGTCTTCATTTTATATAAGGTTGTTGTTGTTGTTAGGTGCCACCCTGGTGGTACCGACTCATAGCGACTCTATGCACAACAGAACGAAACATTGCCCAATTGCACCAACCTCATAATCATTGTTAAGTTTGAGTTCATTGCTGCTTCCACTGTGCCAATCCATCATGTTGGGGGCATTCCTCTTTTCTCTGACTTTCCATTTTACTAAGCATGATGTCCTTTTCCAGAAACTGGTCCCTCCTAATAGTACGTCCAAAGTATGAAAGAGAAAGTCTGGCCGTCCTGGCTTCCAAGGAACATTCTGGCTGTACTTCTTCTAACACAGATTGGTTTGTTCTTTTGGTAGTATGTGGTACTTTTAATATTCTCCTCCAACACCATAATTCAAATACATCAATTCTTCTACAGTCTTCCTTATTCACTGTCCGTTCATCTGTTGGTTTGTTGTACTGTGGTGGCTTTCATGTTGCTGTGATTCTGGAAGCTGTGCTACTGGTGTTTTAAATACCAGCAGGGTCACCCATGGTGGACAGGTTTCAGCTGAGCTTCCAGACAAAGACAGACTAGAAAGAAAGAGATGGACTACTTCCGAATACTTAGTCACTGAAAAACTTATGAATAGCAGAGGAACACTGCCAGATACCACCAAAATATTGAATATTTGAACCAGGGAGGAACATTTGAAATAATCATTTCACACTTTCAAAATCTGTCTGCATAAGGACTCTCATGAAAGAATCCTAGTCCTTGAATTCTGGTGCTGACTGTGGCTAGCCAGATGGAGATCTGTGGTTCTGTCACCTCTCCTTGGGAGACACCTCTGTTGATGGAGGGATTCCAGTGTCTCCTTGATTGCCTTCCAGTTGGAATTAACTTGTAGCAGTGTCTGTGGGTTTTTGCTTTGTTTTGGTTTAGGTTCTGGCTAGATTTTCTCTAATTCTCTGAAAAATAGAGCCCTCACTGGGTAGAACTCAACTCTTCCACTCCTCCTTGCTCCTTCCTTTGTTCAGAAGATGATGGAAAGCTTAGAAGTAGAAAAACCTACTCTGGACCCATAGGAAGAGGGGCATAGACATGGTGCAATGTACAGAATTTCTCAAGAGATAGTTCCCACCATGGTTCAAACCTTTATGGAAAGTCTGGAGTCCTGATGTGACACTGTAGGATGAGCACTCAACCACAAGGTCAGTTTGAACTGCAAGGTCAGTGGTTCAAATTCACCAGCCATTCCTCGGAAACCCTATACAGGGTCACTAGCGTAGTGGTTACAAATTGGGCTGCGAACCTCAAGGTCAGCAGTTCAAAACCAGCTGTTCTGCGGGAGAAAGATGAGGCTTTCTGCTCCCGTAAAGATTTATAGCCCTGGAAACCCTGTACAGGGTCGCTATGAGTCAGCACCAACTCCACAGCACATAACCAACCAACCAGCCAATGGGTTGGAACCAACTAAACGGCACTTAACAACATTTGCTAGCTAAGGAGTCCTGGTGGCACAGTGGAGAAGAACACAACTGCTAGTCCAAAGATTGGCAGTTCAAACCCACCAGTCCCTCAACAGGGGAAAGATGAAGCAATCGAGTGCTTGCTTACTAACTGGTTGGAAGTTGTAGTTCATCAAGAGCTACCTCAGAAGAAAAGCCCAGTGATCTATTTCCAAAAAAGCATCCATTCAAAGCCTCTCTGATGCACATGGGGTCACCATGTGTTGCAATGGACTCAATGGTAATTGTGTTTTGGTTTCAAGTTTCTCTTTACCATCTATATGGCTTTGTCAGGTTATGCTACATCTGTGTCTTTATTTTGAAGTGTAAAATGGAACTAATAAACCTTGTGAGGAGTCAGCAGGATCATGTGTGTAATGTTGTTGCTATTAAGTGCTGTCTAGTAGGTTCTGACCCATAGCAACCCTGTACAGGATTTCCAAGGAGCAGCTGGTGAGCTTTAACAACCAACCTTACAGTTCAAACAGAGACCTTGCAGTCCTGCGCATTAACCCACAGCACCACAGGGCAATGGTGTGTATTGATTCTAAAAGTAAAGGTGCAGGAGGCTTTCCAGCAGCCTTTACACAAACCGCTTTCTTTCCCCATCTCTCCCAAATAAAGAGCTGTGTTGGGTGCCCATTGAAAATGGGTGCAGGCCTGTGCTTGGTGAGGTGGTCCAGGCACAGGGCACCATGAGGGTACCTTTCTTCTGGAAGCTCATTATCCCCCTGAATGGATAGAAAACCTCTGCTGATCTTTAAGGATATTTTTCCCTGACCCCTGTAGGAACTAAACTGTGTCCTCCAAAAAGACATGTTGTAGTCCTAACCCCTGTAGCGGGGACTATGACTTCGTTTGTAGAATTCCAAGAGACAGACAGTACTCTCTCATTTCCTTCTTTCTCTGAAGTCTAAGCTAATAGATCTTCTGGGAGTTGGTTAGATCCATTAGTCAGCTTAATCTATTTAACAAAACTTTGAATGGCCACACCCTTGGTGAGCATTTTAGGATATGTGTCCTTAGTTTGTGCAACAGAGTTTCAAAATCTTTAAGCTTTGTTTTCATTTTGCACCGTTTATTTTAAGTCCATCTCTTCTCATATATTGCTATAAGCAGTGTGGACTAACCATGCTTCCCCTTTAAGATCTTATTTAGAAATCTCCTCAGCCAAGTTTTTAAGTTCATCACTTACAAGTTCTACATTATACCCAACATTTGAACATAATTCTGACAAGTTCATTGTTATTACATAAAAAGCATTGCCCTCCTTAAATCACATGTTCACCATTTCCTTTTTAAGCCTCAAAGAAGCACATTTACTGTCCACATTTCTAGCAACATTCTGCTGCAGGCGTCATATGTATTCTCTAGGATGATAGAGAAAAACTTTCTTCACATCCTTCTTAACTCTCATCAGAATTGCCTTTGAGGTCCATAATTCTACCAACAGCGTCTTAAAGGCAATCTAGGCTTTACTACACCCTCGGAAACCCTGTACAGGGTCGTTATGGGTCGGACCCGACTCGATGGCACTTAACAACAACAACAACAACATTATGTACCATGGAGTCCTAGTGTGGCGCTGTGGGTTAACACGCCAGATTGCATAGCCATTTGAACTGCAAGGTCAGCGGTTCAAGCTCACCAGCTGCTACTTGGAAACCCTAAATGGGGTTGCTATGGGTCAGAATTGACTCAATGAAACTTCACAACAACAAATTATGTGCCATAAAGTTAGTTCCAACTCATAGTATATCTAAACCCTGTCTAAGGTTTTTGAGACAGCAGATCTTTTGTGGGAGCAGAAAGCCTCATCTTTTTCCTATGGAGTGGCTGGTGGTCTCGAACCACTAACCTGTGGTTTGAAGTCCAGTAGTTATTGTACAGTCACCACACTCCCTGGCTTTTACTGTTGTTGTTATTCTTGTTGTTGTTAAGTGCCATTGATGGAGTCAGTTCCAACTCTGTATAGGGTTTCCAACAATCAGCTGGTGAACTTGAACTGCCGACCTTGCGGTTCAAAATAAGTTTGTAGTCCAGTGCATTAACCCACAGTGCCACACCAGGACTCTGCTTTTGCTATTGTTGTTGTTGTCGATACTGACCCATAGCGACCTTATGCACAGCAGAATGTAACACTATCCAATCCTGGGCCAACCTCACTACTGTCATCAC
>NW_006408781.1:503050-512024 GCF_000296735.1 Chrysochloris asiatica
TCACTGTCCAGCTTTCGCATCCATATGAGGTTATTGAAAATACCATGGCTTGGGTTAGGCACCTTAAGATTTTTCCAGTGGTTACAAATCAGACTACTAACCTCAGCATCTGCAGTTTGAAACTACCAGCTGTTCCACGGGTTAAAGATGAGGCTTTCTGCTTGCGTAAAGATTTACAGCCTCGGATACCCTGTACAGGGTTGCTATGAGTCTCCACGGCACAAAACCACCTGCATATGGTTTCTGAGGAGCAGCTGGTGGGTTTGAACTGCTGAGTTTGTTGTTTGAAGCCCAGTGCTGATCCTATAGGGCTATACCAAGAGTCCCTAGGTCTGATAGCATTTAGAGAATTAGTTTGTATTACTTACTTGTACATTTTTTGAAATGCGCTAGAAAAATCACTGATGTTAATAAGAGTATGAGTCCATCTGGAGTGTGAACTTCACAATGAATAAGAGTGTGTCCTCAAAATCATTTCAACAAAAATACTTCTATGCCCCCAACCCATTCTACCAAATAGCTGAGCTGAGCCAGACAGTGGAATAACAAAATTACCATAGAAATGGGGAAATCAGGATAGAGAAAAAACATCAACAGAAAATCCAAACCACTCAAAGAGACTATGCCAATCTGTGGCATCACTAGGGTAAGTGTCTGCAGACAAATCCTCCATCCTCCCCCATATCCTGCCCTCACCACATCTCCCGAAATTCCTCCCCTCTCCCATTGGCCAAGGCAGACAACTTCCTCTCTGTCCAGTGATGGGCACTGCAACTGACGGTGTCATGGGATTCAGCCCACACCCCTCTATGCCCCGTCCCTGCCCCGGTAATATCACTGATGCAGATTATATGGGCTAATTCAGTTGCTATCAGTGAGCTTTAAACTTGGCTCTGTATGTGCTAGAAACTCTGATCAAAATTCTAGCAATCTAAGGAGAAGAAGCCTACCAGTTGCTCAGGGGAAGCAAGGCTTTTCCCAGCTTGGAATTTTCAATTCTCATATGGGACTTCATGCAGGAAACCTGTGTCATGTGGTTAGTGGTGTTCTCAATTTTCATAATGATTTATTAATATAGCATTCATTCACTTATTAACACACATGTATTTATCAGACACTGAAAGGAGCTCTGGTAGCGTAGTCATTATGAATCGGACTGCTAGCCTCAGGGACAGCAGTTGGAAACTACCAGCTATTCCGTGGGAGAAAGATGAGGCTTTCTGCTCCTCTAAAGATTTACAGCCTTGGAAAACCCGTACAGGGCCGCTTTGAGTCGGAACCAACTCCATGGTATATAACAACAACAGCAACATGGCACTGTGAGTTAATGTACTGGACAACAACATTGGTTTAAAACAACAAGGTTGGTGGTTCAAGCTCACCGGCCGCTCCTTGGAAACCCTATGAGTTGCTATGAGTTAGAATGGACTTGATGGCACTTAACAACTAAAAACAACATTGGTATTTGAAATATCAGAATCACCCATGGATAGGTTTCAGCAGAATTTCTAGATGAAGGGACTATGAAGAAAGGTCTAACTATCTACTTCTTAAAAAAAATCAGTCATTGGAAACTTTGTGGAGCTGAGTTGTATTCTGATGCACACAGAGTCATCACGAGTCAGGACAACTGATATATGGTTTCCAGAACCATCAATTTTCTCAACCTAGCTTAAAAATATTTTTTTTCAGTAACTGCTTTGTTGAGATGTAATTCACATACCATAAAATCTACCCCAGTAAAAAAACACAGTTCAGTAGTTTTTAACCTACTCCTAGAGTAATGAATCCCTTACAACTATTTGATTCTAGGTAATTTCTATCATTCCCCATGCCCCAAAGAAGCCCCAGACCCATTTCAGCCTATTTATTGATGGTAGGAGAAGTGCAAAATGTTTGCAAGGATGCTCTAGCTTTGACTAGAATATTGGCTGGCATTTGGGGTCCTTAGGGCCAGATGGACATGTCATTATGATATGAAAGCTATAAAAAGGGCACTGATTTCTGTCTGGGAGACAATCTGGGGGACCCGGCTGACTGACAGAAGCTACAGAACAGTTTTCAGTGAATTTTCAAGACTAAGATTAGGAAGAAAGGCCTGGAAATCTACTTCTGAAAATCAACCAATGAAAACCCTATGGATCATGGGGTTTGTGGAGACCCGGGCAATGTTTTGTTCTGTTATGCATGGGATTGCCATCAACCCGCACCATGGAGACTGCTCAGATATCTTGGGGTTTGCTGATCCCCCACTGCAGCCAGAGGGGCCTTTATGAATTCCACCCCCCATGGATTATTTAGTTTGGATACCTGATACTTTTTCCTGGATGAACCAGTTGCAAGTACCTACCTACTTCCTCCCCAATCTCACTCCCACCCCAGCCAGAGCAATTCACCTGCTATGAGAGTGGTTTTGAAAAGGATCTACTGAATTCTGGAGAATGCCTGCCAAATGTTATTGATTTTGATTTAAAGAATTTTATTCTGATGCTAGGAAGCTTTCAGAACCAATGTTCTGCTGAGGCCACTCAAATCCTGGTTCCTAAAATAAGACCATGTCAACAGCAAAGAGGAAGCTCTTTCTCCTCCATGGCCTGAATCCAATTCATTTACAAATATTCCAAACATCCATCTTTAAATGACACAATTATTCTTCAGCTCTGCAGGGGAGACTTCCTGCAAATGCAGGATATATGCAGTTCTATTAAGATGCAGGCTTTCTGTGAGCATCAGTTTGTTACTGGGGTCACTATCATTGGCTCATCTCTGATTTTCTGAATCAAAAGGCAGTAAAAATCCAATATGAGCTGCAAAGAATATTCCATTATACTTGGCAAAGTTCTCCACAAGTTGACAGGCAGCATGATAATGATTCATAACAGGACATACGATTCTGGCAGCCCTCTCAGTCAGCCACAAGATGTGTAATTATAGTCCCAGTCTTTGCTTTGAGCACATGCTGTTTGCTCAGCTCAGAAATAATATTTCCTTCTTCCTCCCCCACCCCATCTTCTGCTCACCTACCTGTCCAACTCTGGATCTTTTAAGACTTCGGACACAAGTCACTTTGCCAGACAGCTTTGTCTAACACCCACAGTTCAACAAAGTGCATCTCCCTGCTTCTTGTTTTTTAACTCTGATCTAAACACACAACACACTACCCACCACACACTCCACAGAGCCCACCACACACTATTAGACTGGGCCACAGTCACCAGGGGGTGGGGCTAGTGAAAGACTTCACCAGTTAGTAGGGCTGGGCTCGAGGGTCACATGTTTCAGGACTTTATTGTTTTGGGGGTTTTTAAGGAGGGAAATCAAAGGGGGTGTTGCGAATAGGTGGAATGGAAGTTATATTTACAACATATGTGATGGCACCTTCCAGGACAGTGTAAGAGGATATTGGGAGGCGATTAAAGATACTGCCCATTGCTTGGCCTCCTAGGAGGGTTTAGGGAATTGCTGGGCAGGGTTTAGGGAACTGCTCATCAGTGAGGCCAGCTGTTCTGTTACTGAAAAACAAGCTCAGTAAGTAGGCTGGGGTCTTACAAGAATTTAAACACTACAACTGAGTCCTTTCAGTACCCCCACCACCTCTGGTTTTTAACTTGTCATTCTTAACAAAGGGACCTGTAGCTGGGAAAATAGGGAGAAGGTCTCAATTGTCAGTAACTGCTTTCTGCTGGTTTTGGGTCATAGATATGTCCCTACCTGTAGGTCTGATGATGGCTTGTTAAAGGTTGTTGTTAAGTGCCATCTAGTCAGTTCCAATCCATAGCAACCCTGGATAGGGTTTCTGAGGAGCATCTGGTGAATTTGAACCACCAGCCTTGTGACTCAAACTGACTTTGCAGTCCAGTGCATTAACCCACAGCACCACACCAAATTGAACAATTCTAAAGACTAAGACTGTTGCAGGGTTTGGGCATCGTAAGGCATTACTTAAATTTTGAATTTAATCTTTGATGAAAGATATAAGGAAATGGATAACCCAGGGACCAAAGATCAAAATGAGGACGAGGACAGCTGGAAGGCCAAGTGTTGGAGTTACCCAAGAGAACCAAGAAGTCCCACCAGTCAAAACCACCTGATGTTCCTTTTCCATATAGTTTATTTGCTCTACTAAGTATGTTTTGTAAATTGGCTTGGGTTTTTCCTGAATGGTTAGCAAAGAAACAACAGAGTTCTCTCCTAGCATGCCTCTGTAGCTGGCCATTCATAGGTCTAAAGCGCTCCTGTTTTGTAACACTACTCCAACTAGGGAGTTCATTTGTTCTTGGAGGATATTGATTTGATTGGTTAATTCATGGATCAGTTGATTTAGTTCTATTGTCAAGCTGTAAAAACAGAGTTCAGTAGGCCTGTAGAGCCCCTGGGTATTCTAGCTAAGATTCCTAGGGTGGTAAGAACTGTGATGTCTTCAAGGCACTGTCAGGGTGCTGGGAATACAAGGGAAAGGGAATATTGTCATTGATAAGGGTAAGATTAGGGAAGATGTACACAAAGATACAGGTTACAGTCCAATTGTCAGGTAAGCATAAATAAACATGAGAGCCACAGAGAAAGTTAGTGCAGTTTCAGCATATCGTCATAGGACTATGGGAACATAGCTCCATCATTTGTAACTACTGTGACCCATGTGTGCTGGGCAAAAATGGTAAAGATGTGAGTGAGTGCAAGAGGCTGACTGATTGTTAAATTGGCCTACAGAGGATTCAAAACATTGGGAGGTGGTTAGGCACAGGAGGGCTGATTAGGCAAGGAGTATTGAGGAAAATATTGTTTAAGTGCAGTCTAGTCAGTTCTGATTCATAGGGACTCTCTATAGGGTTCCCAATGATGAGCTGTTGAGTTTGAATGCCAACCTTGTGGTTAACAGTCCAGTGCGTATCCTATGTTGTTGCTGTTAAGTACTGAGGAGTTGGTTCCAACTCATAGTGATCCTGCACAGGGTTTCCAAGGCTGTAAATCTTTACAGGAGCAGAAAGCCTCATCTTTCTCCCGTGAAAAGGCTGGTAGTTTCAAACTCCTATTGTTGTTGTTAAGTGCCGTTGGTCGAGTTGGTTCCGACCCATAGCAACCCTGTATAGGATTTCTGAGGAGCAGCTGGTGAGCTTGAACTGCTGACCTTACAGTTCAAACGGCTTTGCATTCTGGCGCATTAACCCACAGTGCCACTACTCCTATGTTGTTGTTGTTAAGTGCCGTCGAATCGGTTCCAACCCATAGCGACCCTGAACAGGGTTTCTGAAGCTGTAAATCTTTACGGGAACAGAAAGCCTCATCTTTCTCCTGCAGAGCAGCTGGTAGTTTTGAACTGTTGACCTTGCAGTTCACAGGTCTCTTTAAATTGATTTGAGTGGGTTGGTGTAAATAGTTTAGAAATAACTGTTGTACATTAGGTTTAAGGAGAGCTAACTTAAGGACTCTAGTAACAAGAAGTTTGAGTCCTTGAAGGGCTCCTAACTTAGGGGAGTACTATGGTGGACAAGGAAAATGAGTGGGGTCTTAGAGTGAGACTGTGTAATTAGCTATGAGTGTTGGGCTCTTCCTGGGGTGTCTGTGTCCCAATCTTCAGTAGGAACTTGTTCAGAAACTTCAAGCGGGGTTGAAGGAAGCCTCACTGAAGAGCCCTAGGAAAGAAGATTGAGGATGTAAAAGATTCCGTGTACCAAATTTAGCCATGGGATCTGTTCCCAGTAGAGGGATGGGACAGTTTGGGAGTGTTAGGAAAGAATGGGCGAAGACTTGATCTCCCAGCATGCAGATTTTAACAGTAGTAGTAGCTCTTTTCATGCCTTCAAAAGAGGCAAGTGAGCATATGGTCTCCGAGGAGCCCCGCTGATAGTCCCAGTTGGGGTCCTGATCCGTGATAGCTGTGGAGCTAGTAGGATATCTATCAGTTTCTCAGCAATTTGGGTCATCTCCACCCTCTCTAGCCTTTGACGATACATGAGCTCTTTCCGCTGACTTAGCACTGGTGGAGAAAATGATGTGGATATCTTTCCATGCTAAGTCATAGGAGAGGGTAGATATTCAAACTCTTCAGTGAACTTAGTAGATCAGCTGAGAAGGTACCTAACTTGGTTTCTATTTGAGATAGATCTGACGTAAGAAAAGGGATGAGATTGATATCCACAATAAGCACAGCTGTGTTGTTAACTTAAAAAAAAAAAGAAGGAGAACTTGAATAACACCCTCTGAGCCTGCTGCACCTTCCCTGAGTGGGAGTTGGTTGACTGGGCCCCTGGGAAGGTTGGCCAGAGCAAGAATGACTGAGGGAGGGTGAAGGGCCAGTCTGTGGGGGAGACAATGGAGGAAGGGATAGAGGCGAGGTGTGGGTAGGGGGTATTAAGGGACTGGGCAAAGGAGTGGAGGAAGGGAGCTGAGGATAAGGAGGGGGCGCTTGACAGAGGGAGATCTTGGGGCTCTTACCCTCCCTCCCTGGTGTGGCTCTGTGGGTTAAATGCACCAGAGTGCAAAGCCATTTCACCTGCAAGGTCGGTGGTTCAAGCTCACCAGCAGCTCCTCAGAAACCCTATACAAGGTCGCTATGGGTTAGAACCGACTTGATGGCACTTAACATCAACAACTATCCCTCCTGCCTCTCGATTTTTCATGGACAAACAGCTTAAAAGGTTTTTCTATATTTGGTAAGCCCAATGCTGGGGCCTCCCCAAAGAGGTTTTTGAGCTTGTTGAAGGCGATCTCACATTCAGAGGTCCATACTAATTGTGTCTTCTCTTCTCTCCTTAGGGCCTCATCTAATGGTTTGCAAAAAGAGCAAAGTTAGGTATTCAAATCCTACAGAATCTCAACTGTGTCTCTTATTTGAGGGGACCCTCAGTCCAGTAGTTACCTCTTTTCTTTTGGGGGTCAAAGCCCTAGTTTCCTGAGATAGCACAAATCCCAGGCAGGGTATTTTTGTTTTAGAGCTTTGGGGCCCTAATTTTGAGGAGCAAATGTCTCTCTATCAGGGGTGTTGTATACTCAGGCATGTTAACAAAAGCATGCAGAAAGGATTTACCCTGGAAATATCATAACAATGGCTTGGTCTAGGACTTTGGTGTTTTCCATAACCCTGCACTCAGTGGAGGACAAAGGTCCAAGTAAAGTTGGCAAGACAGAGAAGATTGCTCCTGTGACTAACATGAATAAGCTAATCTTACCTTCTACCCCAACAGACACCGAGGCTCTGCAATGGTAATGATGATACTCCAGTCAGTGATGATACAGTGTCAGTGCCAGGCTCCCTTAACTGGAGGGACACTGACCTGTGCCATCAAGGAGCTTTGGGCAGTGGGGATCAATGCTCTGCCCTACTGCCGGACGTTCCAGACACTCCCAGTGCTGGTGCCCATCTGCCCACAACCCTTTCGGATCAAGATTTCGTGGCTCACAGAGACCTCCAACTGTTCTTCTGTTGTCTTCTTCTAACTGGATGTCCTAGAGTGACTGCCAGCAGTTGAACCTGTTTCTCTTTTTTTTCCCCCTGTCTATTCTGTTGTCCTCAGCCTTATCATGGTTATTAAATCCTATTAACCTCCTCCACTAGTCGGGATAAAGAGATGTCAGGTCCCAGTTCTGCCTTTCTTAATTTTATACTAATAACCGGGTAGACCTTCAAGAAGTGTATACTCAGAACCACCCTCCCTGTATTTCAAATCTGGATTTACATCTGCATACTTTTTGAATAAGGAATTCTGGTAGCATAGTGGTTATGCAGTCAGGCTGCTAACCTCAAGGCCAGCAGTTCAAAACTACCAGCCATTCTGTGGGAGAAAGATGAAGCTTTCTGCTCCTGTAAAGATTTACAGCCTCGGAAACCTTACACAGGGTTCCTATGAGGCGGAACTGACTCCACGGCATATAACCACTACCACCACTTTTTGAATGACTCAGCCTGCTCAAAAAGGGTGAGGAATTTTCCTCCTTCCCAAGCCCCCTGCCAAGTAATCTCTTTCACTTTGTCATAATTGACTATTTGGACACACATCTCCCTATCCCTTCTAACACAAAAATTACTAGGTGTTTGCATTTGTCAAAATCTTCATCACCATAAAAAATGTAATTAAACATGCAATATAAAGAAAGAATGAAGGTTTTGAAAACTTAGAATCTTTCTTTAGGCACATTAAAAATTTAAATTTACTTTATTTAATGCTATTTAAATTATGATACTATAATGATAGCTTCTTTAAATTTAGCATCTCATCATGACTGTAAATTTGTAATTAGCCATTTTTAGAAATCAAAGAATAAGTGAGATAAAAATAAAAATTCATTGCAACTGTAGAATTGCCTCATTTTTCTAAAAAAAAAAAAAAAACCAAAGTTGTATCAGTGGAGAATGTCAAATGTGTACAAAATAGAAGATATTGTATAATGAATCCCCTTGGATCTATTCCCCAGCAATAATGGTCAACTCATAATCAACCTTATCTATGCCCAATCACTGGTCTCCTAGTACAATATTCTGAAGGAAATATTCTAAGTTATATCTTTTTGTCTATAAATATTTTATTATATTAATGCAAAAGATAAGGAATCTTTTAAAAAGCATAACCAAAATATAATTATTTTTTCTAAAATGTTAACAGTAACTTTTTAAAAAAACATCATGAAGTAATCAAGTAGTGTTTAAATTTCTGATGATGCAATGAAAGGTCAGTATTGTTCCCATATCCCTCCAGGAAAGGGAGAAGTTAAGGGACAGTTTTTGGAATTCATCTCTAAATTTTTCAGGGTCTGTTGACAAACTCCCTAGCTTCCTTTTTGCACTGCCAGAAATCAAACAAGGAAAGGGAGACATGATCTTTATAGTCAGCCATCTTCCTCCTGCCCCAGCACTTCACACAGGGCTTATAAGTCTGTCTCTGGAGTATTAGGGGAGTTTAAGGTTTACTCGCATGGGATATCAAAGAGATCGTCTGATGATTTCTGCATTCTGTTGGGTCATCTCTCTTTGGAATGG
>NW_006408781.1:514964-518013 GCF_000296735.1 Chrysochloris asiatica
AGACCCCTTGTGAGATGGATTGGCCAAGTGGCAGCATCGATGGACTCAAGCATGGCAACAGTAGTGAGGTTGGCCCAGGATTGGGCAGTGTTTCATTTTGCTGTGCATAGGGTTGCTTTAAGTCGGTACCGACTTGATGGCACATAACAACAACAACAACAACACTGACACCAGTGGTACCAGGTGGCTATAAATGAGTCTTCACAGGAATGCATTCTTACTCTGGACTGGGCTTTGACTATCCTGTAATGGATGTAGATGCCAAGAACACCATTAAGGTATTTTAATAGAAGATACTGTACCAATTTGGTCCACCAAGTTATATTTCCTCAGACCAAAAAATATTTTCCAGCCAAAGGGGCACAACAATGGGCCAAGAAACATCATATTAAATGGACATTTCATGTTGTGTACCACCCTCAGAGTAATCATTTGCTAGAGAATTGGCGTGGGCAGTTGAAACATTTGTTATATAAAATGGGGAGATAAAGGCATGAAGGACTGGCTCACATGCTTTCATGAGTGTGTGCTCACTTGCAACCCAAGTGGGGCAAAGAAAGGATCACCACTGGAGAGATTTCTATGTTTCTTGGGGGAATCTGAAGAAGAGAGGATTGAGGGAGGATGCTGGTGTCATTGTACATTTCTTCCCCACATCACCTGAAATTGCATTTTTCCTGCTGTATGCTGCAGTCTCAGGACCAGGGATGCAGCTGTGAGTACCAGAAGCAGGAATGATCCCTCCACAAGACACGGTAACCATACCCCTGAACCCGTGTGCCAGAATTTCCAAGGGCCTATTGGGATGGATTGTACCTTTCCCTTGCCCCACCTGGTAAAATTGGAATTGACAGAGAATAGTACTGTATTACCTAGTGGTCTGGATAGGTAAGGCTTCCTGACATGAATGGGAATGGGCTGAGGGAAAAGCACTTGCTAGACTGCTCTTGCTACCAGAAATCTGGACTAGCACAAAAGCTAAACCTGATGTTTCTTACCAAGGTGGAAAGGTTGGGGTAAAAAGAAATGGAAGGAAGGAGAAATAATAGTTAAAAAAGGAATAGACAAAGGGGTTATGCAGCAGGGAAACTCTAACATGCTGATACCTAAAGAAAAACTCAGCACAAGGGAATAATATTTTCTGAGTAAAATGTATTTTAGGGCCAAGAAGAGTGAAAATGAGACACATTTTTGGAGAACCTGACAAGGTCAGATGGACACAGACAGCAGATCTGGATGTCTGACACCTGATTAACCTCCTCCTTAGAACTCTTTCCCACTGTTGCTGTTGTTTGTGCCATTGAGTCAGTTCTGACCCATAGCAACCTATATAGGGTTTCCAAGGAGCAACTGGTGAGCTTGAACCTCCGCCCTTGTGGTTCAAACCGACTTTGCAGTCTAGTGCATTAACCCACAGCAACACACCAGGACTTTACCACTGTTGTTACTGTTAAGAGACGTCGAGTCAGTTCTGACCCATAGCAACCCTCTTTAAGGTTTTTGAGGAGCAACTGGTAAGCTTGCATCACTGACCTTGTGGTTCAAATCAACTTTGCAGTCCAGCCCAGTATCAACCCACAACACCACACAGCGAAGGACTAATTGTTAATGACTGGGAGGGGTAGTTAATCCTTCAAGCATGAAAGGGTCAATGGCTAAAGAACCAGGGGATGATGACCTTCAGGGCAGCTAATTATTTACTCTGGCCCTTCTAGCCATATTGTAGTATACTGCTAACTCTAGCCTCTCTGCTTATGATTATGGTCCCATTTTAAAGTGAGTTGTTAATGAAGTAGGATTAAGGTGGTGCTGTAAAATAAGCAATGGACTGCAAGGTTGGTTTGAACTGCAAGGTCAGTGGTTCAACCTCACCAGCCTCTCCTTGGAAACCCTCTACAAAGTCACTGAGTCAAAACTGACTCAAAAGCACTTAGCAACAACAACAATTAGGATTAAGGTGAAACTAAGGAGTAAGGATTAAGATGGGGGTAAGGAGCCCTAGTAGCATAGTGCATTGCCGGCTGGGCTGCTAATCGTGAGGTCAGTATTTCTAATTTACCAGTCATTCTTTATGAGAAAGATGAGGTTTCCGCTTCTGTAAAGATTTACAGCCTTGAAAACCCTGTACAGGATTACTATGAGTCGAAGCCAACTCAGTGGCATACAATCACCAACCAAGGAGTAAACAAGGAGCTCTGGTAATGTAGTGGATTATAGGTTGGGTTGCTAACCACAAGGTCAGAAGTTTGAATCTACTAGCCACTCCATGGGAGAAAAATGAGGCTTTCTGCTCCAGTAAAGATTTATAGCCTCAGAAACCCTATGCAGCGAGCGTCACTGTGAGTTGGAACCAACTACAAGGCATACAACCACTACTAACACCAAGGAGTAGGTATAAAGGTGGAACTAAGTCCTGGTGCAGTGCTGTGGGTTAATGCACTGGACTGCAAGGTCGGTTTGAGCCACAACGTCGGCGGTTCAAGCTCACCAGCTGCTCCTTGGAAACCCTCTACAGAGTCGCTGTGAGTCAGAACCGATTCAACCACACTAACAGCAACAACAACAAGGATTAAGGATGCCCTCACTTTACTAGAGAGTGTGACTCAGGTCACCACCCCTAGTTTTCCTTGGAGGTATGGTCTGATTCCAATAATAAGGAATGCTTTGGCAAAAATGCTTTGGCTTTGGATCTTGCATCTGGCTCATCATGCCTGGCCTCCAGTTCATGAAACGTATGGCCCATCACCTGACCTGACTTACCAGCTCCTGCAGCTTCGTGCATCAACACACTACACGTGTGAGGAACCTAAACCTGCCAGTTTAGGTTCCTCAGCTCCTGAGACTACATGTGTGAAGAGAATCTTCTAGACTGACCTTTGAACTATGAATTTGGGGCATGCCAGCCTCCACAATTGCATGAGCTATTTCTTTTGGTTGTTGCGAGTTCTGTGAGATGTTGCAGTGTATTGCAGAAACTGGGACATGAGGGAGGGGAGGAATGGAGATTGATACCAAGGACTATGGAGTGGTATAGCATGTTGGAAAAGTC
>NW_006408781.1:519228-523508 GCF_000296735.1 Chrysochloris asiatica
CAACACCATAACTCAAAAGCATCAATTCTTCTATGGTCTTCCTTATTCACTGTCCAGCTTTCACATGCATATGAGGTGATTGAAAATACCATGGCTTGGGTAAGGCACACCTTAGTCCTCAAGCTGACATCTTTGCTCTTCAACACTTTAAAAAGGTCTTGTGCAGTAGACTTGCCTAATGTAATACATCCATTGTTTGATTTCTTGACTGCTGCTTCCATGAGTGTTGATATTTGATCCAAGAAAAATGAAATCTTTGACAATTTCGATCTTTTCTCTATTGATAAGAATGTTGTTTATTGATCCCGTGGTGAAGATTTTTGTTTTCTTTACATTGAGATACTTAGCCATAGTGTCCATTATATACAGTTGAGAATAAAGGAAATCATCACAAGGTCATGACTGGTGGCAGGTCAATTCATCACAGTCACAGGCTGGACCACAGAAGCAGGAAAAGAATTGTAAATTAAAATAGGACACAGGATTGGTTCTGAAACTCTGACCACCTGGATACATGGTGGTTGGGATATGGATCATGATCAAGTGGCCTAAAAGACAATACCAGGACCCCCAACCGTTAACTAAAATTAGACAGCATGTGTCTGATTGGCTACTTTGGGTACATGTCCAGACAAGTTCTCTAGTCCTTTGTGTGAGCTCTCTCTGCATACTAGTTAATCTACTTTCAGGCACACTCTTCCTAAGGGCAAACTGCCCCTCCCTGGGCTTGCCATGGACTTGTCTAAGCATAGTCATGTTCCTGGTCTAATGGTCATCAAGCAAAGGATTCAAATGTTGTCAGAGCTTATGTCAAGATGCTGTAGACCACAGCCTTCCAGCTCTAATGCACATGTGAAAGGCTAAATACAGTGGAAAGGCTAAATACTACACAGATGCTCTTCCAGAAAGCTCCACCCCTTCTCCCCCCATACCCCCCCCCACCAGGGCTCTTACAGTGTTGGTGGCAAAGAGACATGGTCTCATGGACATGTAGGTCTCACCTGGCTACAACATCAAACTTTCTCCAGAGAAGTCCCAAGTTTATGAGCTAGAAACCCCTCAAGACTGAGAGGGAGCAAGGCCATCCACTCTTTATTAAAGTATGAGTTCAGGGAGGGAGGACTATTTTGGTCTTATCTAGTAGTGTTTCCTACTGAAGTCCAATTTTGTAAAACCAAAGCAAAACAAAACAATAACAACAAAATATCAAACTAGTTGCTGTCATGTTGACTCCAATTCATGGAGACCCCATGTGTGGCAGAAGAGGGTTTTCAATGCTGATTTTTTGGAAGCAAATAATTTGATAGCCAAGCATGGTAACCATCTATACCAACTAGGGACTCCTTGGTAAAACCTCTTTATAAAGCAGACTTTCCTGTGATGTGAAGCAGCCCTTTGTGGTAGAGGAACCATCAAGCAAATGTTGTAGTGTAGGTCAGACTAGGTCAGAAAAGCCTATGGGAGCTGCGGGAAAGCAGACAAGTCTAGCATCAACCTGAGATCAATCAAGGTCTTGGAAAGCCCTGGAGGCTGGGGTAGTAAATATACAAGATGAACGTGGGGCACTCTGTTACACCTAAAATTAGAGAAGCTATCAGAAACGGTGTCAGAAGGACTCAGGATCCACCTTGAAAGGTTCTTGCTGTTAAAATATGGGACAATTTCAAATAAAAAAGAATAATTATGACTGAGGGAAAGGCATTAATTGTGTTAAAAGTCCATAATACCAGGAAACAAACAAGCAAAAAAAGCTCATTGGCCACCTTGGGGAGCTTCTAGGATATGGTTTAAATAGGAAGGATTAAGTATTTATTCTGCCATTTCTACACAGATTGCATTTAAAGGTAGCTGCAGTTGATGAACAGTTGAACATAGTTGTTCAAACAGAACAAGGGAACACTCAATGGTTTAAAATTAGGAAAGGTGTGCACCAGGGTTGTATTCTTTTCTTTCTTTCTTTTTTTTTTTTTTTTAAGTTTTTGTTGTGAATTGAGTGATAGTTTACATGGGAGAACACTGGCTTTATACCATCGTTTCATTGCAATGATTACAATCTCCTCCATGCATCTTCATTCAATATTATTTGCTTCCATTCCCTCTGTTTTTTTTTGGGGGGGGGTGGTTTAGGATGGGGGAGATTTACACAAAAACACTCATAATAATTTAAACAGGGGTTGTGTTCTTTTACTATACTTATTCAATCTTTATGCTGAGCAAATAATATGAGAAACTTGATTATATGAAGAAAACATGGCATCAGGATTGGAGAAAGATCCATTAACAACCTGTGATATGCAGATGATACAACCTTGCTTGCTGAAAGTGAAGAGGACTTAAAATATTGACTGATGAAGATCAAAGACCACAGTCTTTGATATGGGTGGCATGGCAATGTAAAGAAAACACTGGACCAATAAACAATATCCATATAAGTGGAGAAAAGATTGAACTTGTCAAACACTTCATCTTGCTCATGGAAGCAGCAGTCAAGAAATCAAATAACATATTTGTTTTAGGCAAATCTGCTGCACAGTATTTAAAGTATTAAAAGGCAAAGATGTCAGTTTGAGGACTAAGGTACGCCTGACCCAATCCATGGTATTTTCAATACCTCATATGCATGTGAAAGTTAGACAGTGAGTAAGGAAGACTGTAGAAGAATTGTTGCATTTGAGTTATGTTTGGAGGAGAATATTGCAAGCACCATAGACTGCCAAAAGAATAGATCTGTGTTTGAAGAAATACAGCCAGAGTGCTCCTTGGAAGCCAGGATGGCCAGACTTCATCTCTCATACTTCTGACATATTATCAGTAGGGACCAGTCTCTGATGAAGGATATCATGTGAGGTAAGGTGGAGGGTCAGAGAAAAATAGGAAGGCCCCCAGCGAGATGGATTGGCAAAGTGGCAGCAGAATGGGCTCAATGATTGTGAGGTTGACCTGGACAGGGCAGTGTTTCATTCTGTAGTGTATAGTGTTGCTACAAGTAGGTGCCAACTCAATGGCACTTAATAACAAGAGTTGATAAAGGAAAATTCCTCTTCATATTAGAAGCAAAGTCAATAAATTCAGGAAGAATGCAGAATTAACAACACTTTATGGTCATTAATTCAATTACTCTAGACAGTGACTGCTATACCATTAAGTAAACTGTTGATGGTAAACTCTATAATTGATCAAGCCCAAATCACCAAAACCCTTCATCAGTCTTCACATCACTCAGAGAGGAAAGTATACATTGTTTGTCTCTTGATGTGATGCAATAAGAAGTATACACCACCACCAGTGATTGATTAGTTTCCAAGAAATTAAACCTATCAGGTCTTCAGATATGCACTTTCAATACAGTAGCCATGTGTTTAGGTGCCATCCAGGTGGTTCTGATTCTTAACAACCCCATGAACAGCAAACTGAAATCCTTCCTGGTCCTGCACCATCCTCACAGGTTTTGCTATGTTTGAGCCCATTGTGGCAACCACTGTGTCAATCCATCTCCTTGACCCTTGACTTTACCAAGCATGATGCTCTCCAGGACTGGTCCTTTCTGATAATACGTCCGAGGTACTTGAGATGAAGTCTCACCATCCTCAGTTCTAAAGCAAATCCTGGTTGTACTTCTTCTAAGATACATTTGTTTGTTCTTCTAGCAGTCCATGGTACTTTTAATATTCTCCTTCAACAGCACAATTCAAATGAATTAATTCTTCTACAGTCTTCTCTATTCATTGTCCAACTTTCACATGCATATAAGGCAATTGAAAATACTATGGCTTGGGTCAGGTGTACCTTAGTCCTCAAAGTCATATCTTTGCTCTTTAACAATTTAAAGATGCCTTTTGCAACAGATTTACCTAATTCAATATGTTGTTTGATTTCTTGACTGCTGCTTCCACGAGTGTTGATTGTGGATCCAGTTAAAATAAAATCCTTGACAACTTCATATATGACTATTTAAATTTAAAATCAAGAATTGAAACTTTAGTTATTCATTTGCACTATTTAAGATCTTGGCAGCCATATGTGTCTAGTGACTATCATCTATATATGTTCATGTAACAGGCAGTGCTAGGAGAGGACATTTCTATCACTGCATAAAATGTAATTGGGTGGCCCTGTTTGAGGTCTAGTCACCAGTAATGTGGACATGGGTGATAAAGGAACGTGTTAACCAAGACCAAGGAGAAGTAGACAGTCAAATCTAGCATGTGGGGCTTGCTAGACAACAAATCACTCAGATTTTGGAATAATTAAATGGCATGCTTAAAAAAAAAAAAAAAAAA
>NW_006408781.1:523678-526669 GCF_000296735.1 Chrysochloris asiatica
CGACCTTGCAGTTCAAATGGCTTTGCAGTCTGGCGCATTAACCCACAGCGCCACACCAGGACTCCGGGTACTAGACTGGTATTTTGTTGTTGTTTTTGGGTGCCATTGAGTCGGTATTAGCTGGTATTAAAATAATATGATTAATTTTATTAAGTGTGATAATATTATAGAAAATCCTTGTCTGTTAGAGATGCATTTTAAATTACTGATGGGTGAAATGATGTTATTTGGGATTTGTTTTAGAATGTCCTAGAGAGAAAACAAGAACAAGCAGGGAGGTGAAAGATGAAAAAATATCTGCAATATTGCATGATAGAATTTTGCAAGACCAAAGACTTATTCATTGCAAACACCTTCCTTAAACAACAAAAAGATGACTAAGCTTGTGGGCCTTACCAGATATAATACACAGAATCTTATTGGCTACTATCATGTTATCTGCAGTATCAGAGACCTGGTGTGACGCCGAAGGATAACGCCTGCAAGGTCAGTTTGAACTGAAAGGTCAACAGTTCAAACATCACCAGCCACTCCTCGGAAACCTTATACAGGGTCACTATGAGTCAGAACTGACTCAACAGCACATAACAACAACAACATCACCAATACTGCTTCTATCACGAAGGCCAGATTTTTCAACTACTGATCCTTCGTCTTTGTTTCCAACCTTTGCATTTAAATCACCACTAATTATCAACACATCTTGATTGCTTGCTTGATCAGTTTCAGACTGAAGAAGTTGGTGGAATTCTTCACTGGCTTTAGGTGTTGGTGTACAAATTTGAACAATAGTGGTATTAACTGGTCTTTGTAGGAGCAGGAATATTATCCTATCATAGACAGCATTATATTTCAAGATATATCTTGAAATGCTCTTTTTGATGATGACTGCAACTCCATTCCTTTTCAATTTGTCATTCCTGACATAGTAAATCATATGATTGTCAGATTCAAAATGGCCAATACCAGTCCAGTTCAGCTCACTAATGCCTATGCATTCCATGTCATTTTTGACAACTTCCAATTTGGACTAGATTCATATTTAGTACATTCCATTTTTATGATTGTTAATGGATACTTACAATAGTTTCTTCTTATTTTGAGTTATGTACCATCAGCAAATGATGGTTCCAAAATCTTTACTCCATTTAAGTCAGCATGGTCAACTGTACCTTGAGGAAGAAGCTCTTCCTTCCCCAGTCGTATTCTGAGTGCCTTCCATCTTGAGGGGCTCATCTTCCAGCACTATATCTTACAGTATTCTGGTGCTCTTCATCATGTTTCAAAATTCAATATTGTAGTGCTTTCTGACAGTGTTCCACTGTTATTCACAAGATTTTCAGTGACTAAACATTCAGAAATAGTCTGCCTTTCCTTCCTAGTCCGCCTTAGCCTGGAAGCTCAGCTGAAACCTGTCTACCTTGCATGACCCTGCTGATATTTAATGTACAGGTGGCATAGCTGCCAGCATCACAGCAGTTTTTATTGTGGCTAGGGTAAAAGGACACTCATAGCTTAGGGGACACTCAGCTGCTATTGAGGGTGATAGAAAAATTTGGAAGAGGATATGGTAAAAAGGCATGATGGATGCAATTAACGTTACTGAATGATACATGCAATGAATGTTTAAATGATAAATATTCTTTTATATATGTACTTGTTTTTAAGTGCTGTTGAGTAGGTTCTGACTCATAGCACTTTAGGGTTTCCAAGGAGCTCTTGATGGATTTGTGGTTAACATTTCAGTGCTTAGTTTACAATGCCACACTAGGACTTAGCACAATTAAATAATATGTAATAAAAATTTGCCATTTCAGGCTGTGAGGGAAAGCAAAGAAATGAAAGAAGACTCCCAGTGACCCCACGGACATAGGGCTCTGAGGTTGTGAATCTTTGCAGAAACAGACTGCCACATCTTTCATAGAACACCTTTGTGGCTTCTAACCACCACCTTTGGTTACCAGTTACCTTTGGTCAGCTTAACACACTGTGCCACCAGGATTCACTGTGGCCAGGCCAGGTGTCTGATTGGGGCCCTATGAGCGTGTGAAGAGTTAGATAGACAGGAACTGAGGATTTGAAGTGGTGAAAATGAAAGACTTAAAGTTTTCTACTTTTTGTTCCTGCTGGGGCTGGTAACACCTTCCGGAAGTGACAGCTTTCATGTTATAAATTAAAGTAATAAATTAAGATGGTTTGATGGAGAATGAAAACAAGCAAACAAACAATAAGTCCTGTACATAGGATGATACAAGAAGAAACAGAGGTGACGGGAACTATAAGAATCCACAAAAGGGTGCCTCCAGGTCCTTTCCGAGATCTTGCTGCCAGGTCCTGTGGGCCTGTGTGAAAACTCTAGGACCTGAAGGAAAGAAATGAAATGAAGTGAGATGGGAAATCATCGGAAAATATGCCATTCCTTAAAAATTCAGTCCCATGAGGTAGGACAATGGATTGAGGCCAAAGTTCATCCCTGGTTACCAAGGCTGGGCTGAGCTGGGAGGGAGTGTGGGATGGAAAGGGGAAGTCTTTACTTAGGGGGACACAGAGGGATTTCACAGTAGTGGAAAGCATGTTGAACTTTAATTTCTTCTTCTTTTTTTAAAATGAACTTTAATTTTTATTTTCACAGACTTCAGAAAACAAAATTGTCATCATTCTGCATATGGCTAGAAAAGTAACATTGAATTTTATCACCAAGATTATCAGAATATATAAGAGAATTCATGTATTATCAGCAACGACATATTTTAGTTACTCATTTATATGAAGCAACATTCAAGATCACATTCACACACAGTTTTACAATTTTCTCGGGGCCCAATGGGAAAAGCAAAGTAGCGTCCACTTCCCTATGTATTCCAGTCAACACAATAGGCCTGCAGTAATACTAAGGACCACCTGAAATCGACCTGTTCAATTCACACCTTGAATCAGGAAAAGTTAGATGTGCCATGGACAGGAATTTGTAAAAGGTTCCCAGCAGGAGGT
>NW_006408781.1:527054-544934 GCF_000296735.1 Chrysochloris asiatica
CATGTTATACTACCATCACTATGTCTATTTCCAAAAGTTTGCATCACCCCAAACAGAAATTCAGCACCCCTTTAACAATAACTCCCATTGCCTCCTCCCTGCAGTCCTTAGTCCTACTAATGAATCTTGGTCTCTAGGCATTTGCCACTTAGTTGTTTCACATAACTGTGATCATACAATACTTGTGATTGATTTATTTTACTCACCACAATGTTTTCAAGATTCATTTATAGTACAGCATGTATCAGAATGTAGTTTTCCATTAAGGCTGAGTAATATTCCATTGTTTGGATAGTCCACAATTTGCTTATCCATTCATCTGTTGATTGACACTTGGGTTGTTTCCATTTTTTGGCGATTGAACATAGGGCTAGTTAGAAACTATATCATCTTTTTCTCTATGCTTTTCAGACAATCATGCCTCTTTCATTTCTATTTATGTCATTCCTTGAGCCCAAAATTTCCCATTTTGATACTGTCAGCACCTTATCTTCTCTTTTCATTGTGACCATCTACCCAAGGAACAGGACAATTTCCCAGATGGAGTGCTTATCAGCAGAGAACAAGCCCAAGGAAAGACTAGTTATTTTGCTTGTTGTCTAAGAACAATTTATTGACCTTGTCCTTTCACTCTCTCTCTTTGAGATAATTAGAACTCTGTGAAACAATGCCATGATGGGTCTGGGATATCCAGAGGACACTTATACAAATTTGCCTTTTAAACTCTACACACTCAAAACTCCATATAAATTTGGTTTTACGACGCTTAATCATTTTCCATTTCTGTGGCTGAAGAGCATGAGGTAACCTGGAGGTTGACTCAGGAAAGCTCTCCTCTCTCATTCTCCACCAGCAGAAAGCAACCCCAAAAAAGTACTCGCAATTCAGCGCGGATGTGGCTGAGGCCATTGCCTTCTTTGACTCCATCATCGCAGAGCTGGACACAGAGAAGCGTTCCCACACCACAGAAGCGGACCTGCCCAATGAGGATGTGGACTTTGATGGTAAGTGTTGCGGAAGGCCCAGCTCCTGGTGGCCACAGATTGGGCAGGTTGAGGTCTTTGGTGGTGGGCTGCATAGGCTATGAGGAATCCTACCTCCCTGAGTAAAGGAAAGCCCGCACATGCAAGTCAGAGCCTGGTCCCTTTGGGGCCTTTTGCTAAATTTGGTTTCAGCTGCCACCATTTCAACACTCTGGGGTCAAAATCTGGACCCAAACTCCTTCCCTGAGGTCCATTTACCACAGCCGAGACAGATGGGAATGTTTGTAAGATTTCATAGAAGAAAGCAATAGGGAAATTACTAAAGGGAATAGACAAATTGTGTTCAAAGAAAACCAAGATGTCCTTCAATAGCTGAATGGATAAGAAACTGTGATACATCCAATCAATGAGTTATTATTCAACAGTAAAAAGGAATGAGCTGTCAAACTACAATAGGACAGGGAGGAACCTTAAATGCATATTGCTCAGTGAAAGAAGCCAGTCTGAAAAAGCTGCATAGTCTATAACTGTGTGCTGTTCTGGAAAAGACACAGTGCATTCTAGAGTCCCTAGGGGGTGTATTCTAATGGTTCACAGCTTGACTGGTAACTGAAGGGTCAAGGGACCTTTGAACATAAACCAAACCAAGCCAAAACCCACTGCCATCAACTTAATTCTGACTTATAGTGACCATGACTCTATAGGACAGGGTAGAGCTGCTTCTTAGGTTTCCAAGATGTCAATCTTTATGGGAGCAGACAGCCTCATATTGCTTCTGGTGAGTTTGAACTGCTTACTTTGCTGTTACCAACCCAGTGCTTAACCCACTGGACCACCAGGCTCCTATAATTAGTTATGCTGTCGCTAAGTGCTATTGAATAGGTTCTGACTTAACAGTGTTTCTGAGGAGTAGCTGGCAGGTTTGAACGGCTGACCTTGTGGTTAGCAGTCCAATGTTAATCCTACAGCATCACACCAGAAGTCCTCAATTAGTTATAGAGATAGGGAAGAACAGTGGTTTGACAGGGGTTTAGGCAGCAGGAAGGAGGAAAACATCCAGCTTATGAACTTTTGAAGTGAGCTGTCCGTGAGGTAGTACTTTCTGTTGTAGCTAGGAGTCGGAACTGATTCCACAGCACATAACAGCAACAACAACAACATGACTTTGTGGTTGTTCTATGATACTAGTGACATTTGCTCATTGTAGATCGTATTGGTAAAAAAATATTGCCTTTGTAATTCTTCCACTCATCATTTTGCTTAATGTCCTGGCAACATGTTTTCCAATGCCCACACACTTACCCTTATACTTGCTGTTATCTGCATGGAGTCGGCCTCCAACTCAGAATGAAATGCTGCTCCAGTCTGCACTATCCTCATGATCAGAGATCCATCGGGTTTTCCTTGGCCTTTCTTTCTAGCCCATCTTCATCTGGAAGCTCCCTTGAAACCTCATCAGCATCCTAGCAACACGCAGGCCTCCACTGACAGACATGTCCTGGTTACACATGAGGTGCCTTGGTTGGTAATCAGACCCTGGTCTTCCTCATGGAAGGCGAGAATTCTACTTCAGACCCACCACGGCCCCCATGTATATTCATTGTTGCTGCTGTTGTTAGCTGCTGTCAAGTTGATTCCGACTCATGGTGACCCCACGTGTACAGAGTAGAACTGTTTCATCAGGTTTTTAAGACTGTGACCTTTCCAGAGCAGATCAACAGTTCTGTCTTCCCAGGTACCTTTGGGTGGATTTGAAGTGACGTTCTTTGAGCTAGTCTTCAAGCTCTTAATTAACAGTTTGTCCCATCTAGGGACTTATGTAGAAAAAACAAACAAGAAAAACTATCTTGGCTATTTTCTCATCTTCTCTTTTCACTTAACAATTTATAATAATACATCATGGGTATCTTTCCAACTCAATGAATATAAATATTGTTGTTTTAGTGGTTAAGTGCTGTCAAGTCAGTTCTGATTGCTAGCAATTCTGTATAGGGTATCTGAAGAGTGGCTGGTGCATTTGAACTTCTGACCTTGTGCATGTGGTTCAAACTGATCTTACAGTCCAGTGCATTATCCTGCAGTGCCACACCAGGACTGCCATCAAGTTGGTTCCTACTCATAGCGACTCTGTATAGGATTTCCTAGGAGAGGCTGGTGGTTTGAACCACCAAACTTGTGTTTAGCAGTTTAGAGCTTACCCTACAGCAGTGCCACATCATTTTTAGTGAACACCTATTATTCTTTTGAACACTGCTGTACATGTACATTTGTTGTGTACTCTCAGTCTGATTTGCTCTTTCTACTTTATGGCAAACCCTCCTTCTCCGTCCCAGTGGCCACCAGCTCTCAGGAGCACAGCTTGCATTCCAACTGGATCCTGCGGGCACCACGGAGACACTCTGAGGCCCTTGCTTCCCGTGCCATGCACACACTAGATGGTCAGCTGCGCAGAAGCACCGAGCGGAGGACCATCGGCACTCAGAGGAGACTCGAGAGGCACCCCATCTACTTGCCCAAGGCTGTAGAAGGGGCATTCAACACCTTGAAGTTCAAGCCTAAAGCCTGTAAAAAAGAGTAAGTATTGGGGTTAAAAAAGTGTCACCGAGGTGTTCTCCTGTTCTTGGGGGTGGTTCTAACAGTGGCTTGAGCTAGTATTTTGTAGTCGGCCTTAGTTTTCTATTTTGGCAGTGTTATGCTGTGGTCTGATCATTACTATCCTAAATGAAGCTTCGACTCTGGGTTAGCCTCCCCCTTTTTGGGTCCATTTCTTCCTCATGCTTCATTATTTACCTGAGTGCCACCAACATTTGTTGTTATGTGCTGCCAAGTGGGTCCCAACCCGTAGCAACCCTATATAGAATTTCTGAGAAGTGACTGGTGAGTTTGAACCACCGACCTTGTGGTTCAAACCAACGTTGCTGTTCAGCGCATTAACCCACAGTGCCACGCCATGATGCCTATCTTAAGATTCTTTATTTTGTGTGCCACTCTGCTATTACAGGACTCATGGACTCTGCTCTAGGATTAAAGCGTCACATGGCCATCGTCTCAGGAAGCTCTCTATTCTCTACTGTTCCAGTGTGTATGGCTTTGTTTGTTGTTGTTTAAATAAGAATTTGAGTTCTGCTGCACATGTTCTCCCATTTTATCAGGGTCCATCTATTGAGGCCCTGCTCAGAGCAGTGAGTGATGGTAGTTGGGTTAGTTCTTCTGGTCTCAGGTAGATATGGTTGGTGTGATTTTTTTCTTCTCTGAGCTGTGCTTCTCCTTCCAAGTAGAGAACTATACCTGTGTCTTAAATAGCCACTTGCAAGCTTTTAAGACCCCAGAGGCTACTCATTTTACCAGGATGCAGATCATGATATTTGGGATCTATGTTGTGCCAACGATTGAATTCTCCCTTGAAACTATCACCCTAAGCTTTCAAACCCAGAAAATCAGTGCTAGAAAGTGTTGGGTTATGTTTGTGGAATATCTGTATTTGTGTCTTTAATGACTATATGTCCCTGCACACACATACTTATATTTACATGTGACCCCGTAGGATAAGCATTGGATTGCTAAAGATAAAATAACTAGGAATTAAACAACAGTCAATGCACCAGCTCCTCTTTGGAAACCCTGTACAGAGTTACTATGAGTCAGAACTGACTCAACAGCACTTGACAACAACAACATAGCTAATTCGGGGAGTGCAATGGCTCTGTAGGGTAAACACTGGACTGGAAACCACAAGTTCTGTGGTTTGAGCCCACCAGCTGTTGATATGTTGTTTGTTATCCTACTGGACTTTGAAAACAAGCTGCTTTGCAGGAGTAAGATGAGACTTTCTGCTCCCATAAAGAATTACAACCTCAGAAATCGTATTTGTTGTTGTTAAGTGCTATCGAGTTGGGTCCAACTCACAGTGACCCTGTATAGGGTTTTGGAGGAGCAGCTGGTGAGTTTGAACTACCTGCCTTGCTGTTCAAATTGACCTTGTCGTTGAGTACTTATAATACAGTGCCACACTAGGACTTCCAGAAACCCTATACAGGGTCACTATGAGTCAGCACCGACTTGAAGGCACGTCACAATAGCAACCACCTCATTTAGGGTTTCCATCTAGCTTTTGTCTTTTTCTTCAATGCAGCTCTGACTATTCAGGATTTCTTTCCTGTCCATCTGAAGTTGGTCATTAGTTTTTCCATTTGTTGGGATTTATATTGGATTGTATTATATCTCTAGATCATTGTAAGTATGACTTGACAAGTTCACTATAGTTAAGTCTTTCAATACATGAGCCTGTGGTGTCTTTCCAATTTTACAGTTTTCTTTTAGTCTCCTGTAGTAGTGTTTTGTAATTTTTGTTGTCTAAGTCTTTTTGTCCTTCCCACCCACTGCCACTTAGTCAATTCTGACTCACAGCAATCCTGCTTAGGGTTTCGGAGGCTGTAATCTTAATGGGAGCAAAAAGCCTTACCTTTCTCCCAAGGAGCTGCTAGTGGGTTATTTTATCTTTATTTTATTTTATCTTTAGGGAGCTGTTGTAAATGGAATTTTTCTCTTGATTTCTTCTTGAGGGAGATGAGTAGGAATAAGGAGTGATGGTTAGGATTAGGACTAGGGTAGGTCTAGACTAGGTCTAGGACTTCAGTTAGGGTTGTGTTTAGAACTAAGATTAGTGTTAAGGGTAAGGATTGGGCTAGGGCTAAGAGTAAGGCTTGGTCTCATTTTAGGGTTACAATTACGCTTATTTTTATCCAGTCATTTTCTTTTTCTTGAAATCTACTTGATTTCTTCATCATTTAGAAATTCTGTAACGACTTTATTCTTTCATATTATCTTATGGGCCTTTTTTGTGGTTGCAACTGTATCTCTAGTTCTTAGTTTTAGTCTTATAGGCCTATTTTACTTTGAATACTTCTCTATCTGGGCACTTATGCATCTTCTGGCCCTATGTCAGACAATTTTCTATGGCTATTACAAGATTTTTAGAATCCTAGTGTGGCACTGTAAGATAAGCATTGGACTGCAAAAGCAGTTTGAACGGCAAGGTGGCAGAAACACACAATGTTGCAATGAGTTGGAACAGACTTTAACTTACCAACAATAGCAATGATAAGTTTTTAAATGGCTAACTTTTTAGAAGTCTGCCTCTCCTTTTTCCTAGTCTGTTTTAGTCTGGAAGTTTTGCTGAAACCTGTTCACCGTGGTGATACTGTTGGTATTTAAAATACTGGTGGCATAGCTTCCAACATCAAGGCAACACGCAAGCTACAATCCACTACAGTAGGACAAACTCACAGATGAGAAGTTATGTATATGTTCTTGAAGTCTGTTTGGTAGAATTTTGTTGAAAATTTTTGCATCTATATTCATAGGTCTGTAATTTTCTTAATTGTGATGTCGCTTCCTGGTTTAGGTATCAGGGTTGTGCTAACTTCATAGAAAGAGTTCCTTAGTATTTCTTCCCTCTTCTATGTTCTGGAAGAGTTTGAGTAGATTGTTGTCAACTCTTCTCTGAATGTTTGGAGAAATTCGTTAGTACAGCCATGTGTTCCTGGGTTTTTATGGGGCAGGGTGAAGGGCAGTTTTTTTAATGATATCTCCATCTCTTCTTTTGTAATTAGTCTGTTTAACTTTTCTACCTCTGTGTGAGCTTGTGTAGATACTGTTTCTAGGAATTTGTCCATGTCATCTAGGTTTTCAAGTTTATTGGAGTACAATTTTTCATAGTTACCAGTTCTGATCTTTATTTCTGTTGGATTGGTGGAAGTGTTGTTAACTTCATTTCTTAATTTTGTTATTTGCCTTTTCATTTGTCACTCTAGCCAATGGTACTGGCAAATTCACTGAACTTCTGTTTGCTTGATAATGCCTTGCTTCTCCCTTTGTTTTGCTTTTTTTTTTTTTTTTTTTAATGACAACTCCGCTGGGTAAAGAATTGTTGGTTAGCAATTGCTTTTGTTTTTGGAAACTTTCTATTATGATTTGAGTGAAGGTTTACAGAGCAGATCATCAGCGTTCCATTCAACAAATCACACACTACATTTTATTACAATGATGGCAATCCCCTCCATGTAACAACAGTATCCCACTTCCTCCCTGTGCTTCTTATTTTCATTCCACCCTTCTTCCCAACACTTCTAAAGTTTGTCCTAAGGTAAATGTTGCCCTTTTGGTCTTGAATGGTTGACCATTCCATATTGAGCTTATCTTACTAGTGCTGTTGTCCCCTCTATACACCTACTTACTGTTTGGCTGAAAATTGGGCCGTGAGGGTGAGTTCCATTCTAGACCTAAAGGGTGACCAAGAGCCATAGTCTCATGTTCTTCCATTCTCTTTCTGACCAGTATGTCCTGTAATTTTTCATAATTTTGACTTTTGTTCCACATTTTTGCCACTCTATCTGGGACCTTCTAATGTAGTCCTTTTCAGAGCAGTTAATACTGGTAGTTAGGCATCTTCTAATTCTTCTGGTCTCAGAGTCATGGAGAGTGATGTTCATGTATTCTATTAGTCCATTGGACTAGTTGATTCCAAGCATCTACAATTTTCATCACTCTTGTTTTTTCCACACATTGTTGGCTGCTTATGAACTTTTAAGATCCCAGTCACTACTCACCAAAGTAAGATGTTGAATTTTGTCCTTGTGGACTTTGTTATGCCAATTGACCATGATGTCCCCTGAGACTATGGTCCTGAGCCCCCAGGCCCAGGAACTCATTTGGTTGTCAGTTGATTTTAGTCTGTATTTTCTATGTCTTGCTCCATTGCCTTCTGGTGTTTGGAGTTTCTGTGGAGAAATGCACTCTGATTCTTAAGAAAGACCTTTGGTAAGTTATAGTGTGAATTTCTTTTGCTACTTTCAGAATCTCTCCTTGTTTGGGGTTTTCAGGAATTTGATTAAAATATTTTCTAGTTCATATTATATCCTATGTTTGCTCTACTCAATTATTGAGTGTTTCTCTTATTTTCTCTAATTCGGTACTTTATTCTTTCGTTCTAGCAGTTCTCTTTGTTTTATGTTTTGTTCTGATGTTTTCAATGTTCTGGTTGAGTCTCTCATTTTGTTCTTTAATTTATTTCCCAATTTCTGCTCATTTGTTGCCTGTATGATTTTTGCTTTATTTAAACATGTTTAGCACCATCGACTGAAAAGTATCAATTCTTTCTATTAATCTGGCCTTCATAAATAAAATAAAATAAAATAAAATAAAATCCCCCTTCATGTTTTGCTTTTGATTGGTCTTTCTTCTCAGGTGATTTTGTATGTTGTACTATTTTTTGTTGAACTTGTGCCATTTATTTAATCCTAATTTTTTTTTCCTTACTTTAAATTTAGTATTCTAATTTTTGTGGGAAATATTTTTAATTGAGTGCTGTGCTGGTACAGTGGTCAAGGACACAGTTGCCACCTGAAAGGTGTACCCACCATCAGCTGTGTGGGAAAAAGATGTGGCCACCTGTCTCCACAGACTCACAGCCCTTGGGATCTCATAGGGCAGCTCCACTCTACCCTACAGAGTTTCTAGAGTCAGAATCAACCCACCATCAATGGGCTTGGTAATTTCTCTAGAACTACTAGAGGGTACTCTTATTGTTAGCTTTTTGTCAGTGCCGATTAAGGAGTTCTGGATGCTTGGTCTCTGGAATTCAGTACAGATGGTCACAGGCAAGATAAGGGCCAGTTTGCTGGTCACAGGTGCTGATGTAACTGGTGAGGTTCAAATTTTCTGTGGTTAAGGTGGGGGTTCTTTATGGTTTTTTTCCTCACGGGCACCCTGCAAAGATTCTCCAACAGTGGACAAGGAGCCAGCTGTTTCCCTCTGTGTCACCTGTATCAGTCTGACGTACATTCCTCACTCTGCTCTCTTTGTAGTGCCTCCTAGTCCTCATACAATCCAACTCAGACCTTGGTGAGATTCCACAATACTCTCTCACAGTGCCACAGTTTTCCTTCACCTCCTCCCAATTGCATGGCCAATGTACTACCTTGGACAATTTGCACTGCCTTAAAAAAATTTGGGTACAACTTCCTCAGATAAACTTCCTTTTGGTGTTATCTGTTTGGGATATGGCACAGTCTCATCCTAAAATGACTGCAATGAACCAGGGCTCTAGATGTTAGCAGCTTCTGTATCTTCCCCTACTGTTCCTCTCTTCCACTTCTGAACTCACTCCATCCCTCAACACTTCATCCTAAATTCTGAGATCTTAGTCTGTACTTGGTTTTATTTATTTTTCAGTGGGTTAGTTGCTTGGGAAGTAAATAGGAGTATCCATTCACTTTACTATTTTGCTCCACACCCTTCTCACTACAAAATTTTTCATGAGAGTTTAGAGTACAGGAGGGAATGGCACCTAGATGAAACCAACATCAAATTAATTGGAAGCCACTGACTTCAAAAGTCATTGGCTACTTTCCAGATAGAGAACTTCTGCTGGGACCTTTCACAACAGAAGGCTCATCAGACTTTGTTTTGACGAGAGAGTTGCCCAACTCTGATGGATTCAGGATGTTTTCTAATAACGTTTTCCTCTCATAATAATCACCTCAGTCACTTAGTGCTGCTGTAACACAAATATCGCAGCGAGATGGCTTTAACAAACAGAAACGTATTTTCTCACAGTCTCGGAGACTTGATGTACAACTTCAGGGCACCAGGCTCAGAAGAAAGCTCTGTCTCTGTTGGTTGGCTCTGGGTTTCAGCTTCTGGAACCCTAATGTTCCTTAGTCCCTCAGCAGTCTCCATGTGACCTCTGTCTTCTTTTCACTGTGCTTGCTGTCTCTTTGTCTTATTTGTTCTTTTTATATCTCAAAAGTGATTAGGTTTAAGAAACCTATATACTGATATGACCTCATTAACATAACAAAGAAAATCTTATTTCCAAATAGAATTACATCCATAGGATCCCAATACACACACAGGGACTTCAAAAAGTTGTGGGAAAGTGAAATGGAAAAATAATAGAACGTTCCACAAACCTTTTCAAAGCCCCTTCATATTTTGGGGTGACACAATTCAATCCATAACAATAATAGACCATGTATCAGACATCTTGCAACCAGAAACCATCTCTAATCCTTCCTCTTCAAGGCCAGCCCATTGTTCACCTGAGGTACACCCATAATCCCCATGACATCACTGCTTGGGTTGTGTGCCAGGCCCGGAACTAGGAGAGCAATCTGGTGGTATCCATTGGGATGGTGGCAATCAGAGCATCCCTACCCTATGTGTGAATTTAAACGTTCTGTTCCATTTCTCTCTTCTAGCCTGGGAAACTCCAGACAGATGCTCTTCAACTTCTCAGGAGAAGATATAGAATGGGATGCTGAGCTCTTTACCTTGGAACCCCTGGCATCTCCAGGGGAAGACTACTATGAGAGTGAGAACCCCAAAGGGCAGTGGCTGCTGCGGGAAAGAGACTGGGAGCGGACTGTGCCCTGACTCTTATCTGTGCCCAGAGAAGGGTCTGCTTTTCATTCAGCATGAGGTGTTTGGTAGAGTTAAAAGGTGAAGTTATTACAAAGCAAATCCATCAACACACTCCCTGCTGGTGCTCAGTTAGTGCCAAACAGACCCGTGACCTTCCAGTGGGTTTGCCTGGATAGACTTTGAGATGCTTGGTTTCCCTGTGTGGACAAATAAGTGGGTTCTCACAGCCTGACTAGACTTCAAAACAGAAGGAATGGAAGGACTTGTAGGGGTTGTTTATGTCTAGTCCTCTGGCCTCACCTGGCCTAGCCCTAGGGACTAGTTCTCCCAGGTTTCTAAGTGGCTGCTAACTTTGTGATCAGTTCAGGAAATGAACCTGCCATGTATCTCTGGGCCAAAGTTTTCAAAAGAGCAACTCCTTTTCCACAGGGTCCAGAAACACTAGGGTTATGTACTGAATCAGTAACCAGTTGCCGTGGAGTCAACGCCTTGTAGTTCAGAGTCGAACTGTGCTCCACCAGGCTTTCGTGGACTGATTTTTCAGAAGAGATAGCCAGGTCTTTCTTCTGAAGCATCTCTGTATGTACACAAACTGCCAGCCCTTTGGCAATAGCTGAATGTGCTAACAGTTTGTACCATGAGATTTGTGCAGAATGTAGGTGTAAAAAGTGCTCCTTCCACTCTAATTCTTTGCAGTTTTTGGATTAGGCTAAAGATGAGACAGGTGCTTTGGCAGGGGGCTGGGGACAGGGCTGTGTCAGGGCCCTGCTGCCAGATCACTTGCTTCCACCCAAAGTCTAAAAACTCAGCTCTTTGTCTCACAGCCAAGTGGCTGGGGAAGGAGTAAGACCGTGGTTCTTCTTTCCCTAATTCTCAACCAGTAAGCCTTTGAAGGAACCCAGACAAGCAGCCCATGGGATGCTATGCTTCTCCCTTCCCTGAACTAGAAGGGTGACCAGAATCACTAAACCCTTTTGGTTTAGAACGGATTTCTGTATTTTAGGAGCTAATCTGAATCAGAGTTACTTTTTAATACATTCTTTGCATTTTTGCATATGGTTGTTCTAACTTGAGTTTGCGAATACACTAACTAGTTTGGAGAATACACTTCATTCTGTCCATCCTCACCAATTTCTCCCCATGCTTTCTTGCATGACCATGAGTATATGAAATCAAGTGGTGATACGAGAAAGACATACACTGGATAAAAATAGTAATCCATTTTTATCCAAATTTAATAAATTAAGCCAACATTGCTCTAGGCTAAGGTCATTTGCAGAACGTCCACAACTTTCTCTTCTGCCAGACCTGTGGGATTATATTCTTAATTGTTCAGGTTTTTTTTTTTTTTTTAGAAAGAACCTTTTATTTATGTAAATTTGACTATCTAAATCTAAGTATTTATAACTCCTATGAGAAAAAAATCAATAGTTCTGTAGCATTTCTAGAAATTTTATATCAACAAAATTATCAAAATGAAAATACACTGGAAATGTTTTAATATTTCTCTTTATTATTTATTGTGTGCCAACACCAATGTGTGGGAGGTTTATTTTGCTGCTTTTACTAACCCCAATATAATGAGAAGCTTAACTGAAAAATACATGTCTGGGAGATTGTTTTATAAATTTCATTAAAGTAATTCAACTAAACATCACCATCACTCTTTATTTTCTCAAGAGGTACCCTATTTAAAGCCCCATATATGAAAACTTGCTGCTGGGGGCAAACTCAGGATAAAGATCTCTTTACTCTACAAATTAATCCTAACATTATGTGGCAAAGACATAAGAAAAAAAAAAAGTAAATAGGCAACAGAGGCTGTTTAGAGCCCTGATCTTCTTGTAGCATTTATTGTTTATGCCTTTCTATTTTGCTTCATGATATATATGTTTTTGTCTCTGTTGAGACTGTATACAGACTAACTGAAATGAAAATCCTGATTCAAAAATGGAAGACATTGGCTTTTCTTTGGGGATAATTTGACATATTTGAAAATGTTGATAAACACCAGATTCTAGAATCAGCATGGTGAACCTTGGGTGATACCTTTTGATTTCTAAGGTAAATAAAATCAAAGACAATAAATGTCAGCTCTGTAAAATCAGCTCATTCTACTTATTCTTTTCCACCTTGAATAGAAACTTATTCCGCCACTTGTTGTGTCACTAAATTAACATCTTCAGCTTTCCCAAACCTGTTGAAGTTTTAATACATGAAAATCTTCATATGCCTGAATGTAATGTCAAAAAGAGAAAAAAAGAGCATGTGCATCCCTGACATCTGGTGTGTTCTTTAGCCTTTGGTTTCTAAATCCCAATTCAAAAAATATTCTGTTTGCGGGAAGAAGTTACACAGTGGGGGCTTTTGGTTGAATTGAATAGTGCCTACTCTTTGGTTGCTGAGCAACTGAAAGCATGGCTGCCAGGACAGACATAGCAGGACTTCCTGAAGTTCATTCTCAGACACAGAACTGAGTGTGGATTCCACAGAAGACTGCCTTTCCCTCATCGCTGATGGCCTTCTCATGGTATATTAGTTTCTTGTTGACACCGGTAACAAATTAGATACCATTAACCTTCTGAGTTAGAACACAACTACATTCTCTTATAGTTATGGAGGTAAGAAGTCCAAAATCAGTCTCATTGGGCTAAAATCCAGGTAGACACTTTCAGGGAAATTTCTAGAGGCCACCTGCATCCCTTAGATTGTGGCCCATTCCTTGCATCATTTCAGTTTCTTTCTTCTGTTGTCAAATCTCCAGCTACTCACTCTGATCTCCTCCCTCCCTCTTACACAGATTCTAGAGATAATTCAAGATAACACCAGTATCTTTAGTGTAATCATATTTGTAAGGTCCCTTTTGCCATACAAAGTAACATATTCATGAGTTCCTGAGGTTAAGATGTAGACATCTTTGGGAGGACCATTACTCAGCCTGTCATACTCAGTATCACAAAATGTCCTGGTTTTTATGCATCTAGACAAAGCTTATTTTTAATTTGACTATAATAGTCTACCACCACTTGTCTGTCAGTTTATCATACTGTGATGGCTTGTGAGTTGCTGTGATTCTGGATGCTATGTCACAGGTGTTTTAAATACCAACAGGGTCACCCATGGTGGACAGGTTTCAGATGAACTTCCAGACAAAGACAGACTAGGAAGAAGGAGTGATGAACTACTTCCCAAAGTTTAGTCACGGAAAACCTTATGAATAGCAGAGAAACACTGTCAGATATAATTGGAACATGGAATGTAGAAATATGAATCTAGGAAAATTGGAAATTGTCAAAAATGAAATGGAACGCATAAACATCAATATCTTAGGCATCATTGAACTGAAATAGACTAGTATTGGCCATGTAGAATCTGACAACCACATGGTTTACTATGCCGGAAATGACAAACTGTAGAAGAAGAATGGTGTTGCATTCATTGTCAAAAAGAACATATCCAGATCAGTCATGAGGTACAACGCTGTCTGTGATAGGACAATATCCATGCGCCCACAAGGAAGACCAGTTAATACCACTAGTATACAAATTTATGCACCAACCACTAAAGCCAGTAAGGATGAAATAGAAGATTTCTACCAACTTCTTCAATCTGAAATTGATCAAACGTGCAATTAAGATATATTGATCATTACTGGTTATTGGAATGCAATGGTTGGGAACAGAGAGGAAGGATCAGTAGTTGATAAATATGGACTTGGTGATAGAAATGATGCTGGTGATAGCATGATAGAATTCTGCAGAATCAATAATTTGTTCATTTCAAATACCTTCTTTAAAAAGCCTAAGAGACAATTATACACATGGACCTCATCAGATGGAACACACAGAAATCAAATTGACCACATCTGCGGAAAGAAACAATGGAAAAGCTCTATATCATCAGTAAAAACAAGGCCAGGGGCAAGATTGTGGATCAAACTATCAATTGGTCATATGCAAATTCAAGCAGAAGCTGAAGAAAATGAAAACAAGTCCATGAGAGCCAAAATATAACCTTGAATATATCCCACCTGAATTTAGAGATCATCTGAAGAACAAATTTGGTACATTAAACACTAAAGACCAGAAGAGTTGTGGGATGACATCAAGAACATCATACAAGAAGAAAGCAAAAAGTCATTAAGAAGACAAGAAAGAAGGAAAAGATCAAAATGGATGTCAGAAGAGACACTGAAACTTCCTCTCCAGCGTAGAGATGCTAAAGAAAATGGAAGAAATGAGGAGGTACAAGAGCTGAACAGAAAAATTTAAAGGGCAGCTTGAGAACACAAAGTCAAAAATTACAATGAAATGTGCAATGATCTGGAGTCAGAAAACCAACAGAGAAGAACACGCTTAGCATTTCTCAAGCTGGGGGAACTGAAGAAAACATTCAAGCCTCGACTTTTATTAGTAAAGTATTCTCTGGGAAAATTATTGAATGATGCAGAAATCATCAAGAGAAGATGGAAGAAATACACAGAGTCACTGTACTAAAAGGAAATGGTTGATGTTCAAATGTTTCAAGAGGTAGCATATGATCAAGAGCCAATGATATTGAAAGAATTGGCAAAGAACAAGGCTCAAGGAATTGATGGAATGAAACTTGAAATCTTTCAAGAAAGTGAGGCAGCACAGGAGGCACTCACTCATCTATTCCAAGAAATTTGGAAGACAAGTATCTGGCCGACTGATTGGAAGAGATCTGTATTTGTGCCCTTTCCAAGGAGAGGTGACCCAACAGAATGCAGAAATCATTGAACAATATCTTTGATATCCCATGTGAGTAAAGTTTTACTAAAGGTAATACAGAAATGCAAGCATACATTGACAGAGAACTTCCGGAGGTTCAAGCCGGATTCAGAAGAAGCCGTGGAATGATGGATATCATTGCTGATGTCCAAAGGATCTTGGCTGAAAGCAGAGAATATCAGAAAGATGTTTACCTGTGCTTTATTGACTATGCAACAGCTTTTGATTGTGTGGATCATGTCAAGCTATGGACAACATTGTGAAGTATGAGTATTCTGGAACACTTAATTGTGCTCATGAGGAATCTGTACAAGGACCAAGAGGAGTTATTCGAACAGAACATGGGAACACTAAATGGTTTCAAATTAAGAAAGGTGTGTGGCAGGGTTGTATTCTTCCAGCATACTTATTCAACATGTATGCTGAGCAAATAATCTGAGAAGTTGGGCTAAATGATGAAAAACATGACATCAGCATTGGAGGAAGACCCATTAACAACCTGCGATATTCAGATGATACAACCTTGCTTGCTGAAAATGAAGAAGACTTAAAATATTTACTGATGAAGATCAAAGAGCACAGCATTTGGTATGGATTGCATCTCAATGTAAAAAAGTACAAAAATCCTCATCACTGGAACAATAAACAACATTCTTATCAGTGGAGAAAAGATTGAAGTTGTCAAGGACTTCATTCTTCTTGAAACAACCCTCAACACTATTGGAAGTAGCAGTCAAGAGATCAGACTACGTATTGCATTAGGCAAATCTGCTGCACAAGACCTTTTTAAAGTGGTGAAGAGCAAAGATGTCAGCTTGAGGACTAAGGTGCCTAACCCAAGCCATGATATTTTCAATAACCTCATACGCATGCGAAATCTGGACAATGAATAAGGAAGACCGTATAAGAATTGATGCTTTTGAGTTATGGTGTTGGAGGAGAATATTGATAGTGCCACGGGCTGCCAAAAGAACCAAGCGATCTGTGTTGGAAGAAGTGCAGCCAGAGTGCCTCTTGGAGGCCAGGATGGCCAAACTTCGTCTCTCATACTTTGAGCATATTGTCAGGAGGGAACAGTCGCTGCAGAAGGATATCATGTTTGCTAAGTTGGAGGGTCTGAAAAAAAGAGGAAGACCCTCAGTGAGATGGATTGGCAAAGTGCCAGCATCAAGGGGCTCAAGCATGGCAACAATTGTGAGGTTGGGCCAGGACCGGGCAGTGTTTCATTCTGTTGTGCAAAAGGTGGCTATGAGTCCACACCGACTCGACGGCATCTAACCACAACAGCATAATCGTCCAATGTTATTGTTAAGTGCTGTTGAGTTGGTTCCAACTCATAGCAACTCAGTATAGGGTTTCCAACTGCCGACCTTTCAGTTAGCAGTCCAATACTTAGCCTACAGTGCCACACCAGGCTAACTCTAATTTAGCAGTCATTTACAAATTCCTTTAGTTCTAGATGCTACTTGTAATTTTGTTAAGATAAAATTCTATCTTGTCTGACAGATTCCTATTTCAGAAAGACTTCCAATTATACAAAATTCCCAAGTGGGAAGCATGACACTTGATCCTTATAAATATAAAGAATAGACAGTTGTTGTTCGTAAACATCCCTGCTGGCCAACCACAAGTTGGTTCTTCCAACCAATCACCAAGTCTTTGTTAAGAAACTACAAAGTGCCAAGCAAGATAGTATGACATGCTTTCAGTTGTCAATGCAAAGAGGAAAGGTAAGACAAACATAATCTGTGCAGTGCCCCTACTCACAGAACTACAGCGTCTCTCTCCCACAAGAGGACCTATAAGGAGGAAAAGTCACACTTATCTTGAGGTATCAATGGAGAGGCAAAGCCTTAAAAGATAGATACAGACTTCAGCAGAGGTTTGGTGAAGACTGGCATTTTACATGGGGGGAAGCATGCAAAAGAACAGTATTCAGAACAGCCACTAAAAGTGTGGTGCACCACACAGCAGAGTCATGGAAAGACTGGATAGACTGAGGGAAACCAACAGAGAGATACAGAATTGATCTGTGGGAATAAAGATTTGAGTTGCTCTCAAGTCTGGAGCTGCAAAGTAGTGAGCTGGAAGCAGACTGTCCGGAGAGTAGAGTATACTAGCAATTTTGGATAGGGGCGGAGATTCGGGTGAGGGGGATTAGCCCAGTTGATGAGCCTCAAATGTTGTGGAGTTTGCATACACAAAAACTAACTCAGCATGGATTTAAGTGCTAAATGTGAATCCCAGAGCTATACAGGTGACCAATGAAAAAATAGGGACAAATTAAACAGCTCTAATACAGGGCACACATAAACTATCAAAAACTGGAAAAATCACACAAACAATAAAAGACAAAATAGATGACTGGGACAAACTAAAAATTAAAAACTTATGTGTTTCAAAATATTTCACCAAAAGAGTAAAAAGGAAGCCCACAGAGTGGGGAAAAACTTCTGCAACAACGTATCAGACTAGGGACTAATCTCTTAAATCTATAGGAAACTATAACACCTATACAAA
Source organism: Chrysochloris asiatica (assembly GCF_000296735.1). Classification (NCBI taxonomy): domain Eukaryota; kingdom Metazoa; phylum Chordata; class Mammalia; order Afrosoricida; family Chrysochloridae; genus Chrysochloris; species Chrysochloris asiatica. The sequence continues at coordinate 544,732 of NW_006408781.1, forward strand.
AAGACAAATAATCCAATTAAACATGGGCACAAAACATGAACAGACACTTCACCAAGGAAGACATTCAGGTAGCCAACAAACATATGAAGAAATGTTCACAATGATTAGCCATTTGTTGTTGTTAGGTGCCATCGTGTCAGTACCAATTCATAACACAACAGAATGAAACACTGCCCGGTCCTGGGCTAACATCACAATTGTTG
>NW_006408781.1:550664-560713 GCF_000296735.1 Chrysochloris asiatica
TTAGAGAGATGCAAATCAAAATAACAATGAGATATCATCTCACGCTAGTAAAAACAGTGATGTTCAAAAAAGCAGAAGGCAATAAATTCTGGCAAGGGTGTGGAGAGATTGGGACATTTCTACATTTCTGGTGGGACTGTAAAATAATTCATCCATTCTGGAAAACGACATGGCACTTCCTCAGAGAGTAGGAAATAGAACACCTTATGATCCAGCAATTCCTCTACTTGATATATATCCACAATAAATATGAGTCAGAACACAAGTAGATATATGCACAATAATGTTTATCACAGCATTATTCACAATAGCAAAAAGATGTAGACAGCCTAAGTGATCATCAGTGGAAGCACGGATCAACAAACTTTGATACATACACACAGTGGAGTACTATGCTACCTTGAAGAATAATGAAGAAGCTGCAAAACACCTCATAAATGGATGAATCTTGAAGACATAATGAGTGAAATTAGTCAGTCACAAAAGGACAAATATTGCATAAGGCCATTATTGAAAAAGCTTACGAGAAGATTTCCATACTAAAAGAAAAATTATTTGATAGTTACCAGGGATGGGAGGGGTGGGGTACAGCAAGGCACAGGTTAGGGGACAGACACATAAACAAGGAAGGGGAAGGCAAGACACAAGAAGGGGGAGGGGCAAGAAGCACAAGGAAGATAGGGGAAGACTTAGGGTTAGTTGGAACAACAGCTCTCTGTGACACAGGGATCAAGGCATAGTCTGAATGGGTAAAAGAGGGGGAATAATGTTAAGGTGCTTTTCTATCTTATGGATATGGTTTCCCTTGTCTACTATTGGGAAATATGATTACAGAAAGCTTATAACCTATCTTCAACCTATAACTGATTGGAAAATCTAAAATGTGTCCTAGAATTTGCCCAGTGGAATAGGCTTCTTGTTAAGCCTTTGTAGAGTATGGGGCCTTAGGTGGAATCATGAGCCTTATCCAGAACCTTGTGATTTGGGATATTCCCATTTGAAAGTACATGCAGCCCAACCTGGAACAGCTAGAGGAACAGAATATACTTCTTGAAAGAAAGACGAGCAGGAAAAAAAGAAAGAAGACAGTTTAGCTGTTACAAGAACAAGCAAACTGTTCACCTGGGAGCCTTCAAGGCAAGAATAGTCAAGTCATCAGAGATACTTCATAAATTCATTCACACAGCCATTGTTGTTGACCTCACAGTCCACAGAGGATACTAAAGACTGCTGGACATTCTCTTTGGGAACTGCCTAAGTCCCAGCCCTGTGCTGGTGATGGTGTGCCCTCATGGGGCTCAGTCTAGTGGGAGAGGCAGACATGAATCAAAGGATCACACCAATATGTGTGAATCCAAATTGTGCTGAAAGGAGTCTCGGAGTGTTATTCAGACTTTGTAGCAGTGGAGTCTGAGCTAGTGAGACTGTCTGGGTCTTGGGGAAGACCTTCTAGACTCCTCATGGCTTCATTTGTTGTGCTCAATTGCCACCACCTCAGAGAAGGCTTTCCTGGCCACCCTATCGAAATCCTTACTGATCCTAATCTTTGCCATGCTCTAGTTTTCTTCATTATGTTTGCCAGTTTTAACATAGGGTCACTTGGGAGAAAGATAAGGCTTTCTGCTCCCATAAAGATTTACAGCCTCAGAAACCCTCTACAGGGTAACTATTAGCGGGAACCAACTCGAGAACACCTAAGAACACCTCTTATTAGACTGTAAGCGCCAATATAGCAAGGAGTTAATCTGTCCCATTCACAACTCTGTTTCCAGTGCCTGGGAAAGTGCCTCCACTGATAGTGAATTTCTGACTTGTGTCTTAGTCAGGGTTCTCTAGAAAAGCAAAACCAGTGAAGCATAACCAGAGAGAGGTGTCTATCAAGGAAATAGCTCACACAGTTGTAAAGGTGGGCAAGTTGCAAGTAAGTCTGTGGGTCAGATGTCAGACTGGGGGCTTCTGATGTTGCAGGGCTGATGAATCAAGAGAGACTGGTCAGACAGCAGGCAGGAAGGCAGGTCTGGCAGGTAAGAAGGCAGCCTGTTGATGTCTTCCAGAATCGACAGGAAATACAGCCAGCCACTGGCTCAAGGCCAAAGAACCAGAGGTTGGATGACGAGTGAAATGCAAGATCCAGTGTCAGCAAAAAGCAAGCAAGATTTGACCAAGTGTTCAACGTATTAGAGGTAGGCCATACAAACATACCCTGCCCTCAAGGAAACTTCCTTCAATTGATTGGTTGCTCATAGCAGACCTCATCATAAATGTGCTGGAACTGACTTGATGGCACTCAACAACAGCATACAAGGGAAAACAATGCTCATAACAATTAAAGTCCTCATTTCTGCAACTGGTCACATGTCTGAGGCTATGTGACCTACCTTCTTCCACTACTCACTCCATATTCCCTTTGCCTTCAGCAAGCACTTCAGCTAGTTATATTTCTTTGCCTAGTGAAGTGACCCAAACCTTCATTCCTGAAGGATCTGGGCCATTAGTAGTTATGTTGGAATTGGGTTGCGGTAGTTTATCACTGACTTTAATCACTGAACATGGAAGTACTAATTCAATTCCTCCTTGGTAATCAGGATCAATCACACCACCCAGTACAATAATTCCCTTCTTTGCCTGTTGGTCCAGAGTCATGAAGAAACCAAAGTGGACAAGGAACATTCTTAACTTCTAGCTCAATGGAATCATTATTGTGTCTCCAGATGGGAATATATCTCCCCTTCGAACTACAGTGCCCTGAAAAGCTTAAGGCCTCAGAGACAGAAAGCCAACATTTTGCAACTGGGTCACTAGGATTAATAGAGAGATTCAAACCCACCCAGAAGCACTGAGGAAGAAACTCCTGGCAATCTGCTTCTGTAAAGATTGTTGTTTTTGTGTGCCATTCCATGGATTTTTGACTCATAGTGACCTACAGGACAGTACATATTGAAACCTCTACCAGAGCAGTTCACCAGGTTTTTCTCCTGCAGAGCTTCTGGTGGGTTCAGACCAAGTCCAATCCTCTAAACTATGTCCCTCTATCTAACGAGGATTTATGGGCATTCAAAGCCGAATAACCCTGGCCTAGCGTCTGGTGAACACAGCAGCCTGTTGCTATGTGGTAATTTGGTCACATGGTGGCGCCACATGATTAACAATTTCTTTGTTCTTTTTTCACATGTTGAGATTTGAAATTCAAACTCTTTCTTCAACTGACCCCCTTGCTGTCAGGGATACTTGATTCCTCCGTTTGCTGGTTTCAATTTAAAGGAAAGGCTGTGATTTGCAATCAAAAGACCCAAATCCCACAGCTAGAGCACATTTTGTGTGGTTGTTCATGACACAGCCCCCAATTCCAGTTACAAAAAATAAATGGCATCTGCCACTGTGGGAAGAAGATCCTGGGCAGGTATGTGTCCGAGTTCTGACTTTTACGCTTAAAGGAGATTTTTCTGAAGACATCAACTGGATCAAACACAGACTTAAGCTTCTTCCAGAAAAAAAGAAGGCTTCTTAATACCAACCATTTCGATTCTTTTTTTGGAAGTTGGCTAGGACATGGGCCTGCGTTGGAACGCCAGCTCTGCCACTAGTTTGGGGCCTCACTGAAGCCACTCAGTGTCTCTGTACCACGGTTTTCTCTTCTTTAAAGGAGAGTTTGTGATAATATGGGCTATTTTTAGGATGGTGGTAAGGATGAGTTAAAAGTAAATGGAACCAAATGAAATGGCCAATCTTCAAAAGTCTTTTGATGGACAAAGACAACAATTTCATGTGGTTCATTCTAAAATCTGCCAAGTACTGCACCAGGCACATAGTGGAGCTTGGTGTCAGCGAGCTGTTATTATCGATGCTAGCATGATAGGAACACAGGAAGCATTGACTATGAAAATAAATCGCCCTGTCTCCTGGAAATTTTTTCCAGAAGAGTTTTTACGGCTAGATGATGTCACTGTTTCCACATGGTAGGTTTCCAAAATGAAAATTTGCCTGAAAGAAATCTGACTGTTTATCAAATGAAATCTTTAGCGAAGTCATCCTTACTGCAAGTCATTTTTAAATTAGATACCAAAGGAGAAAATCAAAGCCAATCACCCCAGAAACGAGTGCAGGTGAACTTTTCTCATTCCTTTCCCCCACTGCTCAGGGTCTCCCTTGGCTGTCTCAAACAGAAGGAGCCTCTCACAGAATAATGTCATTCTTGGACTGATATTGAAATTTATCTTTCTCAGCCTGAAATTTATGTCTCTCAGTTGCATTATGCAACTACATCAAAGTTGATCAATACTTTGTCCCTCTTTGCAAACCTAGTCAATAGTAATTTATTTGATTAGGCTAAAGGAATAGATAACATCTTCATTTTGCCAGAAACTTTCAAAGCCTTAGGCCAACAGAATGAGAATTTCAGATAGGCCCTTGTGTGGACTTTTAAGTAAAAGGGTCTTTAGAAGCCCAGCAGTTAAGCTATGTCCCACTTGGTGGCCCTGGGGCCAGCCCAGCACAAGGACAAATTCCCTATCTTCCTCCACAACTGTATGCCTTATCAGGACACCCAGAGGTATCTTAGGTGGACTTAAAAACTCCATGGCATATATAGAGCTGCATGAGTTGGAAGCAACTGGTAGGAAGTCATGGGCCAGCTCTGAAGCCAGAAGACTAAGGCAGATGGGGAATGATAAATTGACTCCAGGAGGGACTCCCACAAACAGCAGGTCAACTGCATTCCCAGAATGCAGAAACAAACAAACCAAACCAGATGGTGGCTACATTTGATGAGAGGAGGTTTTCTTTCCTTATTCTCTTCCTCTTCCCTGTGTTCTTTCTTTCTTGTGTGTGTGCACATGCATGAACGCTTAGTGAAAGTATACACGTTCCATTGTATTCTAAATCTCATTGGTCTCTGGTGGTGGTGGAGTCGGTTCCGACTCATAGCAACCCTACATAGGGTTTCCGAGGCGGTAAATCTTTCCAGGAGCAGAAAGCCTTGTCTTCCTCCTGCAGAACAGCTGGTGGTTTCAAACTGCTGACCATGAGATTAGCAGCCCAGTTCATAACCACTATACTACCAGAGTTCCTTAGAAATGTACTCTAGTAAATCCATATCACTCTTTCCCCATCACGTGACAAAGAAGGCTTATGTTTCTCATCACACACTATATATAGGACCATAGGAGAGGAAATGTGTCTTCATGGATCCCAGTATCATAGAATCTATATCCAATGAGACTGTGTGCTTACATTTGGGGAATGATGTCTGAATTCTTCAACTGGCTAAACATAGGTTAAAAGTGAAGAAGCCAGACACCAAAAATAACATACTGTATGGCTCAATCTATATGAAATTCAAGAGCAAGCAAAACTAATCTACAGCGATAGTTTTCAGAGCAGTGAGGTTGAAGGGGGCAGGATAGAGCTTTCTGTGGTGACAGAAATGCTTTGTATCTTTAGGAACATTAAGATGCATACATTTGTTAAAGCTAGGGGAACTGCATGCAGATTAGAAAAGGCAGCAGTGAAAAACGTCCCTCAAGCAACCTTCACAATAGACAGAAAGGTCCATCCTATTAGGGAGGGAAAAGGGAAATGTCTATATACTGAAAGTTCCTTACTAGATGGTCTATACACTTCAAAAGTAGATAAAACGTCAGCCAATTTTCCAGACAGTTTCAAAATCAAGGGATTTTTTTTTCTTCATGTATACACTGTTTTGTTTTGTTTTGCTTTGTTTCAAATATTTACAGTGTATTTACAAAGAGTAGTCAGTTGGGTGGTGGCTGTAATTAGGAAAACTGGCAGCAAAAATTAACACATATCACAGAAGAGGGATAATTGCGCCACTGCCATATACAATATTATTATCAAATGTGTTCACCAAGAAATCCAATTGGTTTTTACACCAGCTCAACATCAGTGTTGTAGGAAAGTGCCCGTCTTCCTTGTTCCCCAGAATATGAAGTTCCAGGAATGACCCAACATATGGTACTTAACATCAGAATCAAAATGAGCCTGTGTTTTTTTTGTGTGTGAGATATTGAAATTTATTAGAAAATCAGAAAGCCTAATTTCCACCAAGTTCCTGAGACCTGCCATCTGCTGCATGAAAAAGAAAATGGGGAATTTTTTCTACCATTTGCTTACTGTGAAATGTGACAGTGTTGGTGTTGGATAAAGAGGGGGCAGGCAGTGGAGCCTGGGGGAGGGATGGGGCGGGAGAGAGAATTCGGAGCAGCCCACTTGGCAGGGACACAGCAGTGTCAGCTGAATGGTGGTGGAGGCTTTGGAAGCACAATTATGGAAATCACTTCTTCCCTTTTCTCCCCAGGCTGGACCACACTTTCCTTCCACATAGGAACAGCACATAGAGAATCCAGCTTTTGAGGAGAAGCCAAGTTCGCATGTCAGCAAGAATAGGGAACTTAAACAAGTGGTGGTGTCTCCAAGCCCTGGGAGAGAGATCTGAATGGACAGGGAGCAAAATAATTAGGGCAAAATCCCTCAACAAATGTGTAGAATTTTACTCTAGGTACTAGGAATGCAAAGATACAGACTTTAAGATGGGTATGTTATATATCTTGGTGGCATAAACCAAGTGTGGCACTGTAGGTAATGTGCTGGGCCACAAGGTTGGTTTGAACTGCAAGGTCGGAGGTTCAAACTCACCAGCTGCTCCTCAGAAACCCTATACAGGGTTGCTGTGAACCGGAACTGACTTGACAGCACTTGAAAACAACAACAACTAACTGAAAGTTTGGCAGATGAAGACTCCACTCACAGGCACTTTGGAAGAAAGTCCTGGTGATCTGTTTCTGAAGGTCACAGCCTTAAAAACCTTATGGAGCACATTTCTACTTTGTATACATGGGGTCACCATGGGTAGGCATACACTCATGACAATTGGTTTTGTTTTGTTGTGGATATTGTTAGATTAGACAGCTGGCATTCATGTCAGTGGAACTCCTTAGTCTCTGGCATTGCTGGGTTCAAGGGTAGCTCAGGTCAGCAGAGATCCTCAAAGCAGGGAGTGGGGTGACTGGGCTGAGGGAGGGAGGCCTATCTGGGAGAAAGGTGCTGCTGCTGTGTTGCCACCTGGAGGGCAGAACTGAGAGTTTATCATCCCAGATGTGCACCTTTGTGGAGCCAGGCAGCAGCTCAGAGCGAGGGCCTTACTTTGACTCTCTAGGTGACTAACAGTTTGCTGCTTACTTGGAGTCCTTTCTCAGTAGCTGATTTCCCTGAGGATAGCACAGGCCTCTACAAGACTGGTGCCTGGAGGTGCCACAGATTCTCCTGGGTGCTTGGGGGTTGACAGGAAGGTCAAGAAGCCTACTGATCCAAGGGCAAGGCAGATTGCTAGGGTTTGAAGACCAGCATCCACGGCAACATGGTAAGCACCCCAATATTCTCTGTCCTGACTTCTCAGCTTCCATTTACTGAGCCCCTATTTCTCAAAATGCATATTATCTAAGTAGAATGGTGATAATTTGCAGAGGTGCCTATGGTGAATACTGATATCTTTGAATCCTTATCATTCTCTTCGCATTTTCCAGATAAGGTAACTCAACTCTGAGATTTGCTGAGTTGCCAGGGTCATAAAGCCGTAAAACCAGAGGCCAGTCTGACTTAAACCCTAACAACAGTCCTTACAGTTTAACTCATGAACAGACTAGGGTCAGAAAGTACCCAAGAAAGTGTCTCAGCTATAAGACAGAAACTTGCTCAAGCTCTTTCCTCTAAGTGGCATGCCCTCTCTGGACTCACTGATGTTGTGTTAAACAATACAGTCTTACTCCTCAGCCAACAGATGGCACACAGGTAAATAGGACTGGTGTGGAATGCGGAAATTTTCTTTTCTTGGAGTAAGACTTAGCTAAACTTTGAAATATTTAAACGAAAGCAATAAATACAAAATGTTTTCCAAGAATGCCTTGGTGGAAGGGGTCCACTTATCATCATAACCACCACCTATGCAGCCAGCCAGCCACCAGAATTTGGTGCCACTTCGCTAGTAAGAAGGAGCCTGGGAGCATAGTGGGGTAAGACTTGGGCTGCTAACCACAAGGTCGGCAGTTCAAACTTACCAGCCACTCCTCAGGAGAAAGATGAAGCTGTCTGCTCCTGTAAAGATTTAGTCTCACAAACCCTAAGGACCTGTCCTACGAGGTTTGCTATGAGTCTGAATCAACTCAATTGTAGTGGGTAAGGCCAGCAAGCATCTCCACCTGGTTGGTGATGTAACTAGTTTAACAGAATGTTGTTGTTGTTGTTAATGTTGTCTAGTCAATTCTGAACAGAGTCCTGGTGTGGCTCGGTGGGGTAATGTGTCAGATTGCAAAGCCGTTTGAACTGCAAGGTCAGCAGTTCAAGCTCACCAGCTGCTCCTTGGAAATGCTATACAGGATTACCATGAGTCGGAATCAATTGTTGTTGTTGTTGTTGTTGTTGTTGAACTGCCGACCTCGCAGTCCAGCACACTAACCCACAATGCCACACCAGGACTCTTCCAGATTAACAGAAGAGTCGTTGTTGTTAACTGCTGTCAAGTCAGTTCTGACTCATAGGTTTCCAAGGAGCGGTTGGTGAGTTTGAACCACTGATCTTGTAGTCCAGTGCATATCCTACAACGCCACACCAAGATCCCAGAGAACTTAATGATTGCTGTTATTAAGTGCCATCGAGTTGGTTCTGTCTCATAGGGACCTGATTCATAAGGAGTTTCTGAAGAGCAGCTGGTTGATTTGAACTGCTGACCTGTGGTTCACAGTCTGGTGCCGATTCTACAGCACCACAGCAGAAATACAAACTATTAAGCATGTCCTTCGAGCTGGAGTCAAACTGACAATCTAAGGATGCCCAATCGTTTGCTGTGTATCGTCCTCCACTTTACCAGCTGAGCTATGGAAAGGTGTGTGGGAACTTTAATGTTGCTGTTGTTGTTGTTAAGTGCTATCGAGTGGATTCCGACCCATAGCGATCTTGTACAGGGTTTCCAAGGAGCAGCTTGTGGGTTTGAACCACTAATATTGTGGTTCAGTCCAGCGCTGATACTACAGCGCCACACCAGGAGTCCTCACCCATTTCAACACACAACATATTAACTATGCTGTGTGACCTGAAGCAAAAACACACAAGGCCTCCAGCAAAAGCTGAACAAATCCTGAAGGACTGCTCTGCTTGCGGCTCCCTTTTGCATTTTCCAGAGTCAGAGAGACTGGCTTGTTTTCAGCAGCAGGAAAAGGGCACACCCTGCAGTCGGCACAGGTGGTGGGCCCTCTCTTCTGCCAATCTGCTTGGAACCTCCAGCTTTAGGAATTACTGAATGCTTAAGACCAAGCAAGTGCTGGACCACATGTCTCACTGACCCTAAATTTATCAAGCCAGGGAACATTATCCCAGGGAGATTATAATCCAGAAAAGGAAACTAGCAAACTGCAAAGTACCCCAATACCTCCGTTTCCTTTGCTACAAACTAAGAGGGTATCATCTCTCAGCACTTCTGAAGTGGTCATAATATTTTCATTGGATCTGGGCACTGGACTGCTAACAACAGGGTTGGCCATTCAAACCCACCAGCCACTCCTTGGAAATCCTACGTTGCTGAGCGCCAACAAGTCCGTTCTGACTCATAGCAACCCTGTAGACAGTTTCCAAGGAGCTGCTAGTGGGTTTGAACGGCTGATGTTGTGGTTCACAATCCAGTGCTGATCCTACAGTACCATAACAGGAGTTCTGGAAACCCTATACAGGGTTACTATGAGTCGGAACTGACTCCATAGCATTTAACAAGAACAACACAACAGCGATATTTAAAGATTATCATGAATTGTGACTTGAGGCTTCAACTCAGTACTTATTTATTCAATAAGTGTTTGTTAAATACATATTATGTACCTAGTATTGTCTTGAAAATTTAGTCAATATGAAAGGGGCTTCAAAAAGTTCATGGAAAAATTCCATTATCTTCCAATTAAAATTTCCAGGAATATTTTGATGCCTTTTTGAATATAAATAAACTATATTCCTGACCCCAAGGAGCTTGTAATATAGCAATGGCAAAGGAA
>NW_006408781.1:561258-568656 GCF_000296735.1 Chrysochloris asiatica
TATATATATATATATATATATGGGGTGGTATATACACACATGCACCCATACATGTGTCTGTAGATAGACGCATGTAGAGTTGATAGACATGCTGTTGAGTTAATTCCTACTCATAAGGACCCTGTGTGTGTGAAGTGGAACTGCTCCATAGGGTTTTCAAGACTGACCTTTCAGAAGCAGATCACCAGGCTAGTCTTCTGAGATGCCTCTGGGTGGGTTTGAACCTCTGACCTTTCGGCAAGTAGTCGAGTGCTTAATTGTGGCACCCAGGTACTCCAGATAGACAGATTAAACATGTATGTGTGTCTGTGTGTGTGTGTGGTGGGGAGTGAGCATCCAAGGGGATGCCAGCTGTCATCTGTGTGAGGGGATGGAGACTGTGCTCTCACAAGGTGGCATCTGAGCTGAGAGTTGCTGTAGGCTGACTACACCAAAGGGGAGGACACACTTGGGAAGGAGCAGGGTCCAGGTGTGAGGAAAGATAGGTAGACAGTTTGAGTGAGCAGAAGAAACTGGGAGTGGGAAACATGATGATCCCATAATGGGAGCATGAAGAAAGCCAATCTGATTACACGGTGGTTGAGGGTAGGGGACTGGGAGAAGATGGAGGGAGAGGTGGAGAAAGTTTTGTGGTGGGGAACTGGAAACGCAGCTGCACATTCCCAGGAAGATGGCCCGGGTTCAGACCACTGCCCTTCACTTCGCACTGAGCTCTTTCCAATCAGAAATCCCCCTATGTGCAAATCCAAACATTAGGGTTTCAAAAAATTACAGTGTCTTTTATTTTGAAGCTTTCTCATCTAAGATGAACCTTGAGCCTGATATCTGTGGGACAAAGGGAATCTTCACTCAGAACAAATCTCTTAAGACCTCTCTTTGCTTTCAAATACAATTCAGTCACAGAAAGCCCTCAGGGAGGACCAGGGGCTGTGGAACGTGGGGTAACCTGCCCTGTGTGCTGAGCCTCACAAAGCAGGGGCATTTATAGGCTCCTGTTTTCTATTTAAGGAGCCCTAGTGACACAACTGGTTAAGTATTGCACTGCTAAGCAAACTGTTGGTGGTTCAAACCCATCAGCTGCTCTATAATGCAAGGTTGGCAAAGACGTGCAATCTGCTTCTGTAAAGATTTACAGCCTTGAAAACTCAGCCTGTCCTGTAGGCTTTTCATTGGCATCAACTCAATAGCAGTGGGTTTGGGGTTTCTGTTTTGTTTTTTAATCTCTTTTATTTCTTTCCTGATGAAGGAAAGAAAAGAAAGATTGCAGATTATGCAACAAGTCAGTGGAAAATTTTTTTTACTAGCCCAATGCGGCCTTCCTTTATTGTTTGTTTTTTCCTCTTCCATTTTCCTCCATTCTTTATGTCCTTCCAACCCCTCCCCCACAACCTAGCTGCATTTTTATAAAGAGGAAAAGTTTGGAATTGACGAAATGTAGGCCACTCCTCACCCCACTTCTAAACCACTCGCCTTTGCCACTGTGTTTCTGAACTATCTGTTCTAACCAGGCCCTGTTTCTGAGAAACATTAAACTCTTATCTGAGAGTCCTGGTGTGGTGCTGTAGGATCAGCACTGGACTGCTAGCTGCAAGGTCAGCTGTTCAAACCCACCAGCTCGTCTTCAGAAACCCTATACATAGTTGTTATGAGTTGGAGCTGACTTGACGGCACTTAACAATAACAATTATAATCTAGCATGATTGCCCTGCAGGATAAGCACTGGACCTCAAGGTCAACAGTTCAAACCCACCGATTACTCCTCAGAAACCCTGTATAGGGTTGCTATGGGTCAGAACCAACTCGATGGTACTTAACAACAACAATATTATCATCTAAGCACTGAACTCAAACTACAAGGTCAGTGGTTTGATACCATCAGCTGCTCCATGAGAGAAAAATAAGGCTTTCTGCTCTTGAAAAAATTTAAAGCTTCAGAAACTCTATACAGGGCCACAATGCAGGGTCACTATGAGTGGGAACTGACTTGACAGCACTTGGCAACAACAACAGGTATAATCTAACTTCAAATCTAGTTCATGTGTGTTCTCTGTGGAAACAACATGAGTGATGGTTTACAAGGTTTGCACCAAGTTGGGAAGGAATTCAACTATTAAATATATAAACTCATTGTAAACAAGGAAATGGTATACTTCATTTCCTCGAGTAGAGTCATGGACTCCTAGTGTAGTGCTATAGGATCAACACTGGACTGTGAACCACAAGGTCAGCAGTTCAAACCCACTAGCTGCTCCTTGGAAACCCTGTATTGACTGGGTCATTATGAGTTGGAACCCACCAATGGCACTTAACAACAACAGTTAAGTGGAGTCCTGGTGTGGTGCTATATGATAAGCACTTGACTGCTAACTGAAATAATGTAAGGTTGACAGTTCAAACCCACTTGGTGTTCTTGGAAACTCTATACAAGATTGCTATGAGTCAGAACAGACTCAACAGCACACAACAACAACAGTGGAGTTCTGGAGTCCTGGTGGGGCACTGTAGGATAAGCACTGGACTGTTAACTGCAAGGTTGGCAGTTCAAAGCCACCAGCCACTCTTCAGAAACCCTTGTAGGGTCATTGTGAGTGGTAACTAACTCCAAGGCTCACAGCAACCACAGTGGCAACATTGTACCTTTCCTAAAATAGACCATGAAGATGTATGTAGCTGGGGACTCCATGCTTCATTCTGCACAGTTCTTTTGTTTTGTGTTCTAGTATGGCTTCATCAACACCTGTCTGCAGTCTCTTGTCGTAGAGAAATTTGGTGAGGAGACCTGGGAAAAATTGAAGTAAGTATATTAATAGAAAGATGAAGTATCCCTGGGGCAACTGGTAAGTCTGTGTTTTTTTGGGGGGGGACAGGTAATTGGTTTTTACTGATCGTTTGCTTAAACCACTTAGTTGAATGTTGTTAGCTAGTGCCAAGTCAGACTCTGACCCCTGTGGATACCATGTACAATGGAATCACACTAGACTGCGATCCACATGGTTTTCATTGGCTGATATTTTCTTCCTAGTCTGTCTTTGTCTGAAATCTGTTCAGCATTGTAGAAATATGCAAGACGGGTGGTGGATGTGCTTGAGGGGCATTGTCAGGAACTCACCCTAAGACTCCCTCATGGAGGGCAAGAATTCTACCACTGCCTTTCAGTCAGCGGACTAGAATCCTTATCATAGAGAACTAGTTTTCAAAGAGATTCAGTTACTCAGGAGATCAATTCTAGCAACCAGATTCAGAAAAACCCTGTCTTCCATATCTGTCTGAGGCAGGGTCCCTGTGTGTACCAACTTTGTTCCGACTCATAGCCACCCTGTAGAGGGTTTTCTAGGAATGGCTGGTTTGAAAGGCCAACCTTGCTGATCCTACAGTGCCACACTTGTTGTTGTAATGTGCCATGGAGTCTGTTCCGACTCATAGCGACCCTGTACAGGGTTTCCGAGGCTGTAAATTTTTACAGGAGCAGAAAGTCTCATCTTTCTCCCACAGACCAGCTGGTAGTTTCAAACTGCTGACCTTGCAATTCGCAGCCCGATTCGTAACCACTATGCTACCAGAGCTATAATACCACACTAGGACTCAAATACTATTCTACCTTAAAGAGGAAACAATTCCCAAACGTAAAGATTTCCAGCTTTGGAAACCTGATATAGCAGCTCTTCTCTGTCCTAGAGGGTCATTATGAGGCAGAATCGACTCCACAGCATGGATTTTAGGTTTCATCCCAGGAACACATTTGCATTTACTCCTTTAATTGCAGAAGAACAATCAACTGAATTGTCCGCAAATGCACAGTGACAGAGCTGCTGTAATCTACAGGAGAGGGACCAGCCCCTTTAAGTTTGGCCAGAATTACTCCCTACTAATAAGATCTAATCATTATGGTATTTTGTCTCTGCCTCAGTCTGGTACTCACGACACTGTCATGCCCATTTCTGTGCAGTCTCCTGCCTGAGTCCTGTTATCTTGTACTGTGGGTCTGCTTTCTTGGAGACTCTCAACCTAAGAATGCCAGAGGTTAGGACAGAAGTACACCAGAAATCACTGGTTCTGTGGCAAGAGAGAGGGGATCACACAAATGTGAAAAAATGATTGCTTATTCAGTTAATCAATTATATGCGAATTAAAACAGAGGCCTATTAAATTTCCCAAAAAATTTAAATGATAATCATCAGTTCTGGCTATGATGCCGCAAAATGAGTAATTGCTGATGGCATTGTGAGTCAGTATAGCCATCTTCAAAAGCAATTTGAGAACTTGTACCAAAAATACTATGAAAATGATCATATTCGTACTTTGATCAGTAATTCCATTTATGGAAGTCTATTCTAAGAGAGCATGGTGGTTTTGTAGGAGTATGGTTGTTTTGCACTGGACTGCAAATTACAAGGTTGGTAGTTCGAGTCCATTCAGAGCTCCATGGAGAAAGATGAGGCTCTGTACTCCCACAATAAGTTACAGCTTCAGAAACCCTACACAGGGTCACTGTGAGTCAGAACCAACACTACGGCACTGAATAACAACAACATTCTAAAGGAATAGCCACCATACAGGGCTACACACACACACACACACACACACACACACACACTTATACAAGAACAATGGGGTGCAATGGCTAAACACTCGGCTGCTAACTTAAAGGTCACCCGTTCAAACACACTTCTTGGCTCTTCAGTAGAAAAGACCTGTCCAAAAGAATATGGCTCATCGCCCTGACTCCCAGTGGGGCTCCCCAACTAGCCCTGCCATGAGGATCTGCATGAATGCTAATCACCAGCCCAGGAGAGGGAGGAGTTGAGTTTTGTTGATTTTTGTCTCACGAGCCTCATACTATCTGAACTCCTAGTAGAACTTTTAGCCTGCACTCAGTTGGTGGCTCAGAAGATAGGCACGAGTGACAGTAAAGCACCACTTTGTTCTGCTGCCTGTGGCAGACATCTGAGGTGTGCTATTTAAAGATGGCCCCTTACCTTCCCCTAAACAACTGAGCAAATGTAGCATACCCAGATACCTAAACCCTGAATGGTTGAGCACTGTTGAAAATCCAAGAAGAAGCAGCTGTCCATGTGTAAGTAGATTGCAGAGTCCTGGTCCCTTTGGTCTGTGGCTGTAACCTTTCTAAAAGGGTTGGTCTGTCTCCTCTTCCTCTCTATTCTGTCTAGTACTACTGAGTAAGCAGGAGGCCCCAGAGGCCACAGGAGTTCTGTGGTGACATGGACAATTCTGTACCGTATGCCCAGAGCCATATCCTGTTTGTGCCACTAGGGTTTCTCTCTCAGAGGATATGTTGGCATCTCGAGTGCGAGATAATGACACCCCTACATTGAAAATGCACTTTTAAACCAAAGGAAAAGGTTGCCTAACAAGACCAGCCTGTTATAAAAATTGCATCTCATTAGATTTCGTTAAAAAATAAAAAAGGAGTGCAGAAAACTCAACTTATAAAACTCAAATTAAGGCACGATTATTCGCTGAACAAAAGGATTTGCTTCGGGCTACATTTAAATAACAGTTCCCTGGTATTTTTTAAGTAGAATTTTAGGGGAAAAAGAAATCTCCATCAATCACTACATGAATTTTAAGAAGAAACTATTAGGCACAATGAAGTGTGTCTCCATAGTCTAGGACATACATTTTATTGTAGATGAAATAATCAGAAGCAGATGTTTCTCCTGCTTTGCCTTCATTGTTCCCTTCTCATATAGTGTAGGTTTACAGTGCTCTAATTATGGACCACTCTTTTATAACCTCCTGACTACAACTCTCATCAAAACTTAGCAATGAGAACCAACTAATAGATCATGAAGAGAATAGCCTTTGGGGTCAGATACATTTTGCTTGAATCACTTACTAGACTTGGGCAAGTTGATTTATTCGACAAATATTAATCAGCTCCTAGTCTGTGCCAAGTACAGTCCTAGGCCCTGGGGGTAGTTGAGAAGGGAACAGACAAGGGCTCTGTTCTCTGGGAATGCATACTCCAGTGTGGGGGGCAGACAGTAAATAAGGAAATAAAAAAGTGAAAGCCTTTCAGTTGGTGGAAGAGTAAGAACACACAGGATGCTTGCTAGTGACTGGGAAGAGAAGTCTTGTCTGTGAAGGTGGTGCTGGAACAGAAAGGAAGAAAAGAACCCACCTCCGGTCCTGGGATGGTACTGAGCTGGGTAAACTGGAACCCCAAAGGATCATGAGTGAGAAGCTGATTGGAGATGAAAGTGGGAAAGCAGTTGTGTGGACTTAGACTCAAGGTGGCCTCGAGTTTAACAGAACAAACATTGCCGGGTCCCACACCAGCTTTCTGATTGCTGGGATGTTTGAGACCGTTGTGGCTAACATATCACCTGTGAACCTAGAGGGCTCATCATCTAGCACAATACTGGACAACATTCTGTTCTTATCGATTAGGCTTTCATTGGCTAAATTTTGGAAGCTAATCATCAAGTCTGTCTTCCTCGTCTGTTTTAGTTTGGAAGTTCCACTGAAACCTGTCCACCTGCTGGTATTTGAAATGCTAGTGGCACAACTTGCAGCTCACAGCAACACTGTCACAGAACTCAGTTACAGAAAGTTTGCAGAGACCTCAGGGGGAATGGAAGACCTGTTTCTATCTCTGCATCTTGCTTCATGCTCACTCTCTTTATCTGAATCTCTGTTAAATCTCCGAATTTTTATTTCTTCCAAACTTTTCTATTGTTGATGTTGCTAAGTGCCATCGAGTCGGTTCCGACCCATAGCGACCCTGTACAGGGTTTCCGAGGGTGTAAATCTTTACGGGAGTAGAAAGCCTCATTTTTCTCCCACAGAGCAGCTGGTAGTTTCGAACCGCTGACCTTAAGGTTCGCAGCCCGATTCGTAACCACTATGCTACCAGAGCTCCTAAACTTTTCTATAAAGCTTTGCAATTCATCAGACTGGCTCAGTTTCTCAGCATTTGATTCCAGATGCCAAAGATACGAGATTTGATGGGACAGCCTGGCCCAGTCAGGTGGGCTGTGGAGGGCAGGGTCTCTAAGAAAAGGTTATAAGTAGAGCTGCCAGCACTGGCATGTGTTGTCCAGGGCAAAAGCAAGTGCAGAGGGAAGGGATAAGAGGTGTGCAAAGGGAGATGAGCAACGAGTGGTAGATGGATGGAGGGCGTCCATTAAAGGAGGGAGGAGGACAGAATTACAAGGCTGCTCTCAGAGTCGGAGATGGGTTTCAGAGACTTCTCTGAAATCACAATGAAAACTTTGTCAACATCCCTCTTGTATTTTGAGGAAAGACTCCATAGTTTTCATCAGAATCCTCAAGAGGACTATGTTCTAAAACATTCAAGGACTCTGCTCATGGCTTCTTGGGATTTGTGTTCTTAATAAATATGAGGGGGGTTCAAAAAGTTCATGGAAAAATAGA
>NW_006408781.1:569840-570926 GCF_000296735.1 Chrysochloris asiatica
TCATCATGAAGATGTATCTTCTGTCACTGTAGCTATTCCAGTCTGCTTGTCCTTTCTAGTGGGAATGTCTCACCTCATAAGGTTCTGGATGGGACTCAGGATTCCACCTAAGGTCCTATGCTCTGTAGAGGATTTGCACGAGGTCTATTTCACCCTTTTAGGTATTCCAATTGCCAGACCTTTCTTATGAAATGCCTCTTGGTGGACTCGAACCTCCAGTCTTTCAGTTAGCAGTCAAGAACATTAACCATTTGGGTTACCAATGGGCTGATGGAAAGCAGAGTTTTTATATTTTAACTTTTATCCAAGAAGGGTGTTCACAGCTCTTCTTGGTTATGAATACATTTGCCTAAAGTCATAGGTCCTAGAGCTAGAAGGATCATTAAAATCAATTTGGTCAGGGTACCTGAGGATTTTCCCACTCAACAATCATCAGAATAACCAAGGATTAACTCATTAAAAAATAATATTTAATTGTTACTAGATGCCATTGAATCTTTTCTAACTCATAGTGACCCTATACACAACAGAGCGAAATACTACCTGGTCTTATTCCATCCTCACAATTGTTATTACACTTGAGCCCCTTGCTATGCTAATCCATCTCATTGAGGGTCTTCTTTTTTGTTGCAGACCCTCTACTTTACCAAGCTTGATGTCCTTCTCCAAGGATTGGTCCCTCTTAATAATATGTCTGAAATATGAGAGATGAAGTCTCGCTACCCTGGCTTCTAAGGAGCATTCTAGCTGTACTTCCTCCAACACAGTTGTATTTTCTTCTGACAGACCAGAATAATTTAAATATTCTTCTCTAACACTATCAACTCAAATGCATCTATGGTCTTCCTTATTTATTGTACAACTTTCACATGCATATGAGGCAATTGAAAATACCCTGGCTTTGGGTCAGTTTTAACGTAGTCCTCAGACTGGTATCTTTGCTGTTGTTGTTGTTAAGTGCCGTTGAGTCAATTCTGACCCATAGTGACCCTGTATAGGGTTTCCTGGGAGCAGCTGGTGAGCTTGAACCATAGACCTTCAAAAGACTTTGCAGTCTGATGCATTAGCCCACAGTGCCAAGAGGTC
>NW_006408781.1:583408-600511 GCF_000296735.1 Chrysochloris asiatica
GTTATTCAGTTCCATGTATTTCATTTTATTTCCTTGGTCTTCCTATTGTTAATTTCCAATCTGATAGCATTGTGGTCTGAGAAGATACTTTGTATTATTTTTATATTTGTAAATTTATGCAGGTATGTTTTGTGTCATAACACATGGTCTATTCTAGGGACTGTTCCGAGTGCACTGGAAAAGAATGCATATTGTGCTGTTTTTGGGTAGAATACTCTGTACACATCTATGAGATCCAGCTAGTGATTGTGTTGTTTAGTTCTTCTATGTCTGTCAAGTTTCTTTCTGGTTGTTCTATCCATTTTTGAAAGTGGTGTATTAAAATCACCCACTGTTATTGTAGATTCGTCTATTTGTTTCTTCAAATCTATTAGAGTTTGCTTTATATATTTTGAAGCTCTTTCATTAGGAACATAGATATTTATTATGGTTATGTCATCTTGTTCAATTGTCCCTTTAATCATGAAATAATGTCCATCTTTACCTATTATGCTGGTTTTTGCCTTAAAGTTTATTTTATCAAAGATTAGTACTGCCGAACCGGTTCGTTTTTTATTGCAATTAGTGTTGTATATTTTTTTCCATCCTTTGACTTTCAACCTGTTTTTGTCTGTTTGTGTGAGATGTGTCTCTTGCAGGCAACATATTGAAGGATCTCGTTTTCTTATCCATTCTTCCACTCTCCATCTCTTAACAGATGCATTTAATCTGTTTACATTCAATGTAATTATGGATACATATGGCTTAATTAGCGTAGTGGTTACGAATCGGGCTGCGAACCTTAAGGTCAGCGGTTCGAAACTACCAACCACTCCGCGGGAGAAAGATGAGGCTTTCTACTCCCGTAAAGATTTACACCCTTGGAAACCCTGTACAGGGTCACTATGGGTCGGACCCGACACGATGGCACTTAACAACAACAACAACATGGCTTAATTGCTTCTATTATGTTTTTTTTGTTTTGTTTTGTTTTTTTTGTGATGTGGCTGCTTCTTTGTTATGTTCATCTTCCTTTGTTTAGTTCATGCGTTTTGTGTTCTTTCTTGTGAGTTTCCTTATAGTTTTAATGTTTCTATGTTCTTCTTGGATTTTCATTTTCTTGGTATGTTGTGAAGTGTTAATTTTCTTTGTGGTTGCCTAATAGTTCATTAACCTTTCTCTCCATTTAGTGCAATCTATTTTATCCTGTAATCTACCTGACCTTCTCACCATCTGGATCTCTATTCCTATGAGTTTACGTTCTTTTACATTGTAATTGTTTTGATCACAGACTGAATTCCCAGATTCTCTGAGTTTGTTCTTATAGTTTTGTTCTGTTCTTGACTCTTCATTCTGTCAGTTTAAATCTGATAGGTGCAGTCATGTATGTAAATCTCTGGTTGTTGTCTGTTCTTGTTGGTTCTCAGTTCACAGAACTCCCTTTAGGTTTTGGTGTTTTATAGAGTGGGATTGCAGCTTGACTATACGGCAGCAGTTGCTGTCTCTTCTTGGGTAATATAGGGAGAGAAAGAATCCCCCAAAGGTAGAAGGGGGAGCATAAAACAGCAAAACAGCCCCAGTAAAAACAACAACAACAACAACAAGAAAAAAATAAAAACCAAAACAACCTCAACAACAACAACAACAACAAAGCTAGATTGAATGCTGTAGTCTATAATCACAGAAAAGGGAGAGGAAGGAGAGAAGAAAAAAAAAATCTGTACCTTAATATGAGTATGACTTTAATGTCCTTTCTTCAGCTTCAAAGCTGCCTGAGAGATTTCAAGACACCACTTTTGGTTGTTATGTTGTACATCAGGATTTAATTCAATTTTCAGCCTGTTTTGTTTTTAACTCTCTTTCCCTCTCTACACTCCTGACCTGGCCATTCCCATATTAAAAAAAAAAAAAAAAAATTCAGGGCCAGCTCTAGGGCTGAGAGTATCTGTCCGCATGCATGGCAGAAGAACCTACCAGTGGTGAGGGTGGGGGGTGTACACTCACTCAGGCACCCCCTCTAGTCACCAGAATGGAGGTGTGCAAATGTGGGGGGGGGCAATGTACAGAAACCAAAAACAGAAAATCAGAACAAAGCAAAACCGACAAAGTGTATTGTTCACCTTTGCTCTGAGGTTCCTGTGGCATTTTTCCATGGTGTTTCTGCTTCCCTGCTTGGTCTCGCCATTGGATCTTACCCAAGTTGTGAGCTCTGGGCTTCCAAGCCCAGCAGATTCAAAAGTATGCAATTTCTTACTTTTACTTCAATTTCCACTAACTATAAGCCTTCAAATTTTAAAAATATTCCTACCTATGTGGTTCCGAGTTTTAGAACTCTGCCCTGGATCTGCTTTGCCTGGTATTCTGTGGTATTGCTGAAGGTGAACTTCACTGCACTTCCACCCTAGCTACCATCAAGCTCCTCCCTCATCCGAAATTTTCTTTTTGATGACTGTGATGCCATTCCTCTTCAATTTGTCATTCCCGGCATAGTAAACCACATACTTGTCAGATTCAAAATGGTCAATACAGTCCATTTCATCTCACGATATTGATGCCTACGATATTGATCTTTATGCATTCCATTTCATCTTTAACAACTTCCAATTTTCCTTGATTTGTACTTCGTAACTTCCATGTTTACAGCTGTTTCCCTTCATTTTGAGTCATGCCCCATCAGCCAATGAAAGTCTCAAAGGTTTTATTCCATTTGTGTCCTCATGGTCAACTCTACTTTGAGGAGGTAGCTCTTCTCCAGTCATATTTTAAATGTCTTCAAACCTGAGGGACTCATCTTCTGGCACTATATCTGACAATATTCTGGTACTATTCATATTATTTTCATTTTTCTTGCACTGTATCTGACAATGTGCCACTGCTACTTATAAGGTTTTCAGTGGCTAAATGTTCCTCCTAGTTTGTCTTAGTCTGGAAGCTCTGCTGATAACAGTCCACCACAGGTGACCCTGTTGGTACTTAAAATACCCAGTCGCATAGCTTCCAGCATCACAGCAACACCCAAGCCACTACAGCATAACAAATTTTGAAAGAATATTTAATACTATAGCATTATTTGATTTATAAAATTATAATAGAGTTTCTCATAAAAACTGTAGAAACTAAAGCATAAAAATACTTTTGTCTAGTGGCAGTATATGGAAGATAGATTATGAGGCCTGAAACTTACTAATTTGGAGAGCCAGAATGCCCCTTAGAAGGCAAGTCTCTCGGACTTTGGGCATGTCATCAGAAGAAGGACATCATTGAAACAGAGGCGGACCTGTAATGAGATGGACTGACACAGTAGCTGCAACAATAGGTTTAAACACAACAATTGTGAAGGAGTAATTTGTTCTGTTGGCAAAGGGTCGCTATGAGTTGGAACCAACTAAATGCCACCTAACAAAAACACAAAACAACTCAACATTTTGTAAAGTGAATATAAAATAACAAATCAAAAGTTGGCTATAGAAGTGAGTAATTAGAATGAAATATTATGACAATTTATGTATCTTAAAACTTGATAGATAATATAAACATAAAATTCCAGATAATAACATGTTTTATTATTATTTTGATCATTAATTAATTACTTGATATGTGACCCATTTTATAACACTTTTCCCTAGTTGTTTAGCTGCATCTGATAATAATTTTATAAAATTTTCTATAAAAAGAATAAAATGATGATTTCTCTAGCATGGTTGTTTGATAATAGTTTTTATTGTATTTTATTTTTGTTGGTAGCTTAGACACTTTTCTCTCCTTGGATTGCACACACATTTAAGAGCTATACTGTTAGCTGAAAGGTTGCCAGTTTGAACCTATGCCCAGGTACCTTGGAAGGAAGGGCTGATGATCTGCTCCTTGAAAACCCAATGGAGCTGTTCTACTATGAGCCTGTGGGGTCACCATTAGTTGAAATTGCCTCTGTGACAACGAACAACAGTGACAGCACAACTTCTCCACAGTTTTTGCTGAGGCATGTCTCTTTCCTGGTGGCAATCCGAGGAGACCTCCAGTTCTCAATCTCCTCTGACATGTGCCCATCCTTCCTGACTCTAGTTTTGGGTCAGTACTCTTGGGCAAAGTGGGCTCAACAGATAATGTGTAAACGCCTGTTCCAATGCTTTTTGAAGAGTCACATTAAGGTCTGGATACTTGCTAAGTCCATCCGTGGACAGGGGGTCCTGAAGGCCATTTATGGAGATGGTCTTAGAGCCCCACCTGCAGCACCTGGGGCCACACCCAGGACATGCAGGTGGTCATTAGGTTGCGAGTGACTCCATCCTGGAGGGGGCTGGGAAGGTCTGCTTCCCCCAGGTCCTGGAAACCTTCACTTCATTAGTTTTAAAAGCAAATCTGACTCATTCTTGGTTTAAAACAGCAGTTTTCCTACATTTTGGTCTTAGGAAAGGTCTTATACTCGTTAAAAATTAGGGAGGACTCCAAAGAGCCCTGGTTTATATCTTTGTATTAACTGTGTTAGAAATTAAAACTGAGACATTAATGAAAATAGTTATTGTTGTTGTTAGGTGTCATTGAGTCAATTCCTACTCACAGCGACCCTATGCAGTGCCAGTCCTGCGCCATCCTCACAATCGTGGCTAGGTTTTGCAGTCACTGTGTCAATTGGCCTCGTTGATTGGTTTCTTCTTTGCTGATTCTCAACTTTACCAAGCCATGATATCTCCTCCAGGGACTGATCCCTCCTGATAACATGCCCAAAGTGTGTGATACAAAGTCTTGCCATCCTTCATCCTTGCTTCTAAGGAATATCATATGTCTTCCATATTCATTGTCAAGCTTTCAAATGCATACTATGACTTAGGTCAGTCATCTTTTAACTCCTCTAAAACTATTAATGGAGTCCTGGTGTGGCTCTGTAGGATGAGTGCTGGGCTGCTAATTGCAGGGTTGATGGTTCAAACCCACCAGTCACTTTGAGTCAGAACCAACTCAATGGGACTTAGCAACAACAACAAAACTAATTACAATAAACCTGTTTCATGTTAGCATAAATAACATATATTTATGAAGAAGTGATGATATTAACTGAATAAAAATCATTACTGAGAGGAGTGGTGCTGTTCCACAGCTTTGCAGCTTGCTTTAATGTGGGCACAGCTGGCCTCTATCTCCTGGTCTCAAGCTGCTGAGACATGTGGTTTGGGATGAAGCATATGAAGAAAATCTGGCATCATATAGATATGTAGTTGTAGAAGGAAGGGCTTTAATACTCTTTAGATGACAGTGAATATTCTTTTAAGCCTCACCAACTGGTAAATTCTTAAAGATCACTTACAATGTTTTATCTGAATGACTCTTTTCGTGTTCACTTTCATTAAAATCACTTGGTCTGTCTTACACATTGAAACGAATTTTTTGCCTTCACTTTGTACCATCACGTACCAATCATTTGGAAAATATTACTCAGTGTGTTTTGCAGCTCTTTCACATGTTGGCATGTTTCATTGTACACGATCAACATCGCGTTTGTCAATATCACCGTAATCTCAGAAAGACTTCTAAATATCATAAATCAAACCAGCTCACAGTGGCAGATGCAAAGATTCCAAAATTCTAATTTTTGCTTAAAAGTTTGAATTTTATCTCTGTGTCAAATTGTATCAGTATTTTCCTTGAAGTGGTAGGCTCACTCTGCTAATGTTTAAAAAAAGTGTTTGTCAAATGCCCAAGTCTGAGGAACCATAGTTCATCTGCCAGTAGTTCTGATGCCAAGTCAGCTTACAACACAGACAGTCACAGGATCGATTACTTCTGTCTACTGCAAACATTCTTTATGTTTGTTTCCTGTTTTGTCACACAGAATGTTCAGAGAGTTAGTAAAATTGATCCTTTTTATTGCTTCGTTAAAGATAATCTGAGGCAAACTTGGCATTTTTACTTTTGACTGCAAGTTTGTGACTGAAGAATACTGGCCTGATTTGGTAGTTTTGTCTTGATTTGTACACCCTGCCAACAGTTTTACCCACCATTAGCACAAACATCAACCAGCAAAATGGCAAATAACATTTACTTATCATTATCCATTTCATAATCTCCTGCAAGTGTCTCAGGGGCCACCGGAAGTTCGAATAAGCAAACTTGGAGACCTGCTGGTCTAAGTGCCCTAGTCTTTCTCAGTAGATCAGAAGGTCATGACTTGGTGGCTTGGTGGAGAGGAAGGGAGAGTGACGCATCAAAATCTCCATGGAAACAATGGCCTAATGCAATGTCATCATTGTAAAAATGAAGGAACAGCAGCTTGGCATGAGTTGTCCCAAGTCAACCACTCAGATTGTGGTGCACCCAGAATTGACACCTAAGTCTTCTTTTTCCTGTTGCTGTAGAGACGGATGATGCTCTGTGCCCCAGGAGAACTGGGTTTATTTGGTTTTCTTTCTTTTTTTTTTCCAAGAGTATTTTATTGTGTTTCCAGTCAGGGTGTACACAGCAGTTCAGCTTCCCATTCAACAATTTCTATACAAATTTTTCAATGATGTTGCTCACATGCTCCACAGTGTGTCCATGTTTTCATTTTTTCCATTCTGGTTGTTCTGTTTTCATGAGTCCAGTTTCCCTGTCCCCTTACATTCTTCTCATTTTTGTTTTAAAGTAATTGTTGACTGCTTGGCCTCATATAGGTTATTTTTGAAAGGAGCACAGTATTCACAGGTTATAGTCATTATTTTGTGAGACAATTTGTTATTTAACTACTAACAGTTTGTTTGGGTTCATGGTTTGAAGAGTACCTCAGAGTAAAAGTTGTGGGGAGTCCTCCGGTTTTAACCAGCTCAGTAGACCTGTTTGTTTTGGGGTTGCTTTCTCTAGAAAGTTGAGGTTGTTTCACAATTTTCTCTAATTCTCTGAGAGTCCACCTACATGACCCTGATTAGAATGGTCAATAGTGGTAGGGGCACCTGTAGGGTTTTCAATGGCTGCTTTGGGACTTTGGGGAAGGAGATCACCAGACTTTGAAGTACCTCTGGATGAACTTGAATCTTCAGTCTTTCAATTGGCAGCAGCATATTTCATGGTTTGCCCCACCCAGGGACTCACTGTTCCTAAATTCTCTGATAAATATTATATGTTCCTATTTTGTGTAAGATATAAAGTAAAATACCATTTTCTTGCCCTTTGGGACTTTGTGGTCTGGGAAGCATGCAGACAGATGAACCAAAGAAGCTGCAATGCTAGTACTAAGACAATGTTGTGTGCTCACTTTGGGATCTGACACCCAGCAGGAGAGAGGAATTCACAGATGAGAGGAGGAAGGGTCTGTGGTGGAGGGAGTGCTACAGAGCATGGATCCCATGGTCATCCCAGAAACTAGAAGTGGCCAGAGGAATGAACAGAGGTAGCAGTCGGAGGTGCAGGGGCCAGGTCCTAAAGAGCTCAATGTTATCCTGACAGCAGGGGGGACCTGGAGGTGGGTACTTATCCTAATTACCAGATGGCCATGACCCTAACACAAGCTTTTCAACTCTCAGGACCTTGCTTTCGTCAACTGTTGTGTGAGTTTCCAGCCTACCCTAAGGGAGGCCTTGATTCCCCCTGGCTTACAATTGAGCCCATTTTCTTGACCTGATACTTGTTACCTAAGTGGTAAGTATTTTTGCTGTGGTCTTTATGGCTCACTCTGGGCTCTTACAAACCATTACCTCTGTTTACTTGTGTTGGACAAGGCAAGATCTGTAATCTGTTGTTCTGTCAGATTGAATCCTAGGAAGTATTCCTGAGCAGTAGTTTCCCAACCTAGAGAGTCATCTGAAACAAGTGGTTAAAAATACAGAATAGCAGACAGCACTTGAGGGCCTGAGAGTCGATGCTGATTTTACTCCCCAAGTTACTCTGATGCAGACAGCCTAGCTCATGTATTTTGTGTGTCCCTAGTTAGGACTCCCTAGGTGTAGCTCTGCAGGATCAGCATTGAACTGTGAACCAAAGGTCAGCAGTTCAAACCCACCAGCTGCTCCTCAGAAACCTTATATAAGGTAGCTATGAGTCAGAACCAACTCGACCTCACTTAACAACTTAACAGTTAGAACTAGGAGTTCCTTGGTGGTGCAAGTGGGTAAGTGCTTAGCTACTAAACAAAAGGTTGCCAGTTTGAATTCACCTGGAGACACTTGGAAGAAAGACCTGGTGATCTACTCCTGAAAAGCAGTCATTGGAAACGCTGTGGCACAGTTGTACTCTGACACACATGAGATCATCTTGAGTTGGAGTCAACTTGATGACAATGGGTTAGTTGTAACTAATTAAAGATTTAGTGCCTAGTTTTTTAAATTAAACTACTGATTCACCAGAGCTCCTGCCTGGTGTACATGTGACCATCTCATGTGGTTGACACTTTTCACATCCATGAACTGCGTGAGCTGGACGCTCCATTTCTCACCCTTGTTCCTTTTTCAAACTCCAGTCTCTTCAAAAAGTTTTCTAATAGCTATTTTTTCCCCTTCTTATTAGAAGGGAATGAGATTGCCATCTTATTAGAAAATATTAGATACATTTTTATTTTTAGTGAACATACTGTTTCACTGAGGCAGTTTGAACCAACGCAGCAGTTAATAAACAAGGCTGAAGACAATTCCTGTAACCAGAGCAATCTGAGCTTGTCTGGCTTTGCACCAATGTGGAACACATATACAAACCCAAGTAAATTTCAGACAAACAAAGCATGATCAGTTCAGCTTCCAGAAATGAAAAGGCTGCCAAGGCCAAAGAGGACTGAATGGGTTGTCCCACAAGGGGGCTGGGCTACAGATGCTACGTTCTCAAGAGTCCTGGAGATAGTTCTTCAGAACAAATGAAGACCGAATGTCAAGTTCAAATGCACACATTTTCACAGAGGCCCACAGGACCTGGGCAGGTGGGTGGAGAGGAGGCAGATCATGGCAGAGAGCAGCCCAGGGCAGAGAGCGTTCTTTGTGTTCACACCTTTGTTTTCTGTCCCGAGCCCCACATTCAGCTTTTTTGAACCGTTGCATACTCCATAATTATCAAAGTAGGGCCTCTCGCGAGAGGAGAGGAACTAGAGCGCTTGTTCCCATAAATCCTCTGTTCCCATAAAACAAGGGCTTCTGGGATATTTGAAAATCGCATTGAATGTGTATTTGGGAGGACCATGGTTTTATTTTAAATAGAGGAACACTGATCTTACTGTCGTTTAGTTGCCAAAGAATCAGCCAGCGCCACGTACAACAGAACAGAATGTTGTCTGGCCCCACACCGTCTTCACAATCACTGGCATGCACAAGTCCATTGGTGGAGGCATTTTGAGTGCCTCATCGTCTAACACTATATTGGACAATATTCTTCAGTGATTCACAGGGTTTTCATTGGCTGATTTTCAGAATTAGATTGCCAGATCTTTCTTCCTGGTCTGTCTTAATTTGGAATCTCCACTGAAACCTGTCCACCTTAGGTGACCCTGACAGTATTTGAAATAATGGTGGAATCACTTCCACATCACAGCAACACACAAGCCACCACAGTATGACAAAATGACAGATGGGTGATGGTTTCTTATCACAGGATAAAAAAAAATTGGGGCCTAAAAAGATGAGGAGTCCTGGTGTGGTATTGTGGATTAATGCTCCAGACTGCAAAGTTGGTTTGAACTGCAAGGTTGACAGTTCAAGCTCACCAGCTATTCCTCAGAAACCCTATACAGGGTCACTATGAGTCAGAACCAACTCGACTCGATGGCACTTAAAAACAACAAGAAGAGAGAGGAAGTGATTTTCCCTCAGAGGACATCTGTGATAGGTAAAGCTCTGGAACCGGGTCTCCGTGCTGTTTCCTTGTCATCAGGATCACGGCAGCACCTCTTGGCATACCCATGGTGGCTTACATGTTCTCCGAGCTCTTTCATTTCCGTTACCCATCCACCCAGGCTCACTTGTATGAGGTGCAACAGATATGATCACTCCATTTTGCAAGGAGGATTAATACAGTCCATAAAGAGAAAGGAGTGGGCAAGTCCAGGAAAGGACAGAGTTAGGAATGAATTTGTTGTTGTTAGTTGCCATTGAAGGAGCTCTGATAGCGTAGTGCTAACCTCAAGGCAGCAGTTCAAAACTAACCAGCAGTTCCGCGGGAGAAAGATGAGGCTTTTTGCTCCCTTAAAGATCTACCGCCTTGGAAACCCTATGTAGGATCGCTATGAGTCAGAATCTACTCCACCGCACATAACCACCACCACCACCAGTTGCTGTTGAGCTGACCTTGACTCATGGTGGTGTTGTTGTTAATTGCTGTCGAGTCAACTCCGACCCATAGCAACCCTGTATAGGATTTCTGAGGAACAGCTGGTGAGCTTGAACCACCAAATTTGCAGTTCAAAGCGCTTTGCAGTCTGACACATTAACCCACAGTGCCACACCAGGACATGGTTGTTGTTGTTGTTGTTGTTAGCTAAGCCCATGTAAAACAGAAACACACATTGCTCAGTCCTGCATCAGCTTCAGAAGAGCTCTGGTGATAATATGGGTTAAGTGTTGGGCTGCTAACCTCAAGGTCAGTGGCTCAAACCCTCCAACTGCTCCATGGGAGAAAGATGAGGCAGTCTGCTCCCTTAAAGATTTAGAGTTTTGGAGACACTAAGGAGCATACCTATACCCTGTCCTATAGGGTTGTTATGAGTCAGGGTTGGCTCAGTAACAGTCAGTGGCTGGTGTTGTACACCATGGTTGTTGGTGAGCTGGCGTCCACTGTTGGGGTCACTGTGTATTTTGAGTGTCTTCCGACCTAGAAGCTCATCTTCTAGCACCTCATTGGACATTATTCTGGTGTAATTCATAGTTTATATATATATTTGTTTATTAATAGAAAGTAATGGGTTTGTTTTTTCAAATTTTTTTTGTGTATTTTTGGTGAAGGTTTATACAGCAATTGACGTCCCCACTTAACAATCCCTATAGATATTGTTCAGTGACATTCTTCATAATTTGTGATAGTCTCAATATTTCTGCTCTGGCGGTTCCATTTCCAGTAATCTAGTAATTAACTGCATATTGCAGATTGCTAATGAGTCTTCCTCAAATTTTGATGCCACATTTTCCTTCATATAATCCAGCATCTCGCATCATTAGCTCAGCATACAAATTGAAGAAGTATTGTGAAAGAACGCAACCCTGGTGCACACCTTTCCTAATTTTAAACCATTCAGTGTTCCCTTGTTCTATTTGAACAATTTCGTCTTGGTCTATGTACAGCTTTCTCATGAGCACAATTAAGTGTTCAGGAATACTCCTTCTCCTCAATGTTGACCATAGCTTTTAATGACCCACACAACTGAAAGCCTTTGAATAGTCAATAAAGCATAGGCAAACATCTTTCTGGTATTCTCTGCTTTCAGCCAAGATCCATCTGACATTAGCAATGATATCCCACATTCCACGTCCTCTTCTGAATCCAGAAAAGTATTTAGTGAGGATGGTTTCTTTCCCCACACACTATTAAACTGTACTCCCCCTTGAAATCTTGTAAGCCAGTCACTTCATGCCTTTATCACCCGCTCATTTTAGACAGCCAATTTCTAAGTTGCCCATCTCTATCTGCCCTGTGTACAGAGGGGATAACATTGATATTTGATGTGAAGACTCCTTCCCTTTCTGTTGGTATTTATAGTTACTTCCTCCATGAGTGTAGGTAAGGTTCATCAAATTGTAGCAATTTACCCTTGTCTCCTTTATAAAAAATTGTTTGTTTCTATCTTCCTCTAGTCAAGTTCTGATTATCAAGCCATCAAGGCTAGGTCAAATGGGTACTATTTGCAAGTTTGAGTGTTCTTGTGCGACCCCTCTCACTTCATATCATCTGGATGCTTCACTTTTAACTCTAGACCTCTGTGGCTATGTCCTTGTCCATAGGCTCAGGTGTCCCCAGGTCTCACCATATTTTGGACCAATCAGCCCTTCTTCTCTCTCTCATCTCCAGGTCCAAAGGAGTCTGTGGAATATGGTTGAACTCAGCCCATTTCTTCATTGCTGCATTTCCCCCTCTTCCACTCACCAGTAGACTAACATGGGCACCAGCAAGTTTACATGCCTGCTCATGTGTTCCCTTTGAGTTTCAGTTTTAGAGAGGGTTTGTCCTGAAGTAACTTGATGACTTGCCTTGAAGGCTTCCTGGTGAACCACTTGCTTATTCTTGTAGTAGCCAGTCCTACTGCCATTTTTGTTTTGGGTTTTTCCTGATGATCTTTCTTTGAAGATGTATCATCTGTTGCTCTAGCTCTTCAGCAGATAGCCTCTTCTTTCACCCATGGAGTGGCTGGTGAATTTGAAATGCTGATCATGTGGCCTATCCTACAGGTCCACCAGAGCTCAATTCTGCTGCCTCAAATCCTTTAAAAGCATTATTCTCTCTTTCCACAATGCTCTTTGCCTCTGCATTCTCATTTAAAGCTCCTTTCTCTGAGAAGCATTCCTGGGCCTCCTCACGCTCCTGGGTTGACTGAATTGCTAACTACAGTTACGCCAGGTCTCTTCTCTCCAGGGTTGGTTCACTGCTTCCAGACCAATTGTCTCCCTGCCTCAGACAATAAGAACCCACCACAATTCAGGGCCAAGTTCACATTCTTACCTTGTGCCACTAGCTGGAGGTCACTCAGCACAGGTAAAAAGAAATCCACCCTCAAGGAATCAGGCTAGGCTCCTTAATATCAGTTGGGGAATACACATACTGTGGGAACTTGGAGCAGGAGGCTTTTGGTGCAAACACGTCCAAAGCAGGCTTCTTTGAGGAGCTGGCCCTAGAACACTCCAGTGACTAACACTCCTTACAATCTTTGCGCCTTATTATATCTTGCTTTGTCTGTGGCTATGTCCCTGGTGCTAAGCTCCAGTTGATTCATTGTGCCTTGATTTCTCTTGCAGAGCTTCTGCAGAAGTACAAGATACCTTCATGACGTATACAGTGTATGATGATATCATCACCATTAAGCTTATTCAAGAGGCCTGCAAGGTTCTAGGTAAGTGTGGAAAGGCCCCCTGTGTAGTCCTTTTCCTTTGTGTAAGCCTTAGACTTTTTGTAGACAAAGCTGCAATGAGTGTTACTCAGAGGATCATCATCTGCACCACTACCATCATGGTTGGCCTCCATGTTGGCTTTGACAGGTGTAGTGATATCTCCAAAGTGGGCCACCATGATTACTTCATGTGTCAGAAAGATCAAGCATTGAGCATTCCCTAATTCCAACTGTTGTTGTTAAGTGCCATTGAGTGCATTTCAACTCGTAATGACCCTGAGTAGGGTTTCCAAGGAGTCACTGGTGGGTTTGAACTGCCTATCTTGTGTTTCTCAGTCCAATGTTGATCCCACAGTGGCACAATGTTGTTGTTGTTATGTGCCGTGGAGTGGGTTCCAACTCATAGAGACCCTGTACAGAGTTTCTGAGGCTGTAAATCTTTACGTGAGCAGAAAGCCTCATCTTTCTCCCACGGAACAGCTGATAGTTTCGAACTGCTGACCCTGAGGATAGCAGCCCGATTTGTAACCACTACACTACCAGCAGCACAATAGAGTCATGTTTATCTGGTCATAGACCTGGTGTATGCTGCCGGATGCTAAGGCTCTTCTTCCCCATCTGCCTAGACTTTAAAATGCTATCCAATTCCAGTTACTGTCAAGTCAAGTCCAACACATGCTGACTTCATGTGTGTTAGAGTAGAATTATGCTCCACAGGGTTGCCAATGACTGGTTTTTATAGAAGTACTTTGCCAGACTTCTCTTCTGAGGAGCCTCTCTGGGTGGATTCAAACTGCCAACCTTTTGTTTAGCAGCTGAGTGTCTTAATCATTTGCATCTCCTGGGAACTCCTAAAATGCTATTTTCTAAATGCTATGGAGTCGCTTCTGACTCCTGACAATCCCATGTGGAGGCTCAGTGTAGACAGTCCCACTAAAATGCACATGTACTCCTGGCTGATTTCTCCTGAAAATTATCAGCAAGGTTGTTTACTATATTACCTGTTCACTCCCCAGGTCCCAATGGGAAGAGGTTCAGGGCAAAGAGAATTTCAGTTCTGCCTCTTTCTAGTTTAATGGCTCAGGACAAATTATTTAAGCAGTTAGAGTTGCAATATTGAAGAATTCCATAGATTAAAAAAAAAAAAAACCTGAAGGACATAGAAAACAGAAAAAGACAATATAAGGAATACACAGAGTCACAGAAAGCATTAGTTGACATTCAACCATTTTAGAAGGTAGCATACACTTGCGAACCAATGGTATTAAAGCAAGAATTCCAAACTATGTTTAAGGCAATGGTGAGACACAAGCCTCCAGAAATTGAAGAAATGCCAATTGAAGCTGTATTTAAAAGAGTACATGGAATGGATCTTGGCTGAAAGCAGAGACTACCAGAAAGATGCTTATCTGTGTTTTGTTGACTATGCAAGACATTTGACTGTGGATATTCACAATTTTTGGGCAACATTGCCAAGAATGGGAATTCCAGAACACTTAATTGTGCTCATGTGGAATCCTTACATAGAACATAGACCAAAAGACAGTCATTGGGACAGAATAAGGGAATACTGTATAGTTTAAAATCAGGAAAGGTATACGTCAAAGTTGTATTCTTTCACCATTCAAATAATCTGAAAAGCTGGACTTTACAAAGAAGAAAGAATTGTAAGAAGAGCCATTAACAACTTGTGATATGCAAATGACACAACCTTGCTTGCTGAATGTGAAGAGGACTTGAAGGTAAAAGATAATAGCCTTTAGTTTAGATTATACCTTAAAATAAAGGAAACAAAACTCCTCACAACTGGACTGATAAGCAACATCAGGATAAAGGGAGAAACGACGGAAATTGTCAAGTATTTCATTTTACTTGGATCCACAATCAACACTCATGGAAGTAGTAATCAAGAAATCAAATGATGTAAAAATCAAACACTGCAAAAGACCTCTTTAATGTTTTCAAAAGCAAAGATACCACTTTGAAGGCTATGCCATGGTATTATCAATCGCCTTATATGCATGCAGAAGCTGGAGAATGAATACGGAAGACTAAAGAAGAACTGATGCATTTGAATTATGGTATGGGGAAGAATGTTGAATATACCATGGATTTTCAGAAGAACAAAATCTATCTTGGAAGAAGTGCAAATGGAATCCTCCTTAGAAGAGAGGATGGAGAGACTTCATATCATGTACTTGGGCATGTTACCAAGAGGGTACAATCCCTGGAGAAGAAAATCAGGAGGACACATGACTGCTACAGTGAGTTCAGACATAGCAAAGATTTTGAAGATGGTACAGGACTGGGCAGTGTTTCAATCTGTTTGAGACCTTAGGGCAGGGTTGCTGGAAATCAGGTTAGGTCCAGAACTGGGGGTAAGTCAAGTCTTGAGTACCAGATGCCTAGTTTTGAGCTGGTTTTCATGTTGCTTCTGGGGCCCAGCAGAAGAAATGCCTGACATTCTACTTCTGAACAATCCCAATGGTCTGATCCTTCTGTGAATGGGCTCACCATGTGTTGGCAGATGATTTGACAGACATAGCAACAACTGAGGCCCCAGCAGTTCCTTGTGAAGTGGTTACAGGCGTGAGTCACGTGTAGGTACCACAGTAACCAACCAAATTTGTCAAACATATTCTCTAACTAAAAAAAAAAAAAAATAGGTCTAGTTCTACATCATGCATCTAAGTATGACGGAAAAGAGGGCTCTTCCCTTGATTGTTATGTGGCAGTGTGACAGGTATCTGTATCTCTTTCTCTGTTCCTGGTCCTTGCCTGTTTGCAGAGAACCTTCCGGGATCTGCATGAAGCAGAATCCCAGAGCCAGGATGGACCAGATTTCTCCCCAGTCATGGGCAGCTACTGACATGCCAACTCTGGACAGCTTGAGTATCTGGTTCCTGAGGCTTCTCTGGCCTATTCTGGAGCCTCAGAGCCAAGCAGGGGCCATGAAGTCTGGCAGGAAAATGGCCTTAGAGCTAGATGGAATCCAGGACATTACAATAGCTTCCAACCAGATGATTGCTTGGCACTTGCCTCCAGAGGCATATCTACAGAAAGGGACACCTTTGGCAATTAGTTTTCACTTGGATGAATGATCTCTTGCAGCTGGTGATGGAAACTGCAATGGCCAATAGAAACTGCTCACTGGTACCCCCCTCAAGCAGCACCCAGGGTATGTGCCATACTCTTCCTGTTCCTTCTCATTAGCACTGAGAGTAGAAGTAAGACCTAGGCAGCATGTTGATCTTTGCCACCCTCACCTTGGTCAAGAGCACCAGCAACCCACAAACCTGTCCTTAGCTGTGCTTGGAGGGGAAGATACAGAGTGTGGCAGACGGCCTCATTTGGCCTCCTCACAATCACAACTGGGCATCCCCTCGACAAAGCTCATCTTTCAGAGAGGCTATTCTAAAGTCTCTAGGAACCCAAGGGACTGAGGAGTGAGAATCATCATCACACCCTGTTCTGGGTGCCCACAAACCCCTTTTTGTTTCCCACAACAGATGCCAGGGGGCAATGTGTGGATCTGGGTTTAGGAAATAGCAAATGAGTCGGGATCTCCACCCAGGAAGTCTGACCTGGAGGATATGCTTTCTACAATCCACTACTGCCTCTCATTGGGCTGGGAGTCTGGAGACCCAGATTCTAGACTCAGCTCTGCCAAAGTAATGCTTCTCAGCCTTCTGAAAAGATGTCCTGTTTTGTTTTCTTATAAATACCATTTTTGAAGGTTTTTAAAAAAGTATTTAGGAATAAACCCACACATCCAAAAGGAAGAAAGAACCAAAATCAACACATTAATACAGAATATACAACAATTAGAAACAGACCAACAGAGGGAACCTACAGCCACCAAAAAAAAAGAAATAATAAACATTAGAGCAGAAATTAATGAGCTAGAAAACAGAAAAACTACAGAAACAATCAACAGGACAAGAAGCTGGTTCTTTGAAAGAATTAACAAAATTGACAGACCATTGGCAAGCCTAACAAAAGAAAAGAGGGAGAAGACACAAATAACATGCTTCAGAAACCACATGGGTGATGTCACAATGGAACCGAAGGAAATCAAAAGGATAATAAAAGAATACTATGAAGCATTGGACTGCAACAAATTTGAAAACTTAGAAGAGACGGATACG
>NW_006408781.1:604710-613898 GCF_000296735.1 Chrysochloris asiatica
TGATTGGGATACCTAAAATGGGGCTACAAACGTGCCCAGTGAAGGAGGCTTCCTGCAGAGCCTCTGCAATATATAGGTGGAAGCATGAACCACATCTAGATCTTCAGATATGGGAAATTTCCACTTGAAAGGACGAGTAGACCAGCCTGGAGTGGCTAGAAGAATAGAAGATACTTCTTGAAAGAAAGATCTACAGGAAAAATACAAAACAATATAAGCAGACCGACTGTTACTTCAAGAACAATCAAGTAGCTTGCCCAGGAAACATCAAGGCTAGTGGTTGGGTCCCCTCAGTGTAAACCCCCTTCCAAGAGTAAGACTCAATGGGAATACACGCTCTCATTGGTAACGACGCTTGTCATCAATAAGGGGAAGTGAGGGAAAAACAGCAATGAAGCTGCAAGCTAAGCCCTACAATGTTCAATAGACTCCTGTGAATCCAGGTGGAGACCTGGTTGGCCAGCAGTGTGGCAAGACCTGGGGACTCTTGGACCCAGAGTCAGTGGCATAGCCACAGAGGACTAGAGTGGAGAATGAAGCATCCAGCTAATAAGAAGAGAGGGCATATGCATGAGAACACCCACACTTGCAGATAATACCCACTTGACCTGGCTTCAATGACTGGATGATCAGAGCTCAACCAGAAAAAGTCTAAAGAAGAGGAAAAAAAGAGTAATCTGATACAATTTGATGAACTTTACCTACACCTATGGATGCAGTAGATCAAAAGAGGAAACAAATCCTTACAACAAGGATCATTCCCACCCCCTTCATACACAGAGTTGACAGGGATGGGCAACTTGGACATTGTCTACCAAAAATGGGCATGCTACAAAGGCAAGAAGTGACTAGATTACATGATTTCAAGAGGGAACCTAGATTCAGAGGGCATGGAGGAAGGTAGAATCTCCACTGAGTAGTATACAATCTGTCTAAGTAGGGCTGATGAAATGAAATGCGGATAGGACTCTTGTGATACAATAGTGAATAATTGTTATCAGGACTGATTGTGAGGGTTGGAAATGTAAAGGTAGACGTTTTGTAGCAAGGAGGGGAGTGATTAACTTTTCAGCCTAGGAGCGGAGACCATCAAGGGAGAAAAGCGGAGTTTGGGACCCTACCCAGAGAAGCAGTGATACCTGAGATGGAGGCAGAGATGATGACGTGGAGAGATGGAGCAGTTGGGGACTTTAGACACAGAGAGGGAGAGGGGTCAGGCTTGCAGGGTATACCCTTTGGTTGGTTGATGATGCATGGAGGGGATTGTAACCATGGCATTGAAATGATATACGATAGGATGAATGTAAAACTAATGTTATCCCATGTAAACTACCACATAATTCACAATAAAACATTAAAAAAATAAAAGTATGCAGGTATAATAAGGGGTCTTCAAAGGGTTTATGGACAAATTCCATTCTCTTTTCATTCCAGGTTTCCACAAATTTTTGAAGCCCCCTCATAACTACATAAGCAGCCCCCTTCCATGTTCTGATGTGCATTACCCCACATGCACACCTTCCTGAGACTCACCTGCATTCCCACCCACCCCACTGTAGCTCTGTGCTGAGCGAGGTCAGGCATCCACAAACAAGCCACATGTTTGCAGATGCTTCCTTTCTGTTAGCTAACTAGTAGGAACATCTAGTTACTTTCTCTCCACAGATAGAGTAAACATGCATAGGTGGTAAATTCCACATTGGCCATCTAGATTTGACCTGAAAAGCTGGAGTGTTTACAGAGCTTAGGGAATAAGAGAGCCAAGAAGCTAAGATTGGGTGTCAAAATTCAGCTCAACTTAAGTCTCTTTTTAATTTTATTTCAGAAGGATATAGTGGCTCTCTCATGAGATGTGAAGTCATCAGTTGGTTTCTAGCCTTTTCCAAAGGGGCATCTTGTCATTCTGGACAGAGAATGTGGGCTGTGACTGTGGTCAGTGAAATAATTCCACCAAGTGTCCATCTCCTCCTTAAAAGAAATACTGCAAACACAAGAAGTTGAATGTTGAACACAGCTAGTGTTCAACATGGACATGAATGCTGAGTCTCAAAGGTGGACAGGGACATTCTTGTCCCTTAAAGTAGACACTGGTTGTGGTACAGAGTATGTTAAAAGCCCTCAGAAAAACGGTCATCAAACTATGCAGCCCACAGGACAAATCTGACCCTTGCCTACTTTGTAAATCAAATTTTATCTGAACAAGCCATGCCCATTCATTTATGTATGGTTTATGGCTGTTTGGGAGCCTGGTGAGGCACTGTGGGTTAATGGACCAGACTGCAAAGCCATTTGAATGGTAAAGTTGGTAGTTCAAGCTCACCAGCTACAACTCAGAAATCCTATACAGAGTCACTATGGGTCCGAACCGATTCAACGACACATACCAGCAACATGGCTGTTTGGGGGTTTTGTTGTTGAGTTTAAAAAACTTTTTATTGTGTATTGAGTGAAGACTTGCAGATAAGATCATGAGTTTTATATTCAACAAATCATACACTTTGTTTCATCTCAATGATTGTAATCCCCTCCCTATAACAACGGTTAGTCTACTTCCTCCCTGGGCTTCCTATTTGCATTCCACCCACCTTCCCATCCCTTCTCAACTTTGTCCTTAGGTAAATGCTGCCCTTTTGATCTTGAATGATTATTTCATGGTGAGCATACCTTATTAGTGTTGTGGTTCTTCCTATGTACCTAACCACTTCTTGGCTGAAAATTGGGCCACAAGGGTCAGTTGTGTTCTAGATCTGAAGGTTGACCTAGGAACTCATCATCTTGGATTCCTCCAGTCTATTTCTGACCAGTAAGCCTGGTCTTTTTTTTTTTCTTTTTTTTTTATATAATTTTGAGTTTTTTTCCACATTGTTTGCCACTGTCTCCGGGACCTTCTAATGTGATCCCTTCAGAGGAGTTGGTAGTGGTCGCTGGGCACCGTCTAGTTCTTCTGGTCTCAGAGTTGTGGTGACTGATACTCACATGGTCCATTGGTCCATTAAGCTAGTTAATTCTAAGCATCTTCAATTCTCATCACTCCTCTTCCTTCCACACATGGAGAGATCAATAGTTGCACCTTAGATGACTGCTCATGAGCTTTTAAAATCCAAGTTGCTACTCACCAAAGTAGGATGTAGAACATTGTCTTTGTGGACTATGTTACTCCAATTGACTATGCTGTCCCCTGAGACTATAGTTCTCAGCCCCAGACCCAGCAACTCAC
Source organism: Chrysochloris asiatica (assembly GCF_000296735.1). Taxonomy (NCBI): domain Eukaryota; kingdom Metazoa; phylum Chordata; class Mammalia; order Afrosoricida; family Chrysochloridae; genus Chrysochloris; species Chrysochloris asiatica. Next base: position 607,928 of record NW_006408781.1, read on the forward strand.
TGACTGTTTTTTGTGCTGTCATGGCAGATTTGTATAGTTCCCACAGAGACTGTATAACCTGCAAAGTTCAACATATTTACTATCTGTCCTTACCAGTAAAAAGTCCATGCTCTAAAAGATGGATATCTAACAGATTTTGTTTTTTCAAAATTTAGTTTAGTTTTGTTTTTTTAACTTAAGAGCTCTAATAAATTCCTAGCTCTTACTATGTATATCTCTTGCCATTCAAAGTTCTGTTTTTGTAAACATGTGTGATTGTGAACATTGTATGATATGGAAGCACCTGTAACATAGAGAGGGTATCACCCCCCTGCCATTGTACATTCACATTTCCAAACCAACCGAGGTACCTAGAGGTAGTAGCAACAGGTTCAGAGAGCGCTGTGTGTGCTAACTAGATCACAGTGGTTTCTCTCTGTCTCACTTTTCAAGACAGATGGCATTTGTCTTCTTCTTGTTTACCTCAGTAACATTTCTTGGCCTATACCTGAAAAGGTGGATATGGATGGTGAGTGCATTTTTTCAAATGAAAAATTGGGGTTGCATAATCAAGTAATCTCAGGTATGCAATTGTGAATCAGGACTTTGCTGTAAAGTCTGGGCTCCTGAGAGTCAGAGAGAGCAAAGCCCTGCTGGAGGAAAGGGCTACAAGAAGAGACATACTGGTCAGCTGACGTGAACAGCACACTGGTTAAAGTAGGGAAAAAAAATGTTCAATTACCACTAGCCAGTGTTTTGCCTTCCAAGCAGACCCCAGAATACAACCTCCCTACCTTCAGGCCACTGTTGGGTCTTTTCCAGACCACTCTGCCACTGCGTAGCTCTGTGCTTTCTAATTAGCGTAATTCAGGATGGGGCCAGATGGCAGATTGAACATTGCATAAGGAATTATTCTGTATATGAATAAGTGCCTACTTAGCGTATAAGTGGGTCATTAGTGATCTGAAGTGACAAAATTAAAAATAACACACAACAGCCACTTGGCACAGCTGTGTGGGTCCAGGCTTTGCTCACTAAGAAACCAATAGTAAACCACGTTTCAAGTTTGCTATAAGCAAATGTCAGAACAGACACAGACACACAATGGGGAAGAGAGTGTCAAGGAGCGCCAAGCATTACTGGTGGAACCAGGAACCAGGAGAGAGGCTTATGGAGGAATTGATAAGACTGAAGCCCTAATTTGGACTTCTAGCCCCCAGAACTATGGGAATAATGAGACTCTGCTCTTCAAAACAGCCATGTGTGGCATTTCCACTAAAGTAGCATCAGGTAACTAGGGCAATACTCAGAAAAATAGTCCCTTTTCTCCTGATCCCATCTGTCTACCCTACCCAGAAACTCCTCACCCTTCTGCTGTGGTCCCTGGTTGGGAAGATATCTCTGTTTCGAGGTGTGTTGTGGAGCAGACAACTTCTTATCAACCTGGCTTAGGCAAAGCAGTGTCATCCCTGCAAAGAAATTCCCAAATCAGCTGCCTTATTCTGTTTCTCAGCTTCTGTTTTTTCTGTCGATAGGCACCGTCAAGTCAATCCCGACTCACCGTAAATGAGTCTTTGCATTCTATACCCTAAGAAGCTTATAGAAACCCAGCCTACAGTATCCACATGGGTAAAAAACTGTTTTTTTGCTCCTCATAAAACATTTCCTCTATACATTATTTCATGTCTGAGTTAAGGGAGGGCCCTTTCAATGAACGGCTCCTCCCAGATATTTGCAGATTATCCTTTTGGGTAACAAAAGCTTTGGGGAAAAAGTATCCAGTGTCAATGGGAAACTTCTCTGTCTTGTGAGATAGTGTGTGACCGCTGGATGACTGGGGACCCTTTGAGGAATCACTCTTGTGACTGGTTTCTTGGGGTGGGAGCTGGGCAGGCCCTCTCTCAGGGAGCCCTGCTGTGGCAACCTGTGACTCAGTGTTGTCCTTCCTTCTGCCAGCACTCACTCAGGGGTATGGCCAGAGACAGATCACCACATAAGCAAAGTAAGCATGGGCTTAATACTCCATGATTCACAATTTCATCTTTGATGTTGTGATATTTTACTCACAGAGTAGTGAGTAAGCCCTATGAGGTCCATGCTTACCTTGCTGACTGTAAGCTGGTGTATACCATGCTTGTGGTTCATCAGCTCTGGATGTGGCTGGCTTCAGATGTCTTTGCTCCCCCGTCTGCCTCTTCTCTATACAGTCTTTTCAGCTGTAACTCAGTAAGAAATAAACGTTTCCTGGAAACACAGAAGAGCAAAGCTTGTTAAGTCAGAAACTTTGAGTTTATCCATCACTCCAATTTTCAGAGCCTGTGAGAGGCTTGGAAGCCGTGAGCAGATGCTTCGTGACGCCTATTTTCCTGCCAACAAAGAGGCCTTTTATTTTAAAAGGATAAAAAGGAAAAATCAGAACACTTTTTAATAGTTTTTCACACACACACAAAAGTAGACAGAGTTGTAGCCAATGTACTTTCAGCCAACTTCAATAATTATCGGTATTTTGCAAATCTTGTTTCATCTATCTGTTCTGCTTTTTGTTTTTGCTGGAATGTCCTAAAGCAAATCTCAGGTTTCCCATACTTTGACCTGTAAATATCTCAGTCTGAGACTCTAACTAGATAAAGACATTGTAAAACAAAGCCATGCCCTGGGTACACCTAGCAAGCTTAATAACAACACAGAGGCGCAGGAACCAGCTCTAGCTCAGCTGATCATAGAAAGGGGTGGTCTTTGTGGTCTTTTACAGATTTCCTAAGGTCTTTTTAGGACAAGCAGCAAAAACTTTTTTTTTTTTCCACTTTTTACTTTGACATAATCTCAAACTCACAGAAGGTTTGCAAGAATGGTACTAAGAATTTCCATATATTCACCACTCATGGTAAAGATGGCTGTGTGCTGTTGAGTCAGTTCTGAATCATAACAACCCTGTGTAGGGTTTCTGCAGCTTTAAATCTTTTCAGGAGCAGAAAGCTTTGTCTTTCTCTCAAAAAGCAGCTTCGAAATGCTGACTTTGCAGTTAGCAGTCCAACACATAACCCATTATACCACCATGGCTTCTTATCCCTCATTCATAATTCCCACATATTATACCACAGTTGTTCTATCTTTCTCTATATAATTTTTGAATCATTGCTAAATTACCAACATGGTGTCTTTCCTTTTTATCCCCATAAATTCTCTTAAATAACCACGGTACTATTAGCAAACTCAGAAAATAATATATTGATGAATATAGTATTGATATCATTGTTGTTCATTGCTTCAAATCATGGTGGCCCCATGTACAGCAGAAAGAAACATGGCAGCCGATGTGCAGCAGAAAAAACATGGAGGCTCATGGACAACAGAAAGAACATGTAGGCCTACGGACAACAGAAAGAACATGGAGGCCCATGGACAACAGAAAGAAAATGGAGGCCCATGGAAAACAAAAAGAAAATGGAGGCCCATGGACAACAGAATGAAACATTACCTGGTCCTGCATCATCTCCACTGAGTCCATTATGGCAGCCACTGTGTATTTTAAGTGCCTTCCATCCTCCCACCACTCTTATCAGACAATATTCTGCTATTGTCCAAGAGTTTTCATTGGCTACTTTTGGGAAATATGTTACCAGGCTGTTCCTCATCTTCTGTCTTAGTCTGGAAGCTCCACTGAAATCTGTCCACCATGGGTCCATGGCCCTGCTGGTATTTGAAATATTGGTGGAAACACTTCTAGCATCAAAGCACAGTATGATGGTGGATTGATACAGTTATTACAATCTTATCTTCACAGCTTATTGAGATTTTTTCATTTGTCCCAATTAGAATCCTCTAGAACACAACAGCCTTGGATCATCTCAGTTTCCATGTCTCTTCCATCTTCCATAATGGTTCCTAAGTCTTGCTGTGTGTTTCATAATACTGGTAGTTTTGGTTAGTACTGGCAAGTTGTTTTGTAGACTGTCCCTCAAGTCAGGATTGTTTGGTTCTTGTTCCTGATCAGATTCATGTTATATTTTTGGGTAGGCATACCACAGAAGTGAGGCTGTGTCCCCTGTTCATTATTCCAGGAAGCATAAATCATGTCGATCTTTCCATTGTTGGTGCGGTTAATGCTCATCTCTTGGTTCAGATGGGATCTACCAGGTTTCTCCACTGTCAAGTTTCAGATTAGTGTCTTGTAATAGGAAAGCTACTTCCAGACTATGTATATCTCCCATTGCTTTTCAAATTCCCCTATACCCTAATGTCGGAATGCATCGGTGACTCCAGCCTTAATCAGTCATTATGATGGTGATCAAATGTTGATTTTTTTTTTTTTAAGTCTGCCATTCCTTTCATGTGTGTTAGTTGGATTTCTATATTAAGGAAGAATTTTCCCCCTGTTCTCCTTTTATTTGTTGATTTATATTGGTGTAGACTCTTGATAAGAGTCACGGTGTAGGGTAAGCACTGGACTGCTAACTGTGAGATAGGAATTTCAAACCCACTGGCCACTTCTTAGAACCCCTATACAAGGTTGCTATGAGTCAGAACTGAGTCATACAAGAATGACAACAGATTCTTGATCAGGCGCCTGGTGGTACAGCAGACTAATTACTTGGCTGCTAGCAGGAAAGATGGAGGTTCAAACTCACCAGCTGCTCCTTGGGAGAAAGATGAGACAGTCTGCATCCATAAAGGTTTACCACCTCAGAAATCCTATGGAGCAGTTCTGCTCTGTTCCATTGGATCACTGTGAGTCAGAGTTGGCTTGATGACAGAGAGTTTATTTTGATTGGTGTGGACTATCAATTCTTATTTTAATTATGAGAAAACTGTTACTTTGACCACTTATGCTGAAGCTCAAATTCCCCCAGATTTGTTCAACGGGAGCCCCTCCACTGGGAGCCTTATGTCTTTTTGTCATATACCATTCTTTGATCCCTTTCTGGAATGACAAGGTGATAGGGCTCACCTTATCCCCTTTCCTGCCCCAACTCTGGAATACACTTGTCTAAGGAACTCTGATTCTTTTTAATATTTATTGCTAATGGGATGTCACTATTTCTAGGTCCTCTCAGGCGCCAGGGCTGGGAAATAGGTGACTATATACACACACACACAAACAGCTCTCTCTCTGCACCAAGATGTTATCTATATATGCCATGCAGCTGCCACTGAGTTGGCCCCGTTGTGACCCATGTATAAGGAAACAAACACTGCCTGGTCCTGTACTGCCCCTGTGATAAGTTGAAGATGGACTGCTGTAACTCACAGAGTTTTCAGGGCTGATTATTAGAAGTATATCACCAGGCCTTTATTCCTAGTCCATCTCAGTCTGGATGCTCTTCTGAAACCTGTTTGTATCATACCAACCATGCAAGTCTCCACCGACAGGTAAGTGGTGGTCTTGCATTAGGCTCACAGTCAGGACTCGAACCTGGGTCTCCTGAATGGCAGGTGAGAATTCTAGGACCGAGTCACCAGTGTCCCCTCTGTGCCATGAGCTCATACTCATACCTCCAATTCCAACCCAGCACCACAGGCTTTGTTCTACCTGTAACTTTTTTCTCAGGCAGTGAGAAAGCTGGCTCCCATGATCCACAAAGTGCTTACATAATTACTGATAACGATTATTCACTATTGTATCATGAGAGACCTATCAGCCCTGCCCAGACAGATTGGATACTACTCAGTGGAGATTCTACCTTCCTCCAAACCCCTCTTGAAAGCTTGTAAGCCAGTCACTTCTTGCCTTTGTACCCCCCCACACCCATTTTGGGTAGTCAATGTCCAATTTGCCCATCCCTGTCTACTCTGTGTATGAAGGGGGTGGGAATGATCCTCCCTGTAAAGATTCGTTCCCTCTTTTGAGCTAATGTAAGTCAAGTTCATCAAATTGTATCAGATAACTCTTTTTTCTCTCTTCTTTCTTCTTCTAGTTGAGCTCTGATCATCCAGTCATTGAAGCCAGGTCAAGTGGGTATTATCTGCAAGTGTGTGTGTTCTTGTGCATATG
>NW_006408781.1:616353-645449 GCF_000296735.1 Chrysochloris asiatica
GACCATCTCAATTCTATTCCATTGATCAATGTATCTTTCATTGTACCACTACAAAGCTGTTTTGACCACTGTAGCCCTGTAATAAATTTTGAAATTGGGGAGTGAGACGTTTCCAACCTTATTCTTCTTCTTAAGCAATGCTTTGCTTATCCTGGGTCTCTTGCCTTTCCATATAAAGTTTGTAATTGTTTTTTCCAAACCAGGTATTTTTGCAAGTGTGTTATGATTATTATTATTATTTTCTACAGCAAGGATTGTAGAAAAGCAGACACAGGGGTGATTTAACAGCAACTCACCACAAAGAGGTTAGGTGGCTGTTGCTTATAGTTACTGACTCCCCAGCCATCATCCAGCTAGGAACCATAAACAAAGAACTCAAAGGGATAATTAACACAGACTATTAGCACCTTCTGCCCCTGCATTTCAAGCTTTGTCTACACTTAGAAGACCTGACTAATCAATCTCAGTGGGGATTCTCTCCTGCTTAGACTTTAGAACATTGTTTGCAAGATCAATCAGACTGTGGGCAATAGGGCTTCAGCTGCTCAGAGCATCATAGGAAGTAAGCAGAGACTAGAAAGTACCCAGATCTCCTCTGATCCCTGTTACCCCTACAACAATTGGCCCTGGAGAACTGGAGAGACCAGAAAGCCCCTTTGTGAATTCCAGATTTTCATAATCTCCTAGTGTTGCCAGTAGAACCAAAGTGAGTGGTTTTAAAGAACAGAAACACATTTTCTTACAGTTCTGGAGACTAAAACACTAAATCAGGATCTTGACCATGTTAGCTCCGTGTATGGACCTCTTTCCTGGTTTCTGGTGTCTCTCAGTGATCCTTGGCATTCCTTGGAATCTGTCTTCCCCCAAGTGTGTGTGGTCTTCATTATGTCTTTTTGTAACTTAGAAGTGATGAAGTTTAGGACCCATTCTTCTCAGGGAAGGCCTTATTAACATAACAAAAGAAAACGCTGGACTGCAAAGTCCCTTTGAACTGCAAGGTCAGTGGGTCAAGCTCACCAACTGCTCCTCAGAAACCCTATACAGGGTCACTATGGGTCAGAACCAACTCTATGACACTTCACAACAACAATAACAACATTGCAAGTGGAGTCACTTCTGATCTTAGTGGCCCTCTAGGACAGTGAAGAACTGTCCCATCGAGTGTCCATGGGGAAACAAGAGATCACATTTTCTGCTGTAGGGCAACTGGTATGTTCAAACCACTGAGCACTTAACCACTCCTTTTACAGGCACAGGGGTTAAGATATCAATACATACAAGGGGGCTTCAAAAAGTTTGCAGAAATACGGAATTGAAAGGCAGTGGAATTTTTCCATGAACTTTTTGAAGACTGCTTGTATACAAAGGCAAATCTAAAAGTTGTTGTTGTTGTTAAATGCCGTCGAGTCGATTCCTACCCATAGCGACCCTGTACAGGGTTTCCAAGGTTGTAAATCTTGATAGGAGTAGAAAGCCTCATCTTTCTCCCACGAAGCAGCAGTAATGCAACAAAATCATAGAAATTTTTACTAAATAAAAATATCAAAATGTGAAGCTATTGTGTCTCTTTCTGAGTCTATACACTTCTAAAAATGTTTCCATCTGTCTAACATTTTCCTGAAAAATTCTGTGCTTTTTTATTTAAACCATGTGAAAATAGCAGTTTGGGCATCCTTGAGCGATTCAAATCATGCTCATTTTAAATGTCCATTGAGTTTGGAGAATTAAAAAAAGAAGTCTGAAGGAGCTGAATCAAGGATTTAGGGTGAATGGGATACAGTTTCCCAATGAAATTCTTCAAGGACAGCCCTTGTTACCCTTGAAAAATGGGCAGATACATTGCCTTGATGGAAAATAAAATTATTTGGTGCTCAGTAATGCAGTTTTCAGTTTTCATAAAACTTCTTCTTAATAAGCACCCATGATTATCCTGTGTCCTTTAAGAAAATCTATCAAGATTAGACTTTTGGAATTCTAAAAAAACATTCACCATAACCTTCTGAGCTGATCCCTCTGCGTTGAATTTAACTGGCCCAATAGATCCCCTCAGAAGCCACTGTTTGTTTGTTTGTTTGTACTTTTTATTGTGAACTGACTGAAGGTTTAAAGAACAGGTCATCAGTTTGACATTCAGCAAGTCATGTACATTTTTTGTCATCTCCTAGTCTGTGATCCCCTCAGTGTAGGATCACTTATCCCATTTCCTCCCTATGCTTCCTCTTTTGATTTTTCCTTCTTCCCTAACCTTTCTCAACAATGTCCTTGGGTAAATGCTACCCTTTTGATTTCAAATGGTTGATCATTCTCAGATGCACTTACCTCACTAGTATTGTTGTTGTTAAGTGCTGTCAAGTTGTCAAGTCGATTCCAACCCATAGCGACCCTGTATAGGGTTTCCAAGGAGCAGCTGGTGAGCTTGAACCACCAACCTTGCAGTTTAAATGACTTTGCAGTTTGACACATTAGCCCACAGTGCCACACCAGGACAGATCTGTCTATTGCTTGGCTGAATAGTGAGCCACAGGGGTGATTAAAGGCCAGTATCTTGAGGGTTCTACCAGTCTCCCTCTGACCAGTAATCCTGGTATATACACACACACACACACACACACACACACACACATATATTTAATTTTGACTTTTGTTCCACATTTTTCTCCCACTCTATTTAGGACTTTCTAATGTGATCCCTTTCAGAGCAGTTTGGTAGTGTTAGTCAGGAGCCATCTAATTCTTGTCTCAGGGTTGTGGATTGTTTCCATGTGTCTTTGATTTTCATCAATGGTCTTCCCTCCAGACAGGGAGACAGCAATGCACCTTAGATGGCTGCTCACAAGTTTTGAAGACCCCAGTCACTACTCATCAAAGTAGGAGGTAGAACTCTGTGGACTGTGTTATGTCAATAGATCTTAGTGTCCCCCCAAGACTATGGTCCTGAGCCTCCATGACAAGTGAATCATTATCTCAAGGTGTTTGGTTATGTCTAAGAAGTTGTCATAACTTTGTCCCCTGTATGCTCCATCACATTTATGGAAATATTTTCAACAAAGGTAAATACTCATGTACAAATATCTTCTGTCAAACCTACATATATTTGTGGGTATACTCCCACTCTATCCCCACACCCTTTCAATCTGTGTATCTATCCATTGTTGTTGTTAGGTACCATCCAGTCGATACCGACCCATAGCGACCTTATGCAGAGCAGAATGAAACACTGCCCGATCCTGGGCCAACCTCACTACTGCTGCCACACTTGAGTCCATTGATGCTGCCACTTGGCCAATCAATCTCGTTGGGGGTCTTCCTCATTTTCTCTAACCATCCTCCACCTTACCAAACATGGTATCTTTCTCCAGAGACTAGTCCCTCCTGACAGTACGCCCGAAGTATGAGAGACTAAGTTTGGCCATCTTGGCCTCCAAGGAGCACTCTGGCTACACTTCTTCTAAAACGGATCTTTTGGCAGCCATGGCACTTTCAATATTCTCCTCCAACAGCATAACTCAAAAGCATCAATTCTTCTACGGTCTTCCTTAGTCATTGTTCAGCTTTTGCATGCATATGAGGTTGTTGAAAATACAATGGCTTGGGTCAGGCACACCTTAGTCCTCAAGTTGACATCTTTGCTCTTCAACACTTTAAAAAGGTCTTGTGTAGCAGATTTGCCTAATGCAATACGTCGTTTGATTTCTTGACTGCTGCTTCCATGATTGTTGATAGTTGATACAAGAAGAAGGAAGTCCTTGACAACTTCAATCTTTTCTTTATTAATAAGAATGCTTATTGGTCCAGTGGTGAGGATTTTTGTTTTCTTGACATTGAGATGTAATCAATACCAAAGGCTGTGGTCTTTGATCTTCATCAGTAAATGTTTTAAGTCCTCTTCACTTTCAGCAAGCAAGATTGTATCATCTGCATATTGCAAGTTGTTATCACCATTATTGCTGGATTGTGTACATAACAGTATTTACCTTGTTGCCATGAACTGTTTGATTGCACCTTGCTCTCTGGATCACTTTGGTAAATCCAGCACTCTTCCACAGTTTTGATTCATTCCATAAAATTGTCTTCATTAACTTCAACCTTACCTAAAAGACTGTGGGAAGATCAGTTCTTTGAGCTACCTGATCTTTGCTCCACACTTTTGGCACTCAGGTTGCTGAGGCCAAGATGTACATTTCAAACTGAGAATGCAGATTTTGTTTGTAACAAATCCCTGCATGTATGAACTGGAGCCCTAGTAGCAATACTTTTTGACTTACAGTCATATTTTTGGAGGGCACAATTCAATACTGGACACGAGCAAGGCAAGCTCCAAAGAGCCAAGGTGTGAGTATCTCCCCCCCATCCCAAGGATCCAGTTGATGGGAGGGTGGGTGTGAATCCTGCAGGTCTCCCCAGGCAGCTCTAAGCCCTAGCACTTAGCAGGGTTCACACCACCACATGCTTTAGATTAGTGTATTCTTTCCCAGAAGCTCCAGGCCATCAGCACCTGACCATATCCTGTCTCATGCAGCAACAATGAGAACCAGTGAGCAGTCCACCCTTGGAGAGACCCCTGGTTTCTCCAGCTGTAGGTTATAACTAAAAAGTGCAGAATTCAGACTTAGAGCCTCTTTAACAAATCTAGCCTATGCTACTCTATGTGACTTGGGGCAATTCACAAAGGTGATGCTCCGCCTTCGAGGGCTCCCTCATCAACAGAGGCACTGGTCATATGATGGTCTACCTTTTGAGGATTGGCAGGGATTGAGTACCATCACACTGACGAATGAGTGCTTCTGGAACTATACAAAGCTTCTAAAAAACATTCGCACCACTCCCATAAAGCAAATGATCACACCTTGTCTATTTTGACAGCACCCAAACAGAGGCAGCAGTCCTCATTAATGCAAACAATCTACCAGTAGGTGTTTATCAAGCACCTACTCGAGGTCTGTATGTGCAGGATGCGGTCACTGATGTGCCATACATACAGTTAAGCAGAAGAGAAAAGTGCGATACTGAGGAACAAGAACTCAGTGTGGTCTGGGATGTCCAAAGACGTCTTTATGGATGATGAGATGAGTGAACTAGATTATGAAGGGAGAGCAGGATCTTGGAGAGTTTCAGGAGGGAGTGGCAGTCATTGCAGGCATTAGATGTTATCTTTTGGGGAAATCAAGAATATAATCTTGTCAGACTTGTTTTTCAGACACAGTATTATTGACTTCTCTAGGGAAGCCTTTTGTTCTGCTTCAAGGCTGTTGGGTTTAAAAACATCTGGAGGTGGCTGGGGAATGAGGCCCTGGCCATGTAAACCGTCAAATGTGCTTAGCTAACCAAAGGCTGGTGCCTCAGAAGAAAAGCATAGTGATTACTTTCAAAACGTAAGTCATCGAAAACACACCAGGGGTTGCCAGGAGTCAGAGTTGATGCCACAGCAACTGGTTTGGTTTGGAGGTGGTTGGAGAGACTGTGCAGAGGGCTGGGCACCATGCCCTGCCCAAAGCAAGTTGTCTTCTGGGCACCAGATTCATCATCTGGAATACCACAGTAATACACCCCTCTCCAGCCTGTTGGCAAATATCTGCCCCGGAGACCATGGAAAAGAGCAGGGTGGGGATGGAGGTGGGGTGGAGGGACATGTTTAATGAGCACCTCCCATGTGCCCAGACAACCTTACAAATCTCATTGGATCCTCTCAGCAGACCAGGGCTGTCAATGATTTATCATTGACATTTGACTAATGAGGAAATGAAGCCTTAGTTACGCAGTCAGAATGTGTGTTTATTGAGCAAATATGTGAAGACCATCCAAGTGAGGGTGTTTTTCAGAGTGTGGGGGAACTCCTGGGTGGAAAAAAAAACACACCACACCATGGCTGCTAACTGAAAAAGTTGGTGGTTTAAATCCATCCTGAGGTGTCTTGGAAGAAAGGCCTGGTGATCTACTTCTGACAAACCAGCCACAGAAAGCCCTAGTTTCTACTCTGACACCCAGGGGTCTCAATGGGCAGACCACAACTGCTTAACTGGTTATATTTTGGATTCTACAGATGTCTCCATGGAAGCCATTCTGAAACTCTTTGGAGAATATTTCTTTAAATTCTGTAAGATGTCTGGCTATGACAGGATGCTACGGACTCTGGGAGGGGATCTTGTGGAGTTTATTGAAAACCTGGATGCCCTCCACAGTTACCTCGCACTGTCTTATCAGGTAAGGGCACCTGAGTCTGGTGTTCAGGGCAAATTTTCAGGAAGCAGATGCCTGCAGTGAAAGCAGCATAGAATCATCACCTTCCATGAGAGAGAGGGCTGGGTTCAGTGTGTATCTCACGCACACCCGTCTGTCAGCAGAGTTTCAGACCAACACAGATCAAGAAGAAAGTCCTGGTGATCTGCTTCTAAAAACCAGCCACTGAAAACCCTATGCATTGCAACAGTCCAATTTCACTGGGCGCAGGGTCACCAAGTTGGAGGCCAGCTGAACTAACAATAACAACCAATGCCCACAGAAGTTCTGGGCAGTACCCATCCTCCCCAGCAGAGGTGCAACTGCAAAGGACATGCCTCCCATCTGCTGCCCAAGCCTTAGCATATAGTGCCAGCCAGGAAAGAAGTAGAAAATAAATTACTGTTGGTCACTTTTATAAACTTCATGTTGTTAGGTGCCGTTGAGTCAATTTCACTTTTATAAACTAGACCACAAAAATCAAAGAAAGGCAGGTTGGCAAAGCCCCACTTTGTGATGGGTGATGGTCTATCTTGATAGAGCTGATTTGGCCTTGGAATTAAATCTCCAGATTGATCACAATGGAAACAAAGGCTGGAATTCAGTCAGGTTCCTGTGGATTTGGAAACTCTCTCTTAAGGTTTCCTGGCCTGGGTAGAGCTGATAATAGCTTAAGCAGCCAGATTCATGTTATTCATGTATCAGAAGGAACGGCTTGGCTGGGCCAAGGACTGAAAAATCGGAACTCATCCAATTCTGATTAACCCACAGGGTGACTGACTAAGGTGTTAAGAAACTAATTTCCCTATTGGGATATGTCCTTCTGGAGTTCATTCCCTAATTTTGTTGTTTTTAGAGATCAAATGCCTAGGCTCCTTTTTCTTTTTAGAAAAGAAAATGCTTTATTCAAAAGGCAAAGTGCAATTTACATGAATCATAATGGTTTTTATTTATTTTTAGGACAATTTGCAGTTTACTAAACTCTTTAAAAGAAAAAAAAAAAAGACTTCTATATTTAATGCTCATAACCACCCTTGCATGGTTGTCATGAGAGTAATATGAGATTATGCATGTTAAAGTGTCTTATCCATTGTCACCCACCCTGCAGATAAAAAGTATTATTTTCTGCATTTTTTAGATTCAGTCTTGGCAACCTTAAGTGACCCCAAGTAGTTATCATATGAACTATTCAAATATAGAAAGAGCTCAGGCTGTGGATCCACTCTAAACATATTAGCTATGTGAACTTGGGCAAATCATTTGCCTTTTCTGAACCTCATTTTTTAAATATGTTTATTTAATAAATAGATGTCAAATGCCTATTAAGTGCAAAACACTTTTTAGGCATTAGAGATTTAAAAAAAAAAATTTTTTTTAATAGAGAAACAAAACCTAACTCCTAGTCACGTATGGATTAAAAGAAATCACATGTGACATTTCCTAGCTTGGCAATTGGCCCAGAAGAGGCAGTCCATACAGAATACCTCCCTTCGATGGCCTCCCTTTTCTTTCTGTTCAATATGGCCAGTTTTAGAATTACAGCCATCCACATGGCAATTTCACATTTCTTAGCTAATGCACTACAATTAGGATACTAAAAACTAGAGTTTTGTCTCTTCAATAATCTTTCATATTTTTTAATATCCCATTTTGTCATCTAACTATTTGGTTAGTTACTAATTTTATACCACAGTTATGGAGAAGGTACTGCTATTCTTCTAATCATTCATTAAATCAATAAGCATTTATGGAATGCCTTTCATGGTCCAAACATGGTTCTTCACATGTTTCTATTACCCTTATGAATATGAAAGGAAGCTATGTTCTAAAGTCCCAAGTCCTTTCTTTTAATACTCAACCATGATGCCCTGTCTCTAATAGTCCTCCCCCATGTGCTAAACCAATGCAACAGAGGCCACAGAAGAGAACTTCCCTGGGGCATGGGCGTGGGGGAGAGGAGGGAAGAGGACATTTTGCATATGATGAGATAAATAAAATGGATAAAACCAAAAGCTCAATGTACTGAGTTGATTCTAACTCATAGAGACCCTCCTTAGGGTTCATGAGACTAAATCTTTAAGGGAGTAGACTAATGTCATCTTTCTCCCACAGCACAGAACGGCTACCGAGTTTGAACCTCTGCCCTTTGGCCAGTGGTTTGGCCCCAATGCCTAACCCACAGCTCTACCAGCGCTTCTTAAATAAAATATATAAATGTGATAATATGCAAGTTAAAGAAAAAAACATACAATGGCTTGATAGATATATAGTACTTTATACTAAGAAAAGTATTGTAGATTGTTTCTTTAGGCAAAAAGTAAATCAACCCCTTGTATGTGCAAAAATAAATGCTCTCCAAGATAAAGCATTAAGTGAAGAAAGGTGTCAAACATACATTTAAAATTGTTCCACTCATGTACATTTCAAATGATATGTGCATATATACGCACATAATCTTTTGTTTTTCTTGGAAAGATAGAAAGAAAACAGGTAACAGTCAAAACCAATCTTTGGGTGGTGGGACTGGTGGTGGTGGTTATGCACTGTGGAGTCAGTTCCGACTCATAGCGACCCTGTACACGGTTTCCGAGGTTGTAAATCTTTATAGCAGCAGAATGCCTCATCTTTCTCCTGCAGAATAGCTGGTCGTTTTGAACTGCTGACCTTGCGGTTCACAGCCCAATTCATAACCACTACGCTACCACAGCTCCTTAGTGGGCCTGGAGGTTAGAAAATGAATGACATGTAATTTTCACTTTCTTTTCATAGGTTTTTTTTTTTTTTTTTGAAGTACCAGCTTCATATATCATTTATCTAAACATAAACTAAATTTAAAAAAAAAGTAAATCAAATCAAATCAAACAAGGATGATTTGTTTCGTGTCTATTTCTGGCAATTTAGAAGTGCCTTAAGTCATGTATTTCTGGGCGTAAAATTGTACTCTTTGTTGTTGTTTTGTTGTTAAGTGCCATTGAGTCGACTCTGACTCATAGAAACCCTATGTAGGGTTTCCAAACAGTGGCTGGTGGGCTTGAACCTTCAACCTTGTGCTTAGCAGTCTCCTAATCTTGTTATTTTTTCGCTAATTTACTGAGTGCAAATTTTGAATTTGCCACTGGGCTAAGTAATTTATAAACATTGGCTTTTCTTCTTAGCTTCCCTAGTAATGAGAACTCTTATTCTCATTGTATAGATAAGAATTCTGAAGTCTAGAAAGATCAAGGAATGTCCAAAATTACCCACACTGCCATTTAACTAATTACATTTGAAGGAGCTGGGATCTAAACCCAGATCTGTCTGCCTCTCATTTTCCCTTTACCCAGATACTTCATTTTTCAAAAGCTTATCATTTAGAGATTTTGAGACATTGACCAGAGAACTAAAAGCACAAACTTTTTGATGTGTTTCTAGGGTTGGGCTGGTTAGGGGTGAGGAGTTAGGGTGGGGATGTATGTGGAAAACAGTTGTTCCCACTTTTCTGACACCATTTCTCACACCAAACTGTAAGGATCAATTAAATCAATTGAATTTTGTCCCATGTCTTACAGGAGCCTTGGTAATGCTGAGGGATAAGCACTGGGCTGCTAACTGCAAGGTTGTCAGTTCACACCCACCAGCTGCTCTGTGGGAAAAAGATGTGGCTATCTGTTCTCATAAAGATTTATAGTCTCAGAAACGATATATAGGGTCATTTTAAATTGGAATTGACTCAGTGGTAATGGTAGTGGTGGTGGTTATGTGCCGTGGAGTCGATTCCGACTCATAGCGACCCTGTATAGGGTTTTTTTGAGGCTGTAAATTTCTACGGGAGCAGAAAGCCTCATTTTTCTCCCATGGAACCACTGGTAGTTTCAAACTGCTGACCAGGGTGCCAGGTTGCCTACGTGATGGTGGTGGTTCTGTGCCGTGGAGTCAATTCTGACTTGTAGCAACCCTATAAAGGGTTTCTGAGGCTGTAGATCTTTACAGGAACAGAAATCCTCCTCTTCTTCCCACAGAGCAGCTGGCAGATTCTAACTTCTGCAGTTAGTAGCCCAATTTGTAACCCACTCTGCCTATATAACCTACCGGGAATGCCTATATAAGGGAGGAAATTGCTTCTCTCAGAGTTCCCCAGCATGGTATTGCTCCTTGCTTCCTAACAGAATCGGTGTAAACTTGAAACTCGACATTATTCCTGGGGAAAGATATTTTCTGATGAATCCTTGAGGAATTTTGTCTTAATCAGGGATCGCTAAAGAAACAGAACCCTTATATCTCTATCTAGTTAGTGAGCTACTTAGTTAAAAAGAGAGAGAGATTTATCTCAATGAAGTCACCCACAAAATTGTAGAGGACTGGTAAATCCAAAATTCCTATCAGGCAGCAGGCTGGAGACTCCTACAGGTTGTGAAGTCACAGGGGGTGGGGGTTATGGAAAGAGTTGTTATTGTTGTTGTTAAGTGCCGTTAAGTCGGTTCCGACCCATAGCGAACCTGAACAAGGTTTCCGAGGCTGTAAATCTTTACGGGAGCTGAAAGCCTCATCTTTCTCTCGTGGAGCAGCTGGTAGTTTCAAACTGCTGACCTGCGGTTCACAGCCCGACTTGTAACAACTATGCTACCAGAGCTCCTGTGGAGTGGCAAATGAGAGTGAGTTCTGCCAAGATATCTATTCGTAGTCTGACAGCAGATCACACCCTAAGGAGCTCCCCTTTCTAGTGGTTGGTTGATCACCTTGCATTCAATTTCATTGAGTGATTTCATTACATTGACTACCTTGTGGAGCAGCAACTAGGTTAGTTTGGCCAAACCACTGAGAACCATAGCTTAACCAAGTTGACACATAAGTTAACCTTCACAGTTCTATTTTCCAAGTGTTTTTTTCCACAGTTCTATTTTCACACCACAGAAAAAACCTAACTCACTGTCATTGTGCTGATTCTGACTCATAGAGACAATATGGCTTTATTTTTACAGAACAAGAAATTAACTCCTCTACTTATAAATTCTGGTGGTTACGAATCGGGTTGTGAACCTTAAGGTCAGCGGTTCGAAACTACCAGCTGCTCCATGGGAGAAAGATGAAGTTTTCTACTCCTGTAAAGATTTATACCCTTGGAACCCCTGTACAGGGTCGCTATGGGTCGGAACTGACTCAACGGCACTTAACAACAACAACTTACAAATTCCTCAGAGCCTCTCATCTTTCTGAGACTGAAGATGCCCATGATCATTGGGTCACAGGCCAAGCAGGATAGTAGTATCCCCTTGGAGTATTTGTATGATCAGAAGTAGCATGGTAGGGTGGAAAGGTTTATTGGGGGTCAAAATGTTGTTCTCTCATTAATTTTAGCCTTAACTTCTCTGAGCTTCTGTAAGTTGGAGATAAAAACAGCTGTCATGGTGAGTTGTTTGGGGATCATGCAAATATAAAGTTGTTTGTTGTTGTTGGTAAGAACCGTGGAGTCAGTTCCGACTCATAGTGACCCTGTGCAGGGTTTCCAAGGCTGTAAATCTTTACATGAGCAAAACACCTCATCTTTCTCCTGCAGAACCACTGGTAGTTTTGAAATGCTGACCTTGAGGTTATCAGCCCAACTCGTAACCACTACGCTACCAGAGTTGTTTGGGGTTTATATAAAGTCTCTGAACTAAGGGGAGACATTGATGGTACATTGGGAGAATTCTTACTTCCTATATGGGAGATCTGGGTTCAATTCCCAGCTGCTGCACCTCAGCAAGCCACCACCCAGCTGTCAGTGTAGGCTTGAATGGTGCTATGATGCTGAATAGGTTTCAGTGGTGCTTCCAGACTAAGACAGACTAGGAAGAAAGGCTTGGCTCTTCTTTCAATAATCAGCTCATGAGAAAACCTATAACTCAAAGTGGTGTGATCCATAACCAATCATGTAGACAGTGCAGAACTGGGCAGCATTTCCTTTCATTCATTGTACATGGGGTGGTCATGGGATAGGGCCTGATTGACAGCAGTCTACAACAAGAACGAAAACATAGGGTAACTAAAGCCATGGTAGTCTTTATCTTTATGTGACTGGACAGGGAGATTCTATGGGATAGGACTATGGGTAAGTACTATTGCTTTACAGAGCTTCAAAGCAGATTTTCAACAATTTGCATTCACTGAGGGAAATGTGTTGTGTTTTTAATTAGGAGATGAATGCACCCTCATTTCGCGTGGAGAAAGGAGCAGACGGAAACCTGCTTCTCCATTACTACTCTGATAGACATGGTCTGTGTCACATTGTACCAGGTATGGGAACCAGCCCCAGAGCTGTGAGGCCTTGAATGTGACAAAAGCATCCCCACAGAGTACCCAGGATAGCTAGCTGCCGACTGGAGGTAGGGAGTTAAAGCTCTCTCTCCCTCTTATGCAGTCTGACTTCCTGCCATCTTGATCATTGCTTCCAAAGTCTTTGAGCCTTTAAAGTAAGTTTCCAAAGTGCCAACTCGCTTCTGTTTCTCTTCCAACATTTTAAATTATGCTGTTTTTAAGCACAGTTGTAATCATTCAGCCTACCACCTGTCTGTCAATTTGTCACTTTGTGTTGCTGTGTTGCTGGAAACTCTGCCAGCAAGACCTAGAGATCAACTCAGAAAACTAGCCAGTGAAACCCTTATGAATGACAGCAGAATACTGTCCCATGTAGTGCTGAAAGATGAGGTTGAAACGACAGCAATACTGGACTCAGACACACCAGTAGTCATGGAGACAGTGCAGGAATAGCCAGCACTTCGCTCTGTTTTATATAAGGTCATACAGAAGGTCTTCGCGCTTCAGAGATGACTAGATACCAACAACAAAACAATAATTCTGCATGTGTCATTTAGCATCAGCTTTGTTTGTACTGAGCATTATAGGAAAGGTGTCCTTCCATTTTTCAGAGTCTCAACCTACCATTTTAAATGGCTGATGATATTCCATAGTGTGATTATCTTAGCTAGTCTTCTGTGGTTGAACTGTTAGTTGACACTAACCTTTTACTATTTCTAAACAAAGCTGTTATGACTATCTTCATGATAACCCTGGGTTAAATTCCCAGATAAACACCTTTTAATGCTTTTATAGCCAAAATTTGCTTATAAAACCATGACTTTTTTCACTTATTTGTTTTTCTGAAATAATCAAGCAAATAAATAGATGTCAAACAAGAAATTAGAATGGAAGGGATATATTCGGTACCCAGCCATATAGAACTTAAATCTCTACAGAATTTCTTCTTTTTTTTTTGTAACCTGACATGTGCTGTTTCTTAAGGCAGGACCCTGACTTGAAAAACTCAGCAAGACTCATCAGAAGTGGTATGATTTCTGCAGGTATCATTGAGGCTGTGGCCAAGGACTTCTTTGCCATTGATGTGACCATGGATATCATTGGCATGAATGAAGAAGAGGAGAGGACAGGGAAGAAGGAGCATGTTGTGTTCCGTGTTGTTCAGAAGATCCACAGACAGACAAGAAGGGCAAAGTCAAACAGGCCACAGGAAGGCCAAGACATCCAGCGAGACCAAGAGGTACTGAGTTTACTATTGTTCAGAAAGCCAACAGTCTTCCAACAGTCTATACAAAGAGCAGAGTCAATTGGACCTTCTCATAACAGGGTTAAGGAAGAATTTCTCAACCTCAATACTGTGGACACTTTGGACCAGATAATTCTTTATTGTGTAGGGCTTTGTGTGTGTGTGTGTGTGTGTGTGTGCATGTGTGTGTGTGCGTGTGTGTGAAAGAAATCTTTTGTTGTGAATTGAGTGATAGTCTACATGGCAGAACATCAAAACATCAGTTTTGCACTCAACCAATCACATCTTGTTTCATTGTAATAACTACAGTCTCCTTTTCTGATGTACACAAAAGACACATTTTGCAAACCCTGCCCATCAGCACACAGCCTTTCTCTTTCCATGAGTCTAAAGTCCTCAGATGCTCTGTCTCTCCATGCCATCACCTCTGCCTCTATCTCTGGTGTTGATGCTTGTCTGGTTAAGGTCCCATGTTCTGCTCATGCATTTCCTCTTGATGGTCCTAGGGTTCTCTGTTCCTGGAATGTAAGATTAACTACTCCCCTCTTTTTTGTTACACATCTTTCATCTTTGCAATTGTGACAATTGCAATTAGTCATGATTGCAATTGTTGTTGTTAAATGCCATAGAGTCAGTTCCGACTCATAGCGACTCTGTATAGGGTTTCCGAGGAGCAGTTGGTGAGCTTGAACTGCCGACTTTGCAGTTCAAACGGCTTTGCAGTCTGGTGCA
Source organism: Chrysochloris asiatica (assembly GCF_000296735.1). Taxonomy (NCBI): domain Eukaryota; kingdom Metazoa; phylum Chordata; class Mammalia; order Afrosoricida; family Chrysochloridae; genus Chrysochloris; species Chrysochloris asiatica. The sequence goes on from NW_006408781.1 coordinate 630,821, forward strand.
TTAACCTGCAGCACCACACCAGGACTCCATGATTACAATTACTCACTATTAAATCAAAAGAATACTATCTCCATCTCCTTTTACCAGACCCATCTAGACAAGATGGAAACTATTCATTGTGGAGTCTACCTTCCCCCTCTCACTCTGAAATGAAACTCCCTCATGAAAACTTGTAAGCCAGCCACTTTGTGCCTTTATAGCAAGGAGCTCTGGTAGCGTAGTGGTTACGAATCGGGCTGCGAACCTTAAGGTCAGCGGTTCGAAACTACCAGCCGCTCCGCGGGAGAAAGATGAGGCTTTCTACTCCCGTAAGGATTTACACCCTCGGAAACCCTGTACAGGGTCGCTATGGGTCGGAACCGACTCGATGGCACTTAACAACAACAACAACAACTGATAGCATAGTGGTTACGAATCGGACTGCAAACCTTGAGGTCAGCAGTTCGAAACTACCAGCCACTCCATGGGAGAAAGATGAGGCTTTCTGCTCCCATAAAGATTTACAGCCTTGGAAACCAATCGCTATGGATCAGAACCGACTCAATGGCACTTAACAACAACCACGACACCCCCACTTTAGGTAGCTAATGTCTGAGTTGCCTGTACCTATCAATCCTGTTTACTGAGGGGATGTGCTTGATCCTTATTTGAAGACTCCTTTCCTCTAGGTTGTTATTTTATGCTACTACCTCTGTAAGTTAAGGTCAAGTTCATCAAATTGCAGCAATTTACATTTGCTTCCTGTATCAGATTTCTTCATCTTTCCTTTAGTTGAGCTTTGATCATCAAGCTATCCAAGCTAGGTCAAATGAATACTATCTGCAAGTTTGAGCATCCTTGCATGCCTCTCCCCACTTCATATCAGATGGACAGTTTATTCTCTTTGGCTATGTCAGTGTCCATGTGCTCAGTGGTTCCCAAATATCCCAAACCTCACACCAACCAGCGCTTCTTCTTCTTCCTCTCATCTCAAGGTCTACAAGAGTTTATGGAGCGTGGTCAAGCCCATGTCTTCATTACAGCCTTTCTCCCACTTTCACTCACAGGTAGATCAATATGGTCACCAGCGAGCTTATATGCCTGCTTGTGTGTTCCCTTTGAGTTTCAGTCTTGGGTGATGGTTTGTCCTGAAGTGACTTGATGGCTTGATGACTCCCAGGCAAACATCTTGTTTATACTTGTAATAGCCAAACAGTGTGCTCTTTTTTTTTTCTTCCTCCTCTTTACCTGCTAGTCTTTCTTTCAAGAAATATCTTTTGTTCCTCTAGTAGCTGTGGATTGGTCTGCATGTATTTTCAAGTGAGAATATCCTACCTGCGAAGGTTCTATATGGGGTTCAGATATCTATCTAAGGCCCCATGCTCCACAAAGGCTCCACAAGAAGTCTGTTTCACTGGGTAAATTCTAGAATCCCTTTTAGATATTCTAATCAGTTATAGGCTGAAGACGGGCTTACACACTTTCTGTAATCATATTTCCTGGTATTCAGACCTATCCCACTCAAGTATCCATTTTACGTTAGTAGGCAGGGAAAACCAATATCCATAATACAATCTATCACCTTAACATTATTTCCCCTCTCTTATGCATTCCGATTATGCTTCGATCCCTGTATCACAAAGCCAGGTTGTTCCAAGGTTGGGCATAAACCCCTGTTTACCTCTGTCCCATTTAAGGGCTGTCATTTGCATTGTAGGATGTTTAGCAGTATCCCACTAGATACTCTACCCACTAGATACCAGTAACACATTCCCCTCACCCTTGTTATTTTCAAGCACTACCAAATATCCCCACCCCCACCCCCAGGAAAGGGGAAGGGGGAAAGCCACCTTTGGTTGAGAACTATTGGATTAAGGTAATCTGGTTTCTCTGTAAGTTTTCTCCAGAGAAACAGAATCAATAGGCTATGTAGATACAGATAGAGACACAGACACAGACACAGACATACAGAGCCCTGGTAGTTTAGTGGATTATAAACTGGGCTGCTAACTGCAAGGTCCACAGTTCAAATCTACCAGTCACCAATCACTCCACAGCAGAAAGATAAGACTTTCCACTCCTGTAAACTTTACAGCCTCAGAAACCCTATAGAAGGTTGCTTATGGATTCCTGCTGTGATGCTGCAGGACAATAAGGTCAGTTTGAATAGAAATATCAGTGGTTGAAACCCAGCAGCTAATTCTCGAAATCCCTATACAAGGTCGCTATGGGTTGGAACCGACTTGATGGCATTTACCAACAAATAACAACAATGAGTCAAAATGGACTCAGTGGCATACAACCAGCCAACCAATGGTCATGTAGATATGCACACACACATAGAGGGAGACTGAATTTAAGGAATTGGTTTATGCTATTGTGGGATCTGTCATAGTGGATTAAGTGCTGGGCTGCTAACCACAAGGTAGGTGGCTCGAATCCACAGCCACTTCACTGGAGAAAGATGAGACTATCTGCTCCCATAAAAGTTTACAGTTTCAGAAACATATGGAAAAGTTCTACTCTATCCTATGGGTGACTGTGAATAGGGTGTGGGTCCATGAAGAATCGGTAGCAAATCTGAAATTTTTAGGGAAAGCCAGCAGGCTGAAAACTGAGGAAAAAGTTGATGCTATTGAAAGAAAATCCATAGGACAGGCCACAAGACTGGAAATTCAGGCAAGATTTCTATGTTCCAGTTTTGAGATAGAATTTCTTCTCTTGAACACTTCAGATTTTGCTGTAAATTCTTCAACTAATTGGGTGAGACTCACCCACATTATCAAGGGTAATCACTTGTACTTAAAGTTAACGGATGGTAAATGCTAATCATATCTACAAAATACCTCCACAATGACATTTGGGCCAGTGTTTGACCAAACAACTGACATTATACCCTGGTCAAGTTGGCACATAAAATGAATCTTCAGAACTAGAGGGCCATTATGAAATTTTCTGAGATGTGCCTTAGCCTGAAAGATTTTCTTTTTAAAAACTTTTATTGTGAATTGGGTGAAAGTTTGTAGAGTAGATCATCCGTTTTACAATTTAATACATATTTTGTTTCATATCACTGTTTACAATTCCCTCAATGTAACGTATCCCACTGTTTCCCTCTGTTCCTGCTTCCATTTGTCCTTCATTCCTAACCTTTCCCAGCTTTGTCCTTGGCTAAATGCTGCCCTTTGGATCTCAAATGGCTGATTATTCTAAGATGTGCATACCTCACTCGTGTTGTTCCCATTATAAACCTATCTATTATTTGGCTGAAAATTGAGCCATGTGGGTAAGTTCAGTTCCAAACCTGAAGGGTGACCCAGGGTCATAGTCTCAGTGGTTCCATCAGTTTCTATTCAGCCAGTAAATATGACCTTTTTTACGATTTCGGGTTTTGTTCCACATTTTCTCCACTCTATCCAAGGCCTTGTAATGTGATCCCTTTCAGAGTAGTTGGTAGTGATAGCTGCACATCATTTAGTTCTTCTGGTCTTGGGTGGAGGAAATCGATGTTTGCATGGTCCATTAGTCCATTGGGCTAATTGTTCCCCTGTGTCTTCAATTGCCATCACTCTTCTTTCCTTTGGGCTGTTCGTGAGATTTTAAGACCCAGTGGCTACTCATCAGAGTAGGATATAGAACATTGTCTTTGTAGACTATGTTATGATAATTGACCTCCGTGTTCCCTGAGACTGGTTCTGAGCACTGATCCAGTGACACATAGTCTTAAGGTGTTTGGTTATGTCTAAGATATTTTTTATAACTGCTTCCGTATGCTTCACTACATTCCTGGATATAGTTGCAACAAAAGTAAATGCCCATGTGTAAATATCCTCTGTCAAACATGTGTATATACACTTGTGGGTGTACTCCTACTCTCTCTACCGCACCACAGTCTGAAATTCTATTCATACATCTACTCATGTTGGTAGTGGTTATGTGCCATGGAGACGATGACCAATATTGCAAGATTATGTATATAACAAGGAGATCTGGTAGCGTAGTGGTTACAAATTGGGCTGCGAACCTCAAGGTCAGCAGTTCAAAACTACCAGCTGTTCCGTGGGAGAAAGATGAGGCTTTCTGCTCCTGTAAATGTTTACAGCCTTGGAAACCCTGTGCAGGGTCGCTATGAGTGAGAACCGACTCCACGGCACATAACAACAACAACAACAATGTATATAACAGAATTTACTTCTTTTGCCTTTAACTCTTGCTCTTCTCCCAGTTTCTCCTTCTGCCGCCATCATTTTTTGGCAACTTCCCTCTTATTGTAAATTGCCTTCTCCTTCACCCAAGTAAGGTGTATTGATTTCTTCCAAGGTTTAAAACAGTTTGTTTTATCTGGAAATCTATTGGACTTCCTCTGCATTTATAAGTTCTGTAACTACACTATCCCCTCTTTTTACTTTATGTTGTTGTTGTTAAGTGCTGTCGAGTCGGTTCCGACCCATAGCGACCCTGTACAGGGTTTCGGGGGGTGTAAATTTTACGGGAGTAGAAAGCCTCATCTTTCTCCTGCAGAGCGGCTGGTAGTTTCGAACTGCTGACCTTAAGGTTCACAGCCCGATTCATAACCACTACGCTACCAGAGCTTAGGGGTTTTACTTTATAGGTGTCTTCATTATAAATTGATATACCTGGTTCCCTATTGTCAGTCTTGAAGGCTTGTTTTACTTTGATATTTCTATTTCTGAGTTGACTTCTAGGTGGTTTGGTCATGTATGCTAATTTCAGGTTGCTGTCTACTGTGGTTGGTTCTCTGTTTGAAGAATTTCCTTTAGTATTTATTTTAAGGTTGGCTTTGGTTTCATAAATTCTTTTCATTTTGGTTTATCTGGAAATTCCTAGTTTTACCATTTTATTTGTGGAGCATGAATATTCCAGATACTTGTGCTCATGAGGAATGTGTGCATTGACCAAGAGGCAATCACTCGAAAAGAACAAGGGAACACTGAAGGGCTTAAAATCAGGAAAGGTGTGTGCTATGGTTATTCAATCTGTATGCTGAGCAAATAATCCAAGAAGCTGGGTTATATGAAGAAGAATGTGGCATCAGAATTGAAGGAAGATTCACTAATAGCCTGCAATATGCAGATAATACAACCTTGCTGCTGAAAGTGAAGAGGACTTAAATTACTGATGAAGGTCAAACACTGCAGCCTTGGATATGGATTGCACCTCAATGTAGAGAAAACAGAAATCCTCACCACTGGACCAATAAATGACATCATGATAAATGGAGAAAAGATTGAAGTTGTCAAGGACTTCATTCTTCTGGATCAGCTATCAACATTCATGGAAGCAGTAGTCAAGAAATCAAACGATGTATTTCATTAAAGCAAATCTGGTATACAAGACCTCTTTAAAGTGTTCAAGAGCAAAGATGTAAGTTTGAGGACTAAAGCGTGCCTGACTCAAGTCATGGTATTTTCAATAACCTCATATGCATGTGAAAGTTGGACAATGAATAAGAAAGACCATAGAAGAATTGATTTGAGTTGTGGTATTGGACAAAAATATTAAAGGTACCATTAACTGCCAGAAGAACAAACAAATCAGTGTTGAAAAAGTACAATCCAAATGCTCCTTAGAAGCCAAGATGGTCAAATTTTGTCTCTCACACTTCAGACATATTATCAGGAGGGATCAGTCCTTGTAGAAAGATATCATGCTTGGTTAAGTGGAGGGTCAGCAAAAAAGAGGGAGGCCCCCAAGGAGACTGGGAGAGGAAAGGTATTATGACAGGAGTGGACACCATGAGCCACTTCCTCCTGTAGCTTACTTGTGCCTTCAGGTCCTACTTGAGCCTGATCTTATTTATACCATCCATTTAATAATGAAGTACTACTGTGTGTGTCCAATATTATTACTCTGTGGGTCAGACAACACCCAGTTCATGACAGGTATCTCAGGTCACTTGATGTTGACTTGATGAGCCTTGGTTAGATGTTTAATCTCTACTAAGGTCCAGTAGCCAACCAAAAGTTTCTCAAAAGGAGAGTAGTTATATGTAGAGGATGGCAGGGCTTTGCTCCAAAGTCCTAAGTGTCTTCACTGTGATTCACCAGTAAGGGTCTGCCAAAGGCCCAAGATGCATTTCTGTCTGCCACTGCCACTTCAAGCACCACTGGATCAGTTGGATCATATGGCCCAAGTGGCAGAGCAGCATGTAAGCAGCCTAAATCTGTTGCAGAGTCTTCTCTTGTCCTGGACCCCACTCAAAACTAGTAACTCTTTTAGTCACTTGATAAATGGGCCAAACAGGACACCCAAAATGAAGGTTATATAGACTCCAAAATCTAAAAAGGCCCACCAGACATTGTGCCTCATTTTTAGTTGTGGGATGGGCCAGATGCATTAACTTATCCTTCAGTTTTGTAGAATTATCTTTACATGCCCCCACACCATTGAGTCCCTAAAAAATTTCACTGAGATAGAAGATATCTGAATTTTTTTTTTAATTAAGTTCCCACTTACTAGTGTGCTTTTGTTTTACCAATAAGTCTAGAGTCATTGATACTTCTTCCCTAATAGTCCAATCAGTATGATGTCATTAATGTATTGGACCAGTGTGATGTCTTGTGAAAGGGAAAAGCAATTGAGTTTCTTTTGGGCTAAATTATGACATAGTGCTAGAGACTTAATATATCTCTGAGGTAGGATGGTGAAGATGTAGTGTTAGAATGGCCAGCTGAAAGAAAACTACTGGTGATGCCTGAAACCAGAATTGAGAAAAAGTCATTGGCTAGATCACCAGCTGCATGCCAGGTAGCAGGAGATATATTCATTTGCTCAAGCAAGGAGACCACATCTGGAACAACAGCTACAATTGGAGTCACCAGCTGAATAAATATATGACAATCCACTGTCATTCTCTAAAATCCCTCTCTTTTTTTGCAAAGGCCAAATAGGCAAGTGAAACAGGCTTGTGTTGGGAACCAACTCCCCTGCATCCTTCAAGTCCTTGATGGTGGTACTAATCTCTGCAGTCTTTCAAAATGCGGTGTTCCTTTTTGTTGATTCTTTTCCTAGGTAGAGGCAATTCTAATGGCTCTAAAGGCAAGTTCCACTTGCCTTTTCCTATCATAATACTTTTTATTCCTTGTTTCTTGGATTGAATGTGGGAGTTCTTCCAGTTGCTGAGTATGTCTACTCCAATTATGCATTCTGGAACTGGGGAAATCAGAGACCCACTGGACCTACTGTGAGACTAACCTTAGCTAGGACTCCACTAATAACTTGACCTCCATATGCCCCCACTCTGACTGATGGACCACAGTCACATTTTGGGTCTCCTAGAATGAGTGTCAATTCAGAGCTAGTTTCCAGTAATACCTGAAAAGTCTGATTATTTCCTTTTCCCCAGTGAATAGCCACTCTTCTGAAAGGCTGTAGATCCCTTTAGGGAAGACTGGGAGAAAGACTAACAGGATAAGTTTTTAGCAATGTAGTGGAATCCTTCCTCAAGTGAACCCAGTCTCCTTTTATTCAAAGGGTTCTGGTACTGAAAACAGGCTCAATTTTGGGAATCAAATGAGAGGCCATAACTCTGTTCTTGTGATTCAAGTTAGACCACTGTTTATTTGACCTAGAATTCTTCCATTTGTACAGATCAAGTAAATATTTAGTAGGTTTCCCATTTATTTCTCTCTGAGGTACACATTGCCTAAGTTGTTGATGTGATGTGTTGGCAAGTTGGTCCAGAATCAGGTACCCTCTTTAGGGTTTGCAAAAGCTATAAATCATTCCAGGAACAGAAAGCCTCATCTTTCTCCAGTGCTTATCCCACAGGGCCACAGCAGGCCCCTGCTAAGAAACAAAAGCCGTAAGTCCACATGTGTCAGACTATTCTGATTACTACTTTGACTTTCTAACACTCTTCTGTCAGTTTGTTGTACTGTGGTGATTTGCATGTTGGTGTGATGCTGTTAGCTATGCCGCTAGTATTTTAAATACCAGCAGGGCCACTCATGGTGAACAAGTTTCAGTGGAGCTCCCAGACTAATACAGACTAGAAAGAAGGAGAGATAGATTATTTTAGAAAAATTTTGCCACTAAAAACCTTATGAATAGCAGTGGAACATTGTCAGATATAGTGCGGGAAGATGAAAACATTATGAATAGCACAAGAATATTGTCAAATATAGTGCCTGAAGATGAGCCCCTCAGGTTGGAAGACACTCAAAACATGATTGAGGAAGGGCTACCTACTCAAACTAGAATTGACTGTGATGATGCAAATGGAGTAAAGCCTTTGGGACCTTCATTTGCTAATGGGGGACACAAATCAAAATGAGAAGAAACAGCTACAAACATCCATTAAAAATAAGAATGTGGAATACATGAAATATGAATCTAGGAAAATTGGAAGTTATCAAAAATGAAATGAAACACAAAGATCTATATCCTAGGCATCAGTGTGCTGAAATGCACCGGTATTGACAATTTTAAATCTGACAACCATATGGTTTACTATGGCAGGAAAAACAAATTCAGGAGGAATGGCATTGCATTCATCATCAAAAGGAACATTTCAAGACCTATCTTGAAGTACAATGATGTCTGTAATAGGATAAAATATGCCTGTAAGGAAGACCAATAAAGAACACTATTATTCAAATGTATACATCACTAAAATCAATGATGATGAAATTGAAAAGTTTTACCCACTTCTTCAATCTGAAATTGATCAAACATGGATTGAAGAGTCAGTGATAATTACTGGTGATTGGAATGTGAAGGTTGGAAACAAAGAGGAAGAATCCAGTAATTAGAAAAAGTGGTCTTGGTGAGAGACAGAATGCTGGAGATCACATGATAGAATTTTGCAAGACCAATGACTTATTCATTGCAAATACCTTTCACCAGATGGAATGCACAGGAATCAAACTGATAACATCTCTGTAAGAGCCAGCACAAAAACACATTATCATCAACCAAAACAAGGTCAGGGGGCAATGGTGGAACAGAATATCAATTACTCATATGCAAGTTCAGGCTTAAGCTGAAGGAAATTAAAACAAATTCACAAGAGCCAAAACATGACCTTGAATATATCCCACCTGAATTTAGAGACCATCTTAAGAGCAGATTTGATGCATCAGATACTAATGACCAAAGACCACAAGAGTGGTTATTAAGAATATCATACAAGAAGAAAGTAATAGGTCATTAGAAAGGCAGGAAAAAAAGAAAACCCAAAATATATGTCAGAAGAGACTCTGATGTATAGAAAAGCTAAAGTGAATGTAAGAAATGAGGAAATAAAAGAGCTGAACAGAAAATTTCACAGGGCAGCTCAAGAAGACAAAGTATTATAATGACATGTGCAAAAGCCTGGAGTTAGAAAACCTAAAGGGAATAAATAACATGCTCAACATGTTTCAAGCCGAAAGAACAAAAGAAAAATTAGTCTCGACTTGCCACATTGAAGGATTCTATGGACAAAAGGAGTCCTGGTGTGGTGCCATACATTAAGTACTGGACTGATAGCCACAAGGTCCATGATTCAAACCCACCAGTCACTCCTCAGAAACCCCATATAGGGTTGCTACGAGTCGGAACCAATTCCATGGCACATAGCAATAACAAAAATTTTAAAATATTGAATGATGCAAAAAGTTCAAAAGAAGATGGAAGAAATACAGAGAGTCACTGTACCAAAGAGAAACAGTCAATGTTCAAGCATTTCAAGAGGTAGAATATAATCAAGAACAAATGGTACTGAAGGAAGAATTCCAGGCTGCACTGAAGGCATTGGTGAAAAACAAGGTTCAAAGAACTGAAGACAAACAAACTGAAATCTTTTAACAAACTGATGCAGCTCTGGAAGTACTCACTCATCTAAGCCAAGAAATGTGGCAGATTAACTGATTGTAAGAAATCCATTTTGTGTCCAGTCCAAAGAGAGATGACCCAAGCGAATGCAGAAATTATCCAACAATATCATTAATATCACCTGCAAGTTAGATTCTGCTGAAAATAGTATAAAAAATGGTTCAACAGGGAACAGCCAGAAATTCAAATCAGATTCAGAAGAGGAAATGGAATTAAGCATATCATTGCTGATGTCAGATAAGCAGAGAATTTTTTTTTAAATGTTTACTTATGCTTTATTGACAATCCAAAGGGTTTCAACTGTGTGGATTATGACAAACTATGGATAGTATTGTGAAGAATAGGTATTCCAGAACACTTAATTGTGCTCATGAGGAACCTGTATATGCAACAAGAGGCAGTTGTTAGAACAGAAGGTGGGGCTACTAAATGGGTTAAAATCAGGAAATGTGTGTTCCAGAGTTGTTGAAGCCAGGCTGATGAGACTTTGTCTCTCATATTTCAGACATGCTATTAGGAGGGAGCTATGGTAGCGTAGTGGTTACGAATCGGGCTGCGAACCTTAAGGTCAGCGGTTCGAAACTACCAGCTGCTCCGCGGGAGAAAGATGAGGCTTTCTACTCCCGTAAAGATTTACACCCTCAGAAACCCTGTACAGGGTTGCTATGGGTCGGAACCGACTCGACGGCACTTAACAACAACATGGTAGCATAGTGGTTACGAATCAGGCTGCGAACCTTAAGGTCAACAGTTCGAAACTACCAGCCGCTCTGCAGGAGAAAGATGAGGCTTTCTGCTCCCATAAAGATTTACAGCCTCGGAAACCCTGTACAGGGTTGCTATGAGTCGGAACCGACTCAAAGGCACTTAACAACAACAAAAACATTAGGAGGGACCAGTCCGTGTATATGGATATCATGCTTAGTAAAGTGGAGGATCAGCAAAAAATAGGAAGTCCCCCAAGGAGATGGAATGACTCAGTGGCAATGGGCTTAAATGTAACAACACTTTGGGGATGTTCAGGGTCAAGCAGTGTTTCATTCTGTTGTGCAGAAATTGGGAACTGATTGGACGGCACCTAACAATACAACTTTCAGCATATCATTGCTGATATCTGATACAAAACCATGCCCACCTTGTCTTTATCAGTTAAGTGCTGCCATCTGGCCTCTACCACCACAGTGCCCAATTAGCCCCATTGTAATTGTTGTTAAGTGCTGCTGTCGAGTCTGACTCATATAGGACTTCCAAGGAACAGCTGGTGGGTTTGAACTACCGACCTTAAGGTTAGCAGTTCAGAGCTCATCCTACCACTGGGTCCAATTAGCCAATTGTAGCTAGGAGTCTTAATTCAATTAGAGCAATTCCCACTGTCAAATCTGATTTACATAAAGTAACAATTAGAGCAGTTTTCAAGGAGACTGGGCTCCCTTCACAAATTTGTCCCTCACTGTTGTGATAAAAGGTATGTCCTCTGAGCACTCTTTGTGTGGGTCTATGGGTCTGTCCAGATGAGTCCACTATAACATGCTAATTTCCTTAAGCCTTTTTTAAAACCTTCTTTTAAACGTTCTTCTTGTGTAGATACGTATGTATGTATGTATGTATGTATGTGCATATATAAGGAGCTCTGGTAGCGTAGTTGTTACCAATCGGGCTGCGAACCGCAAGGTCAGCAGTTCAAAACTACCAGCTGTTCCGTGGGAGAAAGATGAGGCTTTCTGCTCCTGTAAAAATTTACAGCCTCGGAAACCCTGTACAGGGTCGCTATGGGTCGGAGCCGACTCGATGGCACTTAACAACAACAACTGTATATAGGCAGGTCTGGTACTTCACCTTATTTATTGAAGGGCATCACTCAATCTGTTCTTCTGTGAACCAACAAAATAAACTATTAGATCCTCTCTTAACCTCTCAAGCGGAAATACTGAATGACAAATCTGCTTTGTTGTTGTTGTTGTTAAGGGCCGTTGAGTCAGTTTTAACTCATAGCCACCGTATATAGGGTTTCCAGGAATCAGTTGATGAGTTTGAACCATCAACTTTGTGGTTAGGAGTCTATTGTTCATCTTACAGCACCACACCAGTGGGTCCATATCTATAAACTCAGAGTAATCACCCTTATGTTCCCTGCACCATTAGCCCACACACTTCATAGCCATTTCCACACATATTCTCTAGGCTTTTGCTTGCACACATTAGAAAAATCCAGCAGTTTTTTTCGAGTGTTGCATACCTCTTGCTGTGTTACAATTTGTACTTCACCTTTTGGGTCTTGCTGGGACTTAAGTTTAGTTACATGTCTAGAAACAATAATGGGTGGTGGTTGTGTTTCCTGGGAATGTTCAACAATAACGTGTAAGGCATCTGCGCAGGCAATGTCCCAGACAATTCCCCAGGTTCTGCCCTAAGTGATACCTGAGACAATGATTCATCAAGCACGTCTTAGTTAATTTCATCACTAGAGGCTAAGATATCTGGTTCTGTTGGCAGAAGTGATTCAATGGAATTTAGGGACTCATTGTCCCCCAAATCCCTGGTTATCTGCCTGTATGTTCCCATTCCAAGATTCAGGATCCCATTTCTTTCTAATCAATGCTATCATGTTAACATCAAGCACTATTTGAGGTTGGGAACGCAGGTGACATTGCAATTCAGTCACTCTTACAATAAGACTATGGGTTTGGTTTTCAGCAATATTAGCTCAGCCGTTCCTCACTGAGTCTGAACTGAATTGATGGCACTTAATAACAACAGCAACAACAACGACTACAAGAAATGGGAGCACAGTGGCTCTGTGGGAAAAGTTCTGCACTGTGAACCACAATATTGGTGGTTCAAGCCTACCAGCTGCTCAGCAGGTTAAAGATGAGGCTTTCTACACCCGGAAAGGTTTAGTCTTGGAAACCCTATACAGGATTACTGTGAGTCGGAATTGATTCAACAGCACTAAACAACAACAACTGCTATAAGAAATAAGGGTTTCTTTCAGGGCACAAGTGGAAACCTTTAGGTCTTTTTTTTTTTTTTTTAAGTTTTTACTGTGAATTGAGTGTTAGTTTACATGGGAGAACATCAGCTTTACATTCATCCTATAGTATTTCGTTTCATTGCAATGATTACAATCACCTCCATGCATCATCATTCAACAGCATTTGCTTCCATTCCCTCTGGTATGTTTTGGATGTACAGTGAAGCACTCAGGAATATATAACCATTCAAACAACCAAAGGGCATACCCTGTAAGCTAACCCAGCAGCCACAAGCAAGCACACAGCCCTTCTCCCTCCTTTAGTCTAGAGTCCCCAGGAGCTCCATCTCGCCACATCATCATCTCTGCCTCCATCTCTGGCATTGCTGCTTCTCTGGATAGGGACCTTTAGGTCTTTTATATGGCTCTTGAGCTGTGACTCTGAAGCCCTGAGTTTATTACTTTTATCTTTTGTGGCCACTTGGCTTATTGTAAGAAGACTAACCAACCAGAGTCTCTATATTTCTCATCCTATCAAATTTACAGTAAAGTATCAGATACATGATCATCCAGAGCCTCACTTCTCTCTAATATGTAATCTATTGGTAGTGATATTTTACATATGAACAATGCCACCTCATGTGGTGCATTATCCTCTTTACTAGCGGAGAGTATCAGTGCCTTTTAAATTAGTCAGACTTGAGAACCAATTTTAAAAACTCATCCTTATTATTTTGTTTCTCTGGAACCACTCCTCATAACAATTGTTTCAGATTGGGTTCTCGAAGGAAACAAAATCAGTGAAGTTTATAAATGTACATATAAAGAGAAGTTTATATCAAGGACATGGCTCACACAGCGTAGATGTGGGCAAGTCCCAAGTCCATGGGTCAGATGTCAGGCTGGAGACGTCTGACTCACATAGCTGCAGGATTGATGAAGCAAGATCTGCAGGTTGGATGGCAGGCAGGCAGGCAGGTCAGGCAGACTGCTGATGACACTCAGGATGGACAGGAAATAGAGAAGGCCTCGGTTCAAGTCCAAAGAACTGGAAGTCTGATGATGAGCCACATGCAGGATCCAGACCCAGCAGAAAGCTTTGTCTGAGTGTCCAGTATATTGAAAATAGGCCACACTCCTGAGGAAACTTCCTTTCAATTGATAGGTTGCTCTTAGCAGATCTCATAATGGAAATGATTACATTACATTAGATCTCAACACAGGGAATGATCACATCTCAACCGCCAAACCACTGAGAATCCTGGCCTATTCAAGTTGACACAAAACCACAAAAACTTGCCTACCACAGTATATGATTCTTGGTTGAAATTTGTTTTCTTGCAGATTTATATGTGCCATCCCATTGCCTTCTTGCTTGCATAGTTTGTGTTGAGAAATCAGAGCTTATTTATTTATTTTTTACATTTTTATTGTGAATTAAGTGATTAGTTTACATGGGACAACATCAGTTTTACACTCATCATTTCATTGCAATGATTACAATCTCCTCTGTGCATCATCATTCAACAGTATTTGCTTCTATTCCCTCTGGGGTTTCTTTTTTTTGGGGGGGGGTGAGGGGGAATGTACACAAAAACACTCAGGAATATATAATTTACACAACCAAAGAACACGTTTTACAAGCCTCCTGGCCACCAGCACCAGGCTGTGAGCACACAGCCTTTCTCTTTCCATGAGTCTAGAGTCCTCGGATGCTCTCTCTCTCCATGTTCTGATCTCTGCCTCCGTTTCTGGTGTCTCTGTTTCTCTGGATAGGATCCCACATTCCACTCATGCTCTTCTCACTTGATGGTCCTAGAGTTCTCTGTTCCTGGACTGACT
>NW_006408781.1:646335-647770 GCF_000296735.1 Chrysochloris asiatica
CTCTTCTTATCAGCTGGTCTCTTCACTCTCCACTCTAGTCCTCTGTAGCTGTGTCACTGACTCTGAGCCCATGAGTCCCCCGGTCCCGCCTCTCTGTTGGGCAACCAAGTCTCACCCAGGTTCACAGTAGTCTGCTGAACGATGCAGGGCTTAGTTCGCCGCTTCATTGGTGTTCTTAGGCCACTTGTCTTTATGGGTGACATGCGTGGTGGCCAATCAGAGCATGTATTTCCATTGCATCTTAGTCTTGGGAGAGGATTTGTGCTAACAGGACCCGTCCACTTGCCTTGATGTCTTCTGGGCTAGCAGCCTACTTGTTCTTGTGGTAGCAGTCAGACTGCCCTTAGTGTTCTGTGTTTTTCCTGTAGGTCTTTCTTTCAAGAAGTGTCTTCTGGTTTTCTGGCTGTTCCAGGCTGGTCTGCTTGCCCTTTCGAGAGGAAGGTTTCCCATCTCTGAAGGTCTGGATGTGGTTAGGTTTTGATCTATAGTCTTCTGTACTGTCGAGGCTCTTCAGGAATCCTCCTTCACTGGATACCTTGTAGTCCCATTTTAGGTATTCCAATCAGTTATAGGCAGAAGATGGAATTACAAGCTTTCTATGGTGACACCTCTGGCTATTCCTTTTTCTCCCCCTTCCGGGTCTGTTTTATAATATAATATATGGGAAACCAAGGTTCAAAAGTCAGCCAAGCATCATAACATTATTCCCCCCTTTTCCCCATTTCAACCATATCCCAGTCTCTGTATCCCATTACCCTGTTGTTCCAAGGCTGGGCCTGCATCATTTTTTACTTCTGTCCCATTTAGCTCCTTCATAACTGTCTAGTCGTTTTCCCATCTGCTTTGTTCTTCCATTCTCCTCTACCTACTTGTATATTGCCCCCACCTCCCCTCCCAACCTATCCTGTGTCTATTCCCTGCCCAGTGCTCCACCTTCCCCTCCCGCCCTTAACCCTACCCTTACATCCCAGCAGCCTGCTAGGAATCCTCTTTAGTGGGATAGTATGGGTTCTTTTTTTTAGTCTTTTATAGTAGTGGTCCTATGCAGTATTTCTCCTTTTGTGATTGACTAATTTCACTCAACATAATGTCCTTAAGGTTCATCCATGTTAGGAAGTGGCATGCAGCATCCTTGTTATTTTTCAAGGTAGCATAGTACTCCATTGTGTGTATGTACCACAGCTTGTTTATCCATTCTTCAGTCGATGGGCATTTTGGCTGTCACCATCTTTTTGCTATTGTAAATAGTGCAGCTATGAACGTTGGTGTGCATATATCTTCCCGTGTTGTGGCTCATTTTTCTTGTGGGTAAATACCAAGTAGAGGAATTGCTGGATCAAATGGTATTTCTATTTTCAACTTTCTGAGGAAGCGCCATATTGCTTTCCAGAGAGGTTGGACCATTTTGCAGTCCCACCAACAATGCAGGAGTGTC
>NW_006408781.1:652920-665628 GCF_000296735.1 Chrysochloris asiatica
CTGGAGAATGTCCCATGCGCACTGGAGAAGAATGTGTATTGTGCCGTTGTTGGATAGAGTGCTCTGTATATATCTATGAAGTCAAGTTGGTTTATTGTGTTGTTAAGTTCCTCTGTGACATTGTTGAGTTTCTTTCTGGATGTTCTGTCCTTTTTGAGAGTGGTGTGTTGAAATCTTCTACTATAATTGTGGATTTATCTATTTCTTTCTTCAGTTCCATTAAGGTTTGTTTCATGTATCTTGGTGCTCTTTCGTTGGGAGCATATATATTTATTATGGTTATGTTTTCTTGCTTAATTGATCCTTTGATCATGAGATAGTGTCCTTCTTTGTCTCTTACGGTGTTTTTTATCTTAAAGTCTACTCTGTCGGAGACTAGTATTGGGATTCCTGCTTGTTTAGAGCTGGCGTTGACTTGGTAGATCTTTTTTCATCCTTTGACTCTTAGTCTGTTTTTGTCTTTGAGTATAAGGTGTGTCTCTTGGAGATAACGTATAGATGGATCTTGTTTTTTTATCCATTCTGCCACTCTTTGTCTCTTTACTGGTGCATTCAATCCATTGACATTCAATATAATTATCGATAAGTATGAGTTGATTACTATCATTGTGTTACTTTTTTGGCGGTGTTGTTCGTTCTTCAGCTCTGCTTTCCTTCTTGTATTGGGTTTATGTTTTTTGAGTTGATTCTGGTCGGTTTCATCCTAGTTTCTTTGGTTGTTCTGTTTGGTAATTCACATTATCGATCTGTTGTGGGGTGTTAATTTTCTTTGGGGTTACCTTGTAGTCTACTAGTTTCTCTCTGCATTTAGGATATTCCATTGCAACCTGTTATTTATCTGGCATCTTCACCACTTGGGCTTCTGTTGCTGCATTTGTCCTTTCTTTGATGATATGTTTATGTCCTTCAGTTGATCTCTGGGTTCTCTTGAGTTTGTTGTAGTCTCGTTTCTTTCTGGACTCTGCTTTCTGTTGACTGTGTTCCAGGTGGTGTTGCCATACCTGTCAATCTCTGTTTGTCATCTGTTCTTGTTGGTTCTCCATCCCCAGAACCCCCTTTAGGATGTTTTGAAGTGTTGGGTTGGTTTTGATAAATTCCCTCCGATTCTGTTTATCCTGGAATGTTTTGATGGTGCCATCGTATTTGATTGATAGTTTTGCTGGATAGATTATTCTTGGTTGACAGTTTTTTTTCCTGTAGGGTTTTGTATATGTCTCCCCATTGCCTTCTTACCTACATGGTTTGTTCTAAATAGTCAGTGCTTAATCTAATTTGTTTGCCTTTATAAGTTATATTTCTCTTCTCCCTGGCCGCTCTTAGTATTTGTTCCTTGTCTTTGGTTTTGGAGAACTTGATTATTATATGTCTTGGAGATTTTCTTTTGGGGTCTATCCTTCCTGGGGTACATTGGGCTTCTTGGATGTTTATTTTCTTGTCTTTCAAGATATTAAGGAAGTTTTCTTCCAGAAGCTCTTCGACTATCTCCTCTGTGGACTTCTTTAATTCTTCTTGTTCCGGAATGCCTATAACTCTTACATTATTCCTCTTCATGTTATCTAGCATGTATCTTAGATTGTCTTCAGATTGTTTTATTCTTTTAGCTGTTTGGTGCTCTACCTTGGCCATACTGAGAGATTTGTTTTCTAGTTCACTAGTACTGGCTTCCATCTCTTCCAGTCTGCTCCTTTCCCCTTTCAGGCTATTGTCTATTTCTGATATTTTATTATTGATCACCGGGACATCTTTTTGCAGGTTTTGGAATTATTTCTAATGCTGTGTCGATCCTATTAGATTGTTTCTTAAGTGTTTTCCTGACTTCTTCCTTGTTTTCCTCGACCCCTTTTCAGAGTATTTGAATTTGTTTCCATATCTTTCTTCTGAATTCTCTCTCAGGCAAATCCAGAACCCACTCTTCCTCCTCTATAATACCCTTGTCTGTCTCCAGCTCATTTGTATCTGCTGTTCTGTTCTGCTTTTGGATATGTTTTGATAATGTTAATTTTTTCTTGTTTGGCATGATTATTCTTATTTTGTTATAATTATTATTGATACAATCAGGAGATAGGTGCCTCTTGTTGTCTGTATTATGTATTAGGTGTGGTTAGGTTTTGTCTACGTGGAGGCTGCAGCGGGCGAGCATGCACAGTGTGTCAGGGCATGGCTGGTGCATGTGCGATTCATCTAGGGGATGTGGCCGGCGCTCTTGGTGTGTCGGGGGTCAGGGCCTGCTCTTGGAGTGTGGCAGGGACCAGGTTTGAACAAGCAGCAGGTTGGAGGGCATTGCTCAGTGTGTCGGGGGCGGATCCAGGGCGCATCGTTGTCAGGGGGTGGAGCCGGCACGCTCAGTGCGTTAGGGAGCATCGCGTGGTGCATCAGGGGGGTGGAGCCGGCACACTCGGTGTGTGTGTGGGTCGGGGGGGGCGGCAGGGTCTGCGCTTGGAGTGTGGCGGGGACTGGGTTTGCACTAGCAGCTTGTCAGGGAGCGTCGCTCAGTGTGTCGGGGTCTGGGGTGCGTCACTTCAGAGGGGCAGAGACAGCGTGCTCGGTGCATGGGGAGCATCACGTGGTGCGGTGGGGGGTGGAGCTGGCACGCTCAGTGCGTTGGGGTCAGGGCCGGCTCTTGGAGTGTGGCAGGGTTGGCGGGGGCACGAGGTTCAGCAAGGAGTGTGTTGGGGAACAATTCAAGGGGGGAGTGCATTGCAAGAGTGCTGCTCGAAAGGGCTGGGTGGGAGGCTGCTCGGGCGGGGGGTGGGGAGGTGGAGTCTGCGTCTGATGACGTCAGAGGGTCGCCTTGTTTCGCCTGCTCTCTGTGCCCTGGTTAAAACTGGTTTTCCTGCCTGCTTTCACCTTAGGACAGAGAGCCCTCCTCCTCTTCCCCCCCTCTTTTTTTTTTCTGTGTCCTGGGGCTTTGTCTGCTTGAGATTCTGTGCTTTACGGGAAATGCAGCTCTCCGTATGGGCTGATTCTAGTCCCACCCTCAAAGCTCTACTGGGGTTGGGGCAGTCGATGCCTGCAATGGCGGGCGAAAGTTCAAAATGCCAGAAATTCCTCCATGGTGCGTTTTTTTGTTGCTGTTTTTTTAAAACAGCGAGTCCAGGAGGTTGATGGGCTGAACTTTATGGTAGTGGGAAGGTTCCGAGTCTGCTACAGGACATCCTCCTTCATGAGGTCTCCTTCTTTTTCCCTGGGCCCCTCTTACCCATGTCATCTTGCCACAGTGGGGTACCGGAAGTCCTAGTTTTTTTAATTTTTAAACTCAGGCATATATAATAATTTACACCACCAAAGGGTACATTCTGCAAATCTGCCTCCTGGCCGTCATCTCTTAGTCCCTTTCTTACCATGAATCTAGAATCTCAGCTGCTCCCTCTCTCCATGCCTCCATCTCTGCCTCCATCTCTGGTGTTGCTGCTTCTCTGTGTAAGGTCTCACATTCAGCTTGTGCTCATCTCCCTTGATGGTCCTAGCTATAAAATTAACTACTCCCCCATTTTTGTTATAAAACTTCTACCTTTACAATTGTGATAGTCACAATTAGTCATGATAGTAATTACTCACTATTGAATCATAAGAATCTTATCCCCATCTCTTTTAACAGACCATCTAGACAAGATAGAAACTATTCAGTGGGAACTCTTTCCCCCCCCCCCCCACACACACACACTATTAAACTAAACTCTCCCTTGAAACCTTGTAAGCCAGTCACTTCATGCCTTTATGACCCTCTCATTTTAGGTAGCCAATGTCTAACTTCTCCATCCCTATCTACCCTGTGTACAGAGGGGATAGCATTCATACTTGATGTGAAGACTCTTTCCCTCTCTGTTGGTATTTAGAGTTACTACCTCCATGAGTATAGGTCAAGATCATCAAATTGTAGCAATTTATCTTCATTTCCTTTATCAAAAATTGTCTTGTTTTTTTGTTTTTTGTTTTTAATCTTCCCCTAGTTGAGTTCTGATTATCAATCCATCATGGCTATGTCAAATGGGTACTATCTGCAACTTTGGGTGCTCTTGTGTGACTCTTTCACTTCATATCAGCTGGATGCTTCACTCTCAGCTTTAGCCCTCTGTGGCAATGTCTTTATACACAGGCTCAGGTGTCTCAAGGTCTTACCACACTTTGCACCAACCAACCCTTCCTCTTTTCTCTCTTATCTCCAGGTCAACGGGAGTCTGTGGAATGTGGTTGAACTCAGCCCATTTCTTCATTGCTGCCTTTCCCCCTCTTCTGCTCACCAGTAGACTAACATGGGCACCAGCAAGCTTACATGCCTGCTCATGTGTTCCCTTTGAGTTTCAGTCTTAGAGGGGAGTTTGTCCTGAAGGAACTTGATTGCTTGCCTTGATGGCTTCCCGGCTAACAACTTGCTTATTCTTGTAGTAGCCAGTCCTACACCCATTTTTTGTTTTGGGTTTTTCCTGATGATCTTTCTCTGAAGATGTATCTTCTGTTGCTCTAGCTGTTCCAGGCTGGTATGCTTGTCCTTTCTAGTGAGAATGTCTCACCTCAGAAGGTTCTGGATGGGGCTCAGGATTCCACCGAAGGTCCTATACACTGCAAAGGCTCCACAGGAGGCCTATTTCACTGGGCAATTTCTAGAACCCCTTTTAGGTATTCCAATCAGTTATAGGCTGAAGATGGGCTTACAAGCTTTCTGCAATTATGCTTCCCAACATTCCTTTCTATCCAACTCTATAATAGTAGGCAAAGGAAACCAATATATATAAGACAGTCAAGCATCTTAGTATTATTTCCCCTCTTCAAACTATGCCTTGATCCCTGTATCACAGAGCTCTGTTGTTCCAACATTGAGCATGCATCAATATTTACCTCTGTCCCATTTAGCCCATGAAAATCTGTCTCAATGTTCCCCTATCTACCTTGTTCTTTCACACCTCCTCCTTCTTATGTACTCCCCAACACCTGAACTATGTATGGTGTGTCTGCCCCTATCCTGTGCTCTACCGTTGCCTCCCTCCACCTCCCCCCAGACCCTCCTCAAACCCTACCGGTAACCAACAAAGGCACAAAGTTTTTGTTTTTTTCTCATCTTAGTATGGGTATCTTTTCTAAAGCTTTTACAATAATGGTCTTATACAATATTTGTCCTTTTGTAACTGACTTATTTCACTCAGCAAAATGTCCTCAAGGTTTATCCATGTTATGTGGTGGCTTGCAGTTTCCTTGTTATTCTGCAAGGTAGCATAATATTCCATTGTATTTATGTACCAAAGTTTGTTTATCCATTCTTCTGTTGATGGGCACTTAGGCTGTCTTCATCTTTTTGCTATTGTGAATAGTGCTGCTATGAACATTGGTGTGCATATATATACTCATGTTATGGATCTTATTTCTTGTGGCTATATACCAAGTAGAGAATTTGCTGGATCATATGGTATTTCTATTTCCAAGTTTCAGAGGAAGCGTCATACTGTTTTACAGAATGGTTGGACCATTTTTTGTCCCCACCAGCAGTGTAGGAGGGTCCCAGTCTCTCCATATCCCTGCCAGCATTTATTATCCACTGCATTTTTGAACTTCACTGTAATTGCTGGTGTGAGATGATAGCTCACTGTTGTTTTGATTTCCATTTCTCTAAAGGCTAAAGATTGCTTCCTATGTTGGTTGGTTGCCCAAATGTCTTCTTTGGTGAAGTGTTTGTTCATGTCCTGTGCCCATTTTTAAATTGGGCTACTTATCTTTTTCTTGCAGAGGTGTTATAGTTTTCTATGTTGTTGTTGTTGTTATGTGCCGTGGAGTCGGTTCTGACCTACAGTGACCCTGTACAAGGTTTCTGAGACTGTAAATCTTTACGGGAGCAGAAAGCTTCATCTTTCTCCCGAGGAACAGCTGGTAGTTTCGAACTGCTGACCCTGAGGTTCACAGCCCGATTCGTAACCACTACGCTACCAGATAGATTTTACAAATTAGTCCCTTGTCTGATATGTCATTGCAAAAGCTTTTTCCCATTCTGTGGGCTTCCTTTTTGCTCTTTTGGTGAAATCCTTTGGCATACAGAAGTTTCTGATTTTTAGAACTTCCCAATCATCTGTTTTGTCTTCTTTTGTTTGTGTAATTTTCTCAATGTTTCATAGTCTGTGTGTTCCCAGGATTGTTGCTGCTGTTAGGTGCCATCGAGAGCACAATGAAACAGTGCCCAATCCTGGGCCAACCTCTCTACTGTTGCCACACTAGAGTCCATAGATGCTGCCACTTGGCCAATCCATCTTGTTGGGGGTCATCCTCTTTTTCTCTGACCATCCACCTTATCAAACATGATATCCTTTTCCAGTGACTGGTCCTTCATGAAATTATGTCCTGAGTATGAGAGACAAAGTTTGGCCATCTTAGCCTCCAAGGAGCACTCTGGCTGCAGTTCTTCCAAAATAGATCTATTGGTTTTTTTGGCAGCCCATGGCACTTTCAATATTCTCCTCCAACACCATAACTCAAAAGCATTAATTCTTCTAAGGTCTTCCTTATTCACTGCCTAACTTTCACATGCATATGAGGTTATTGAAAATACCATGACTTGAGTCAGGCGCGCCTTAGTCCTCAAGCTGACATTTTTGCTTTTCAACACATTAAAAAGTTCTTGTGCAGCAGATTTGCCTAATGCAAAACATTGTTTGATTTCTTGACTATTGCTTCCGCTAGTGTTGATAGTTGATCCAAGAAGAATGAAGTTCTTGAAAACTTCAATCTTTTCTCCATTGATAAGAATGTTGTTTATTGGTCCAGTGGTGAGGATTTTTGTTTTCTTTACTTTGAGATGTAATCCATACCAACAGCTGTGCTCTTTGATCTTCATAAGTAAATGTTTTAAGTCCTTTTCACTTTCACCAAGCAAGGTTGTATCATCTGCATATCACAGGTTGTCAATAAGTCTTCCTCCAATTCTGATGCCACGTTTTTCTTCATATAACCCAGCATCTCTGATTATATGCTTAGCATACAGGTTGAAAAAGTATGGTGAAAGAATACAACCTGTCGCACACCTTTTTTAAATTTTAAAGCATTCAGTGTTCCCATGTTCTGTTAGAACAACTGCTTCTTGGTCCAGGTACAGATTCCTCATGAGCACAATTAAGTGTTCCGGAATACTCATGCTTCACAATGTTGTCTATAGCTTGTTATGATCCACACAATCAAAAGCCTTTTCATAGTCAATAAAGAACAGGTAAATATCTTTCTGATATTCTCTGCTTTCAGCCAAGATCCATCGGACATCAGCAATGATATCCCTCATTCCACAGCCTCTTCTGAATCCGGCTTGAACCTCTGAAAGTTCTCTGTCAATATATGATTGTTGCAGTTTCTGTATTACCTTTAGCAAAACTTTGCTTGCATGGGATATCAAAGATATTGTGCGATGATTTCCGCATTCTGTTTGGTAACCTTTCTTTGGAATGGGCACAAATATGGATCTCTTCCAATCAGTCTGCCAGCTAGTTGTCTTCCAAATTTCTTGGCAGAAATGAGTGAGTGCCTCCTGTGCCGCCTCACTTTCTTGAAAGATTTCAATTTTTATTCCATCAATTCCTGGTTTCTTGTTTTTTGCCAATTCCTTCAATGTACCTTGGACTTCCTCCTTCAGTATCATTGACTCTTGATCATATGCTACCTCTTGAAACGGTTGAACATTAACGATTTCCTTTTGGTACAATGACTCTGTGTATTCCTTCTATCTTCTCATGATTCTTTTTGCATCATTCAATAATTTGCCCAGAGAATCTTTCAGTAACAAAAGTCGAGGCTTGAATTTTTTTTCTTCAGTTCTCCCAGCTTGAGAAATGCTGACCGTGTTCTTCCTTTTCGGTTTTCTGATTCCAGATCTTTGCACATTTTGTTGTAATATTTGGCTTCATCTTCTCGAGCTGATC
Source organism: Chrysochloris asiatica (assembly GCF_000296735.1). NCBI lineage: Eukaryota > Metazoa > Chordata > Mammalia > Afrosoricida > Chrysochloridae > Chrysochloris > Chrysochloris asiatica. The sequence continues at coordinate 660,810 of NW_006408781.1, forward strand.
TTTGAAATTTTCTGTTCTGCTCTTAGACCTCATTTCTTCCGTTTACTTTAGCATCTCTATGCTGGAGAGCAAGTTTCAGCGTCTATTCTGACATCCATTTTCACCTTTTCCTTCTTTCTTGTCTTCTAAATGACTTTTTGCTTTCTTCATGTATGATGTTCTTGATATCATACTACAACTCTTCTGGTCTTCGGTCTTTAATGTTTAATGTATCAAATATTTTCTTCAGATGATCTCTACATTTAGGTGGGATGTATTCAAGGTCATATTTAGGCTCTCGTGGACTTGTTTTCATTTTCTTCAGCTTCAGTTTGATTTGCATATGAATAATTGATCATCTGTTCCACAGTCTGCCCCTGGCTTTGTTTTCACTGATGATCTGGAGCTTTTCCATCTTCTCTTTCGCAGATGTAGTCAATTTGATTCCTATGTATTCCATCTGGTGAGGTCCATGTGTATAGTCGTTTCTTATACTGTCTAAAGAAGGTATTTGTAATGAACAAATCATTGATTTTGCAGAATTCTATCATGCATTCTCCACCATCATTTCTATTACCAAAGCCATATTTTCCAACTTCTGATCCTTCCTCTTTGCTCCCAACCTTTGCATTCCAATCACCAGTAATGATCAATACATTTTGATTGCATGTTTGATCAAGTTCAGATTGAAGACGTTGGTAGAATTCTTCTATTTCATCCTCACTGGATTTAGTGGTTGGTGCACAAATTTGAATAATAGTGGTATTAACTGGGCTTCCCTGTAGGCACATGGATATTATCCTATCAAAGACAACATTGTATATCATGACTAATCTGGATATGTTCTTTTTGACAACGAATATAACACCATTCCTCTTCAATTTGTCATTCCCACCATAGTAAACCATGCGGTTGTCAGATTCAAAATGGCCAATACCAATCCATTTCGGCTCACTAATGCCTTAGATATCGATGTTTATGCATCCCATTTCAATTTTGACAACTTCCAATCTTCCCAGATTCATACTTCATACATTCCATGTTCCAATTTTCAATAGATGTTTACAGCACTTTGTCTTCATTTTGAGTTATGCCCCATCAGCAAATGAAGGTCCTGTGTGCTTTTCTTCCAAGTGCTTTACTCCATTTGCATCATCAAGATCAGCTTTACTTTGAGGAGGCGGCTCTTCCCCAGTCATATTTTGAGTACCTTCCAACCTGAGGAGCTCATTTTCTGGCACTATATCTGACAGTGTTTCTCTGCTATTCATAAGGTTTTAAATGACTAAATATTCAGAAGTAGTTCATCACTCTTTCTTCCTAGTCTGTCTTCATCTGTAAGCTTATGTGAAACCTGTGCACTATGGGTGACCCTGCTAGTATTTAAAATACTGGTGGCATAGCTTTCAGAATCACAGCACTCAAAAGCCACCACCTATCAGGAGAAACTGACAGACAAGTGGTAGGTTCCCAGGATTAGAGCCCTTAAATTTGTCTCTATTTTTTCATTGATGACCTTTATAATTCTGGGATTCCCATTTAGGTCTTTAATCCATGCTGAACTGGTTTTTGTACATAGCCTGATGTAAAGATCTTATTTCAATCTTTTGCATATCGATTTCCAGTTGAGACTATGTCTTCCCCACTCAATGTACTTTGGCCCTTTGTCAAAGATCAATTGGCTGTATGTGGATTGGTTAATTTCTGGATTCTCAATTCTGTTCTACTGATATATGTATCTTTTATTGTACCAGTACCAGGCTGTTTTGACCACTGTAGCCATGTAGTAAGTTTTGAAATCACGGAGTGAGAGCCCTCCAACTTTTTGTTTTTCTTAAGCAATGTTTAGTTATTCTGGGTCTCTTTCCTTTCCATATAAAGTTTGTAATTGTTTTCTCCAGCTCTCTAAAGAATGCCATTGGAATCTGGATTGGTATTGTGTTACATGTGTAGATAGCTTTGGGTGTTATTGCTATTTTTTACAATGCAAAGTCTTCCTATCCAGGAGTATGGTACATCCTTCCATTTTTGAAAGTCTCTTTTAGTTTCTTCCAGTAGTGTTTTGTAGTTTTTTTGGTATAGGTCCTTTGTTTCTCTGGTTATATTTATTCCTAAATGTTCCCTCCTTTGGTTGGCTATTATTCCCAATTTCCTTTTCAGTATTGTCGTTATTAGTATAGAGGAATCCAACTGATTTTAATATATTTATCTTGTACCCTGTCACTTTGCTCAATCTTCCAATGAGTTCCAGTAGTTTTTTTGCTGAGTTGTTGGAGTTTTCTATGTATAGGATCATATCATCTGCAAATAGAAAGAGTTTTACTTCCTGTTTGCCAATTTGGATGCCTTTAATTTCCCTATCTTGCCTTATAGCTCTGGCTAAGACTTCCAAAACAATATTGAATAGCAGTGGTGATAAAGGGCATACTTGTCTGGTTGCTGTTTGCAAAGGGAAGGCTTTCAGTTTCTCTCCGTTAAGAGTGATGTTAACTGTTGGTTTTGTTTATATGCTCTTAATTATGTTGAGGAATTTTCCTTCAATTCCTATTCCATTGAGTGTTTTTATCAGGAATGGATGATTGGAATGCATCTATCGATATGATCATGTGGTTCTTTTTCTTTTTTCTTGTTTATATGGTGGATTACAATGATTTTTTTTTTTTTTTTGATGTTGAACCATTCTTGCATTCCTGATATGAATCTCCCTTGGTCATGATGTATTATTTTTTTGATATGTTCTTGAATTCTGTTGGCTAGGATTTTGTTGAGAGTTTTTGCATCATTGTTCATGAGGGATATTGGTCTATAATTTTCCTTCTTAGTGTTGTCCTTCCCTGGTTTGGGTATGAGGGATATTCTTGCTTCATAGAATGTGCTAGGGAGTTTTCGATCTTCTTCTATATTCTGGAATAATTTGAGTAGAATTGGTAACAGTTCTTCCCTAAATGTTTAGTAAAACTCACGAGTGAAGCCATCTAGACCTGGACTTTTTTTGGTTGGGAGTTTTTTGATAACCTGGTCAATTACTTTCTTTGTTACAGGTCTGTTCAAGTTTTCTACTTCACTGTGTGTAAGTTTAGGTAGGTCGTGCTTATCTAAAAAATATCCATCACCTCTAGGTTTTCAAATTTATTGGAGTACAACTCTTTATAAATAATCAGTTATTATCCTTTTTTATTTCTGTTGGTTCTGTTTTGACATCACCCATGTGATTTCTTATACATATTATTTGTTTCTTCTCCCTCTTTTCTTTTGTTAGGTTTGCCAAAGGTTTGTTAATTTTATTAATTCTTTCAAAGAACCAGCTTCTTATCCTGTTGATATTTTCTAAAGTTTTTCTGTTTTCTATCTCATTTATTTCTGCTCTAATTTTTATTATTTCCTATCTTCTGTGGACTGTAGGTTTACTTTGCTGGTCTGTTTCTAGTTGTTGGAGATGTTGTGTTAACTTGTTGATTTTGGGTTCTTTCTTCTTTTTGGATGTGTGCATTTATTGTCCTCTCAGAGCTGCTTTTGCTGTGTCCCAAAGATTATGGTATGTTTTGTTTTCATTCTCATTTGTTTCTAGGACCTTATGAATTCACGTTTAATTTCTTCTACTACTCAGTTGCTTTTCAGCAGAGTGTTATTCAGTTTCCATGTATTTGACTTTATTTCCTTGGTCTTCCTCTCTTTGATTTCTGATTTGATAGAATTATGGTCTGAGAAGATGCTTTGTAGCATTTTAATGTTTGTAAATTATGGAGGCTTGCTTTGTGGCCTAACACATGGTCTATTATGGAGAATGGTTCATGCTCATTGGAAGAGAATGTATATTGTGCTGTTATTGGGTTGAATGCTTTGTACACATCTTTGAGGTCCAGTTGGCTGATTGTGTTGTTTAGTTCCCCTGTGTCTCTGTCAAGTCTTTCTGGTTGTTCTATCCATTTTTGAAAGTGGTATATTAATATTGCCCACTATTATTGGTGTGGTGCTGTGGGTTAATGCGCCAGACTGCAAAGCCAGTTGAACTACAAGGTCGGCATTTCAAGCTCACCAGCATCTCTTCAGAAACCCTTTTCAGGGTTGCTATGAGTCGGAACAGACTAGACAGCACTTAACAAAAACAACTACATTTTTGTAGATACATCTATTTCTTTCTTCAAATATGTTAGAGTTTGCTCTGTATATTTTGGAGCTATTTAATTGGGGCCATAGATATTTATTATGGTTATGTCACCTTGTTCAATTGTCCCTTTACTTTTGAGATAATGTCCATCTTTATCTATTATGCTGGGTTTTGCCTTAAAGTTTATTTTATCAGAGATTAGTATTGCCACTCCTGCTCGTTTTTCATTGCAATTAGCTTGGTATATTTTCTTTCATCCTTTGACTTTTTATTTGTTTTTGTCTTTGTGACTAATGTGTGTCTCTTGCAGACAACATATTGAAGGATCTTGTTTTTGTATCCATTCTGCTACTCTCCATCTCTTAACTGGTGTATTTCATCCATTTACATTTAGTGTAATTATCGATAGGTATGGATTAATTGTTGTCATTATGTTTTGTGTGTGTGTGTGGTGCTGCTGCTTTCTTTGTTCTGCATGTCTCCTTCTGCTGAGTTCATGTTTTTCGTATTCTTTCTTGTCAGTTCCCTCATAGTTTTAATGTTTCCATGTTCTTCTTGGATTTTCATTTTCTTGGTACGTTGTGAAGTTTTAATTTTCTATGAGGTTACCTTGTATTACATTAACTTTCCCCTCCATTTAATTGTTGTTGTTGTTGTCAGGTGCCATCGAGTCGGAACCGACTCATAGCGACCCCATGCACAGCAGAACGAAACAATGTTCGATCCTGGGCC
>NW_006408781.1:666828-709024 GCF_000296735.1 Chrysochloris asiatica
ATTGTCCGATGATTTCCGCATTCCGTTGGGTCACCTCTCTTTGGAATGGGCACAAACATTGATCTCTTCCAATCAGTCGGCCAGACAGTTGTCTTCCAATACAGTCTATTTAATCCTATCATCTACCTAACCTTCTCACCACCTGGATCTTTCTTCCTACATGTTTATCTTCTTTTGCATTGTAATTGTTTTTATTATAGACTGTCCTCCCAAATCCTCTGAATTTGTTCTTATGGTTTTGTTCTGTTCTCAACTCTTCCATTTGTCAATTGAGTTCCAAGTGGTGCTGCCACATATGTCAATCTCTGGGTGTTGTCTGTTCTTGCTGGTTCTCAGTCCACAGAACTTCCCTTTAGGATGTTTTGCAGTGCAGGGTTGGCTTTGGCAAAATCCCTTAGCTTCTGTTTATCCTGGAATGTGTTGATTACACTGTCATATTTGATTGACAGCTATGCTGGGTAGAAGACTCTTGGTTGACAGTTTTTGTCTTTCAAGGTTTTTTATATGTCTCCCCTTTGCCTTTTTGCCTGCATGGTTTCTGCTAGAGATCCGAGCTTAATCTGATTTGCTTGCCTTTGTATGTAATACTTCACTTTTCCCTAGCTGCTTTCAGGTTTGTCTCCTTATCTTTGATTTTGGAGAGCTTGAGTATGATATGTCTTGGTGATTTTCCTTTAGTGTCTATCTTCCTGGGGTTCATTGAGCTTCTTGAATGCTTATATTTTCACTTTTTTGGATGTTAGGAAAGTTTTCTTCCAGAAGCTCTTCAACTATTTTGTCTGTGGACTTGTGTGATTCTTCCTGTTCTGGAATGCCAATAATTCTTAAGTTATTCCTCTTCATGTTGTCCAACATGACCTTCTTCAGATTTTTTTTTATCCTTATTTCTGCTTGCTCTTCCATCTTAGTTGTATTGAGAGATTTGTCTTCCAGCTCACTAGTTCTGGGTTCCATCTCTTCATTACTACTCCTTTGCCCTTTCAGTGTATTGTCCATTTCTGATAACCTATTTTTAATTGTCTGGACCTCTTTTTGTAGGTTTTGAATTGTTTCCAATGCTGTATCTATCTTATTTGATCATTCCTGTAGCACTTTCCTGACTTCTTCCTTATTCTTCTCAACTCCATTGCATAGTGTTTTGATACATTTTATAATCATTTTTCTGAATTCCTTCTCAAGCATTTCCAAAGCCTGCCCTCCTTCCTGTATAGAGTGTAGGTCTACCTCCAGATCATTTGTCTCAGTCACTTTATCTTGTTTCTGGACATGTGCTGATATGGTTATCTGTTTCTGTTTCTTGGGCATATTCAGTAGTTAGCTGTGGCCTGAATATTTAAATGAGTGTGTGTTTTGGTATTTTTTATGCTTTATGATTGCCTCCCGGTAGATGTGATTAGGAGATGGGGTTCTCTTTTCACTCTTATTACTCGACTCAGAGTAACTGTTGCAGGTGTTGGCTGCCTACCTGGTGTGTGGCAGCTGGTATCGGTTCTTGCCTGGGTTTTGGAGTTTTATAGGGTATGATTGTAGCTTGACTAATGACAGAAATCACTTCCTAAATAATGTAGGGAGAGAAAGAGCCCCCTAAAGGTAAAGAGGAGTCCTGGTGTGGCACTGTGGGTTAATGTGCCAAACTGCAAAGCCATTTGAACTGCAAGGTTGGTGATTCAAGCTCACCAACTGCTCCTTGGTCGGAACTGACTCGGTGGCACTTCACAACAACAACAACAAAGGTAAAGAGGGGACCAAAAACCAAAACAGCAACAGCAAAAAAAGACAAATTGGATACTGTAGTCTATAATAGCAGAAAAGAAATTTGGGGGGGGGGGGGAATCTATAGCCTAATATGAATATGACTTTAATATCCTCTTTCAGCTTCTTGCATCCAAGGCTACCTAAGAAATTTCAAGATGCCACTGTTGGTTGTTATGACATAACTCAGGATTTAATTTTTGGCCTGTTTTGTTTTTAGTATGTGTCTCTCCTATTCCACAACCCCTGTTCTGCCCTTTTTCCTAGTGATAAACAATTCATGACCTGCTATGGCCATTTTGCACTGCTGTTTGGTTTTAAGTGGAAACTGTTCCTTTAAATTTTCAGATCTGTGCTCATGCATAGTAGAACCCTCTGGGGGTGGGGGTTGTCCACTCATTTAAGCACTCCATTTAGTAACCAGAATGGAGGTACACAGACTGCAAGAGACCAATGAAAAGATACAAAAAAAAAAAAAAAAAAAAAAAAAAGGATGTCCATTCCTTTATCTCTGAGGTTCTGTCAGATGCCAGTCTGTGGTGGCTCTGATACTTTTCCCGCTCAGTGTCGCCTAAGATGGCGGCTCTGGGAACCTCTGTGCCTAGCAGTTTCAAAAGCACGAGATTTCTTGCTTCCTCTACAAATTCCACTGGCTAAAAGCCTTCAAGCTTTAAAAATATTCCTATGTATGTGGTTCATAGTTTTGGAACAATCTCTTGAACCTGTTTCACCTAGTATTCTGTGTTATTGCTGATGGAGATCCTTAGTGCACTTCTACCCTATCTGCCATCAAGCCCTGCCCAGAGCTTAGTTATTGATTCCCTTTTTTAAGTAATATTTTGTGTTTCTTGAGCTGGTCTCATGATTCTTTTCTTATCTTCTTATCTTCCATATTAGGGAAGTTTTCTTCCAACAACTCTTTGACAGTTTGCTTTGTGTCTTTCTTTGGGGAAGCGGTATCTTCCTGTTTTGTAATTCTGATCACAGATAAGTTATTCCTGTTGAGTAGTGTTCCACATAATTCTTAGACTTTTTTTTTTCTTCATTACTTTTTATGATTGTTCCTCTAGCGGATTAGAATTGAGAGATTTGTCTTCTAAATGACTAATTCAGCCTTCCATTGACTCAATTATACTCCTTTGCCTTTTCAGTGTATTATCTATTTTTGAAATCTTAGTACTACTCTACTGGATTTCTATTTGCTATTTTTGCATGGTTTCTATTCTTTTCATTTATTTTGTTAGTTTGTTCTTGTAATGTTTTCTTGAATTCTTCCAAAGTGTTTTCCTTGATTTCATCTGCATCTTTCTATTTTTCTCTTAATCTATTGAAAGTAGCTATATATCATTCTTTTTAGTTCCTTACCAGGCAGTTATCATGCCATTCACGCCCCCAGAAAATTTTTCTGGCTCTGTATTTTGTTTTGAGTTACTCTGACTTGTTTCTTCTTGTGAACTTAGCTGATCTGTCTTCTCTGAGACACTGTAATGGTGTTGTGTTTGAACTTAATTGAAATAGTATGTTGGTGTGATCTTAAGCACTCACCATCTGTCTCCTGGTGAGTGTGACAGGAAATGTGAGTATGTGTACAGTTCTATGTTCATGTATCATAGTTGGGGGGGCAGGGTTTGGCTAGTGTTGTCTACATCTGTTGATGATCAGGTGGTACAAAAGTAGGTATCGGCCTTTGCCCAGTAGGTGGGATTACAGGAGGTACAGGTGTGGCTGGACCATTTGGACATGATTGTTGCCTCCCATTGAGTTTTACAAGGAAAAAAATAGTAGGAAAGAAAGGAGAAAATAACAAAGAAAAATAGCAAACAGGTGAAAATAGGCTAACAACAGCAAGATAAACATTTAATAATAAAAAATAAAATATGTGGTGGTGGTATGCTGTGGAGTCGCGTTCCAACTCATAGTGACCCTGCATAGGGTTTCCAAGGCTGCAAATCTTTATGGGAGCAACAAGTCAAAATTAGGGAAGATAGAAAAGAAAGAAAAAATAAAATAAGCAAAACTAAGGGTCTTATTCTGCTACTTGAATGCTTAATTCTCAGGTTTCACATTAGGGAGAAAGAGAAAAGTAGGATAAAAAAGAAAATAAGGGGGAAGAGAAAATAGATGAGAAGCAGAAGAAAAGGAAGGGAAAAAGCAGAGAAAGAAAGAATAAAAACAAGAGAAAGGGGAAAGAACACTAAAAATAGAAAAAGAAAGAAAGAAGAAAACTGGGACTAATGGCAGAACCCAGATAGGAGAGAACTGTGTGTGTGTGTGTGGGGGGGGGGGGTAAAATGCCCAGTTCTAGATGGAATTCCTGCAGGCTTAAATGTTGTCTGGGGTCAGGGCACCTGATCTGGAAGTAGTTTGTGTCAGCTCAGAAAGTGGCTGAGGCCAGAGGTTTGTTCCCAGAAGCCATTCTTTTTTAGCCCATATGGTAGCTGGAGGCAGGCGGCTGGATATGGAAGAAGTTCTTGGCTTCTCAGGAGCAGTCAGGAGTCAGCACTGTTTATTCTCTTGATCTGAGGAGACAGAGTTTACATGCCTCCAGATTCAGGGGTGGTGTACCCAACACCTGGTCCACTGGGCTCAGACAGAGCCGAGGCTGTGCAGGGTGGGGGATGTCACTGACTGGTCACAGCATGGGTGACAATGGAGATAGCCACACTTCTGGTCATCAGGAGGGTGTGGGGAACAAGGGAGGATCCTACCTTCCTTTTCACCAACACCAGTGTGCATCTGTGTTGTCAGAATGCTGTCTTGATCTAAGTATGCTTGCAAAAGTTAAAGATGGCTGTGTTGCATCAGATCAGATGACAGTTCACCAATCCATGTCCTCTCTTGCTACTTTTGTTCAGCTTCTTCTCCTATTCAGTATTCAATTCATTTCCCATGCTTTCCTCCGAAGCTTAGGGTTCCAGTGTTATCATTCATATCTGTTTTATTTGATCTCTCCTGTATTGGCTGCAGAAGCTCTGGTAGCATGTCTGCCTAGTCCTCCTTCTTGCCAGAAGTCAGCCTGAAAGATTTTCAACTACAAAAAATACCAGTATAAAAAGATTTGAAATTTGTCCCAGATATCTTATTTTGCAAAGAGCTTTGGTAACATAGTGGTTATGAGTGAGACTGATAACTTCAAGGCCAACAGTTTGAAACTACCAGCTATTCTGTGGGAGAAATATGAGGCATTTTGCTCCTGTAAAAAATTATATCCTTAGAAACCCTATGCAGGATCGCTATGAGTTGGAACTGACTCCATGGCATACCATCACCATCTTCTTATTTTGCAATTCCTCCAAAATTAATTGGGTTTTTGAATACCCAGGGTCAACTCAAGATCCTGTGGTTAGTCACCTAAACCTCAGTTCGAAGAGTGATTGTTATTAACTGTTTATAAACCAACTAGTTGCCATCTAGCTGACTCTAACTCATGGTGACCCCATGTGTCAGGGTAAACTCCATTGAATTTTTAGTGATTCATTTTTTCAGGAATAAATCACAAGATCTTTCTTCTGAGGTGCCCCTAGGTGGACTCAGACCTCCAACTTTTTAGTTAGTAGCCGAGAATGTGAACTGTTTTCAGCACTCAGTGATTCCATTATCTGTGTAGGGACCACGTAGATTAAGTGAGTAGCTCTCCGTGCCCACATAGCATACGCAAGTGTCCAGATAAGTTTGTGAACTCTGGAGTACAGGATGCTTGTATCTCAGAGCTAATCTTAGAGTCTGTTCACAGGCAGAGTCTTCAACCCAAAGAAAAGAAGCTGACATGTGTGATTACCCTGTGAGATATTATCTCAGACCCCTCTCTTGAGATTTTGTGTGACATGCTTGTAGCCTTTGATAGAAGACTAGCATGAGAATTAGTTAAATAAAATCTAAGGACTTATGAAGTCTTGTTAGAATTGAATTTACAAACCCTCATCCTGTTTCTCTGCCACAGGTTCAGAAATAGAGTGTTTCCAAACTTAATGTTGGGTCCAATACAGGAAACACAGTCACTTACACTCCACTCCTTTCCCTCTTCAGGCCCTTGAGGCAGCTTTTCTAAGAATGAAGGAGAAATATTTGAGCATCTCTCCTTGTCCTGTGAATAAATCCCGCTGGAATATTGTGCAAAGCATAGTCATGTTTGGAAAAGGTGAGTGCATTCTCACCCCACCCTCAGCTCTTAGAATGGTTGTTGGTGTTCCATTGGCCAAAGGAATAGTGTGTTCTTGAGGGTGGTAACAGTGCCCAGGCATTGGACAGAGTCCTCTAGGAGTGTGCTCTCACTGAGTTCTGTGGGGCTTGGACTAGGTGGGCATGGTTTCATCTTGAAAATGTTCAAACTAGTGGACTTGGTTTTTAAAACACTGTCTCTGTACCCAGTGTCAGCAAAACAGAGTGAGAGCTTTGCCCCTTGTATTTATGTGGGTGACCCAGACACATTGCCCCTTATAATCAGTGAGGGTGGGATCCGTCCCAGCTGATAATGCTGCTGAAGAGGAGACTGAATACTGAAGTATTCTCCAGAACAATGAATTTCCCATCGCCCCTTCAGGATTCAGGCCTTCTTGATTGGGAAGCATTTCTAGCTTAGAAGTCTGTGGACAGAAAGGCTTTGAACCAACTGGAGCTGGTTTAATCATGGCCAATGAAACGAAATGAGAACAGACCCAAATTTCTAAAATTTGGGTGAAGTAGAGTGACAGCCAGTGGGAAAAATTGTGGGCTGAAGTTGTGGAATGAGAGACTTAGAAAGGATGTAGTGAGTCCTTTCAGGGGCCTGATGTGGGAGATTGGATTATTCCCAGGACACACTTCCAGAGCAGCACAATCAGTAACCAGCTTTGAGTTGGGCACTGCTGCTTCCAACTCTGCCATTAAAGAGATTTGGTTGCTATGCAGTGCACATGCTACCCTTACTTTCTAAGAGGGAGATGAAGTTTCTAGCAGGGCATTGACTTGTAATTTTTCCCATTCTACTTATCATTCTGGTTTACCTACGTTTTACAGATCTGGGTCCATTCCAATTTCACTTCACTGACTATGATTGAACTGGGAGGAACTGGTTGGAAGCCCTGGTGGATAGTAACTATAGCTATCCAATATGCAAAGGGCACTGGCTTGAGAACCAGAGAAGCAGATTTCTAGCCTGCCCCCAAGTTGTGTGACTATGCAGAAGGCACTGGAGTCTCTGGCCCTCTGTCTTCCCATCTGCAAAAGGAAGACAGTACTCCCTTTATGGACCCTGGCAACACTGAACACTGTCTTACCATCAGTGCCAGATGCCTGAGTCAAATTAAGAACTCTGGTCCTCTGGGAGAGAGGGGAGCGGGGAGCTAGTTCCTCACTGTGCTCTCATGGCCATGATGACATGCATCTGGGAGAAGGTTTGCAGGGCTCTGAGGCTGCATTTTGAGTCTTCAAACCATGGCAAGCAAGTCAAACATGCAATTGACATCCTTTGTCCAGGAGATTTTCATATCAAAAAGGCTCCATTCAGAATCCCTTTACCCTGCCAAATAGGGTTGTTGGTTAAATTTTCATGTTCCACCCAAAACTGTCAGTCTCAAATGCTCCATGGCAAATGTCCCTGACGCCGAGGCCGGACGCGCACACTCCACTCTGCTTGCCCATTGTCTGGCTGTCACGGTTTCAATGCTGATTTTGTGTTCATGGAGAGACATACTCAATTGGGCCCGAAGCTCTTCAGCACTGGGCAGAAACTTGGCAGGGGGCAGGAGGGTTTCTCAACCTGGTAGCAAGTTTTCTGTTTGTTTTAATTTGGAAGGAGAATTGCCGTGGCCATCTGGAGACATGGCGGGAGCTGTGCTAAAGGGAGTGCATTGCACTTTGCCTGTGAAACACCAGATAATATCCCAAGCTTTGTTTTTTTGTTTGTGCAAGGGTGGGGGTGGAGTTGCTTCTCATCAGAATATTCTTTTGTTCTACCTCCAGGGCATTTCACCAATACCTTTGAGACAGTTTATCCGGAGAGACTCTGGATTGAAGTGAAAACCTTCTGCAATGCCTTTCCCTTCCACATTGTATTTGATGAATCGGTAAGTTTGGAGGTGAGGAAGCACTGGTGAAGCGAGTATGTCTTGTATTCTTTTGTGACTGGTAGAGACAGTCAAGCTTCTTAAAGTTCCCAGGGCTTTGGACATTAGACTTATCCTGGTAGGACTACCAACTTCCTTTGCATTGTAGCATTTTCCAGAAACCAGAATGCAGGCTCTTCTTGGTAAGTGGAGTCCCTGGGTGGTGCCAAGGATTTATGAACTGGGCTGCTAACTGAAAGATTGGTGGTTCAAGTCCACTTGAAGTTTCTTCAGAAGAAAGGTCTAGTGATCTACTTCTGAAAAAGCAGCCACTGAAAACCCTGTGGAGTATGGCTTGACAGGCATGGCTCCTCATGAATAGAAATGGACTAAATGACACCTGGTTTCTTCTCTATAAACATGTAAGGGATACCATTGTGCTGTTGTTGTTAAGTGCTGTTGAGTCCATTCCAACTCAGAGTGACCCTGTATAGGGTTTCTGAGGAATGACTGGTAGGATTGAACTGCCAGCCTTTGAGTTAGCAGTCCAGAGCTTATCCTACAGCATCACACCTGGCCTCCACTGAAATGCACTCCGTAAAGAGGCATCAGAACACAGTTAGTAGCAATAGCAAGAAAGGATTCTAAACCTGACCACTGCGCCTAGCTACAGTTCTATCCAGCTGTATGCCTACATGTTTAAGGGGCTGAGAGAGCTTGGCCTGCCTTATGCCACTATTCCTGAGGCTGTGAGGATGCCTGTTTACATTTGTCTTCATCAGTTTCCTTGGATGAAATATATGCCCACAGAGTTGATCTTTAGATCATTTGAGGTCAATGAGGCAAAATAAATGTGGTCAAAAATGTCCAATTTGTCCAAAACAGTCACTGTGATTTTCTTCACATTTATTTGAATCCATAGGCATAGTAAATCAGTACCTACCAGGTACTGCTTGGTACAAGTCTATGAAATTTCTCATCTGAGGGTAGCCTCTGCCCACTAAGAATTTGTGATTAAACTGAGGACAACAAATGTCCCCTACATGAGACAAGTAAGGAATTATAAAGCAATGCACCTTAACTTTCTCCCAATCCCACTGGCGATACTACAATTGTTGCCATTATTAGTTTTCATTCCAATCAACTTTAAAGAAATCCCTTTCTTTTAAAGTTGTAGGCATCAAATGGTAGAAAATCTAGTGTTACTTATTCCAAAAGGTTAGGCTGATTTCGAAAGCCTAGCAGGAGCCCCATGGGGAGTGAAGGTTCCTGGACAACCTGCAATGGCAACAGGAAGGAGTTTGATATTTCTTCCTTCTTTGTGGTTGCTAGAGCTATCAGTGAAAGGAGTCTGCCGACCTCCAAGACGGACTCCTTTACTCATGCCTGCGTACCACTGCCAATGCTCCAGAACATGCTAATCTTTCCTTTAGTGTAGTCTGCCTTGCAGTGCTGAAGGGAGAACTCACAGCCTAATTGAGAGTTTTTACTTTGTTTCTTATTCGTTCGAAATATGCTTCTGGGTTCTGTCTGTGCCCCTCAAGTGAGTAACAGATCATGTCCAGTATGCTGTTTCTAAGGGAACATTTATGGTGTGAGTTGCTTTCTAATCCCCAGTATTACATCTGTCCTCTGTGTATAGTTGAGGGTCAAGCAAGCTGGAGTGAATATTCAGAAGTTTGTTCCAGGACTCCAAACCCAGAAGATTCGATTAGATGAATATTTCTCCATTGTTCATCCCCAAGTGACCTTCAGCATTCTCAGCATCTGCAAATTTATCAACAGTCAATTTGTCCTGAAAACACGAAGAGAAATGATGCCTGAAGCATGGAAAATGAAACCCACGCTCAAACTCCGAGGTAGTAAATCACTCTGTTCATTGCTGGCTGCCTGTTTGGGATATTGGTCAGGAAGGGTAGCCACAGAGTTTTCCAATAGCCTCAAAAAAAAAAGTTGCACAAAATGCAGGGAAGGGACTACATTGAGAACAGTCACATTCTTTGCTTCCAGCATTTCCATTTGGCCTAATCTGCAAACAATATATGTTATTTATTCAACCGGTGCTGATTTATGTCGAAATGTGCTGGATTATATAATGCTGTTCTAGTTTTCAAAAATTTCCAGAGAGCATGTGTTACTCTTGGTATTAATTTAACTTTTATCCTTTACATAGTAACATATATGGCATATCTGATCTAGTGTGAGTAGGATACCCATTTTGAGCTATCTTTCCATTAGACTCATGGGTAGGTTTTCCAGGCAGCAGTGCAGCTGTGGCAGATACCTGCCAGGAAAAGGACATGTTCTGGGAGCCCTGAGTGCGTGGTAGACTGAGTGATGATGGAAGACCAAATGCAAGACAAGGCACTTGAACTCTTTAGTGCAGTTGGAGACACGTGTAAGTGTCCTCCATGATCAAATCTGAATGGTCACTCTGGAAGCATGTAGGAAGGCCCTGGTGGCACAAATGGTTAAGTGCTCAGCTACTCAACCAGTGGCCTGGAGCTAGGTCTGGAGCTCTACTTCCAAAAAGTCACAACCATTGAAAACCCTGTGGAGCGTAGTTCTACTTTGCCACAGCTGGGTTAGATGGGCTTGGTTTGGGGTTTAGCTTGTCCCTGGCACAATGCTGCCTCCTTAAGGAGACAAGAGTAGCCCACAGCTGTCAATAGAATGAGCACATTTATCTTCCTTGCTCCTCTTTGGTCACCTGTACTTCCGTACCTTTCTTAAAGATCAAAAGTACTTAATTTTATTATGCCTCATTTTTTACTTAATACTCAAGAATCATCTGTAAAGTGCAGTGCTGTGGGTTAACGCTCTGAACTATAAAGTTAGTTTGAACCGCAAGGTTGGTGCATCAAATTCACCAGCTGCTCCTTGGAAACCTATGCAGGGTTGCTGTGGGTCTGAACCGACTCAACAGCACTTAACAGCAATGGTAACTTTTCAGCTATCTACAGATTATTTTTCTCAGCTGATTTACAATTTAAAAACTCCTTGCTTGCTGAGTGGATTTTGATTCCTAGAGGTCCATGTATCACAGAGTAGAATGCCTCCGTAGGGTTTTCTTGATTGTAATCTTTTCAGAAGCCATTAGATAGAACGGAAACAACTTGAAAAATGGCTTCATAAAGAGACAACTGAACGGTTAGTAGTCTTTCTTCTGAGGAGTCACTACCCCCAAAATACCAAACCCACGGCCATCCTGTGAATTCTGAGTCATAGCCACTCTTATGTAGGACAGAGTAGGACTGCTCCTTAGGGATTCTGAGACATAAATCTGAGCAGCACACAGCTTCATCGTTCTCCCAAGGAGCAGCAGATGGGTTTGAACTGCTGACCTTGCTCTTAGCAGCCCAGTGTGTAGCCCATAGTATATCCAGGGCTTCTTTGAGGAGTCACGGTTGCTGTTGTTGTTAAGTGCCATCTACTCTGTTCCAAATCATAGCGGCCCTATGTAGATAGAGTTTCCAAGGAGCTTGCAGTTAGCAGTCCAGTGCTTATCCTACAGCTCCACACCAGGACTCCTTCAGGAGCTACTGCTCTTGTTAAGTGTTGTTGAGTTGGATTCAACTCCTAGCTATCCTGTTTAGAATTTCTGAGGAACTGTTGGTGGGTTTGAAGCACCAACCTTGTGGTTACAATACCACACCAGTCCCCACCAGGTGGGTTTAAGCGGCCAGCCTTTAGGTGAGCAGCCACTCATGGACCTTTGAAACAAAACACGTGCTAAGGCTCAAGCTCTTTCTTCAGGGCAGAGCTCTTCAAGTCTGCTCTCAGAATCTATCTTTATTTAAAACAAACATTTTTTGAATAAACATAACCATGATTATCTGGTTCTCAAACCCACAACTGACCCATTGGAGTAGATTTGGAAGATGGATAAAGAAACTAGCCCAGGTAAAGGCTTGTGTCCTAACACATCAAAACACAAAGGTCTGTCAGTATGGGAAGAATTAGTAAAATGAAACAAACACAAAACTTAAATAAAATCTAACAAAATAGAAACACATCTTAAATATCCCCCAGCCTTTATGATTTATTAGCACAATATAATGACAAATATGTAATCTATTGATGCTGTGTCATTGACAAAACTTTAAATATGTTAGCTATATGCTGGGGTCAGGATCAGCTATAGGATTAGCACTAGACAGCTAACCCCAAGACTGATGGTTCAAACCCACCAACTGCTCCTTGGAAATCCTATACAGAGTTGCTATGTGTAGGAACCAACTCAGCGGCACTTAACACAACAGCATGTACTGTGTTTAAGAATGCAAGAAAAGTATCTATGTTTCAAATGACTTCCTTCCCAGCCAAAGAGGTTAAAATTCTAAACAAAACCCATTGGCATCTAGTTGATTCTAACTCATGGTGATTTCATGTGCATCAGAGTAGACCTGTACTCTATGGGATTTCCAGTAGCTGATTTCTGGAGGCTGTTCTTCTGTGGTAAAGCTGGATGGGCTTGAACTACCAACCAATTGCTCAGCACAAGTCTTTTGCTCCACCCAGGGCCTGAAAACGCTAGCACTTGTAGCAAGAGGCCTGGTGATGCTCCCTCTCAGTGATATGTTCTCTTGTTGCCTTTCCCTGGGTGATGAAAGGTCAGATGATCTGGATGGAGTCCACGCGGTGCATGGTATACATGTGCTCGCCGAAGCTCCGCAGCCTGCAGGAGATGGAGGAGCATGAGATGCACCTTTCTGACATTGCACCCCATGATACCACCAGAGACCTCATCCTCCTGAACCAGCAGCGGCTGGCTGAAATAGAGCTGTCCAATCAGCTGGAGAGGAAGAAGGAGGAGCTGAGGGTCCTTTCCAAGCACCTGGCCATAGAGAAGAAGAAAACAGAGACCTTGCTTTATGCCATGCTGCCTGAACACGTGGCCAACCAACTGAAGGAGGGCAAGAGGGTGGCTGCAGGTACTGTAGGCATGCCCTTCCCAGGGCATGTGAGCAGGCTCTGAATCCAGGCAGATCTGAGTTTGAATTCTGGCACTGTTACTTGTTAGCTAGTCTTGGGCTAAATGCCTGATATGTTTATCTTCAGTTTTCTGCTCTCTAAATGGAGAATAATAAGAATAATACAGGATTAAATAAAAATGTCTCTCATGTACATGTACATCTCATGGACATGTACATCTACTAGGTTCTCAAAGGATTGAAAGGAGCCCCAGTGGCACAATAGTTAAGCAGTCGGCTGCTGTCTGAAAGGTTGGCAGTTTGAACCCATCTGTTACTCTGTGGAAGAAAAGATCGGGTGATGTAATCCCATACAGATTGTTGCTGTTGTTAGGAGCTGTAGAATTGGTTCTGACTATAGCAACCATATGTGTAACAGAGCATAACGCTGCTGGTCTTGTACCACCATCACAGTTGCTGCCATGTTTGAGTCCATTGTTGCCGATTGTTGTTAAGGTCCGACTCATAGCAACCCTGTACAGGGTTTCTTAGGCTGTAAATTTTTGCGAGAACAGAAAGCCTCATCTTTCTCCCATGGACTTTGTGGTTCACTGGACTCAGTGCTTATCCTCAGTGCCACCACCTTCCTGTTTCAGATTGTTGTTGTTGTTGTTAAGTGCCATCGCGTCAGTTCCGGCCCATAGCAACCCTGTACAGGGTTTCTGAGGCTGTAAATCTTTATGGGAACAGAAAGCCTCATCTTTTTCCTGCGGAACAGCTGGTAGTTTCGAACTGCTGACCTTAAGGTTTGCAGCCCAATTCATAACCACTACACTACCAGAGATCCTTTGTTTCAGATTAGAGCCTTGGAAAATCTATGGGGCAGTTCTACTCTGCCCTATAGGGTTGCTATGTTGTTGTTGTTAAGTGCCGTTGAGTCGACTCAGATCCAAAGCAACCCTGTACAGGGTTTCTGAGGAGTAGTTGGTGAGCTTGAACCACCAACCTTGTACTTCAAGTGGCTTTGCAGTCTGGTGCATTAACCCACAGCACCATACCAGGGTTACTATGAGTCAGAATCAATTCAATGGCACACAACAACTAAAGATTTAGCAATGTGTCCTGAGGCTGGTCTCACTGCTCAGTGACCATGGAAAGGGTTCTTAGCTATATGACCAGAGATAATAAACTCACACATTATTAGCTAAACCACAGGGTGGCTCTGAAGGAACAAGCTACTTCTGGAGGGAGGGATGGCATGTACTAAGCTCACTATTTGTCATGGGTGTTGTTTGTCAGCATACTTGCATAGTGAAAGCCTATATGAACTTGAGTTGGGTCTTGAGGCTGAATCTCAGCAAGTGAAGAAGGGAACGACATTTCAGGTGAAGGGGCTAGCAAGGACAAAGGCAAAGCAGCTTGAAAATAAACATTGTCCTAGAACATGGGGATGCATGGAAAAACCCGGGGATTCAAGAAACTGGGCAGAGAGATAGATGCTTGGGGGATACAGGTGTGGGTCATAGAGAAGGAAATCTCACTTTGGAGACAGTGGGGATGCTTTTTCCCTTATAATGGAAGTGTCATGATTCATTTCATAAGTATGGTTCTGGCTGCAGTGTAGGGAACACACATCAGAATGAGGCAGACAGAAATCTTACTACACACTAAAGCAGCCTCCCTAGGAATCTGCAGGAATCATAATTGATAAGATGAGGAAGGTAAGAGAAAGGAGAAAAGATGAGATGTTTTATCTAAAGGTGGAGTCAGAAAGAAGAGCAGGTTCAGAGGGAGACTGTAAGGTCCCGTTAGAGCTGTTTCATTTGAGATGCCTGAAGAGGTAGCTGTGGAGGCCAGCGTGGTGTGAAGAGTAAGAGAGAGTATCGGGATGGGGCCAGAGGACAGTGGGAGCACATCCCATGGTACTGTGGACCACGGGAAGGATTTTGTATTTCATTCTAAGTGTTCTGGAAGTTGTGGAGGGCTCACGGTGGAGACATTGGGGTAGTGGAGGGCGAATTTGACTTACAACGCATCTGGCTGCTACATGGAAATGACAAGGCACTGGTGCAGACCTGGGTTCATTTGCCAGTTAGTGCACCTCAATGTGTGTTGTCTGTCAGCAGAGGCTTCTGCATCATGATACTGAGGGTTCAAGGGGGCTGCCAGGTTAAGATGGACCAGGAAGAAAGGCCTGGCATCTATATCGAAAAATCAAACAGTGAAACCTTATGGATCATAACAGTCCAATCCCCACCCATCATAGGGATAGTGCAGGACTGGCAGTGCTTCATTTCCCTTTTTATGACTTCCCCATGCATCAGGAGCCAACTCCATGACAGTTTACAACAACAAAAGTAGAAGCAGGGGACAAGTCAGGGGGGTATGGTAGAGGACCTTGCATCTCCTACAGCTCAGGTTCTGCTTGGCCCTCCTGCTGGGACTTTCTCTGAGTTAACTTATGTCATCTCAGACTTGTCTGTCACCTCTAATAAGGTAGTTCTACTGCCCTTCAGGACCCTGTCTATCCACATGTGTGATTCTCCCAGCACGGTTACTAGATCACAGCAGGCCCTCAGAAATATCCACTGAGTGGATGGAGAATGGCAACCAGCTCTGTTTCCACCACACCCAAGATGGCTTGGTTCCCAAAAGGCAGGTGAATCTATACATGGAACAATGATGATTGCATGTCCTTGTCTGTCACTGATACTGGGTTCCTGTTACAGGAGAATTTAAAACCTGCACAATTCTTTTCAGCGATGTGGTGACCTTCACTAACATCTGTGCTGCTTGTGAACCTATTCAGATAGTGAACATGCTGAATTCCATGTACTCCAAGTTCGACAGGCTAACTAGTGTCCACGATGTCTACAAAGTAAGTATTTTGTGCTGTGGTGAAGTTAGTGTATTCAGGCAAGACAGGTACTTCAATATTAGTCTTCCTTTGCCACTGTCTTCACTGGTCTGGGGTTTGATGTGTATATTTTTCAGAGATCATCCAGAGAAACAGAACCCACATGCAGAGCAATATAAAAGGATGAGTGAAAAATTATTCTTATTTCGGCTCTAGAATTTATTTTAGTCAACTTTTAGAAAAGCCAAAGACATCAGTTTTTCAACATAATCTCTATGCTTTTCAATAAACTTTGTCTATCTGTCAACAAGCTTTCATATTCCTTTATTAAAAAAAAAATGTTTTAGGCTGAGCTGTGAGCCACAAATGCACCACTGTTGTCTTCACTTCTTCATCAGAGGTGAATCTTAGACCTCAAAGGGCTGCTTTCAGGGGACCAAACAGGTGAAAGTTCAATGGAGCAAGATCAGGACTAGAGGGAGGATGCTTTAACACCTCAACATGAAGTTTTTGCAGAGTGTCAATAGTGTGGGCAGAAGTGTGCAGAGGATGAGCATTTTCATGCAAGATCACAATGCCCTTTGCCTTGAATCTGAAGTTTAGGCTTCAGCTTTTCAGTGAGCATCTCACTGTAAGGAGCACTAGTGATTGTTGAACCTTTTTGCTGATAGTATTCTAATACTGGCCTTTTAAACGCCCAGAAAACTGTACCATCAATTTTCCAGCTGATGGCTGATTTTTTTTTTTTTTAACTTGATCAGCAATTGAAGATGTTTCCATACCCTGTCATTTAATCTCAGGCTTACAGTGATGAATCTATGTCTTATGACCAGTAACAATTTTTTAAAAGCAGTTTTTACCTTACTTCGTTGCTGTTGTTGTTAAGTACTGTTGAGTCAGTTGTGACTCATAGAGGCCCAGTACAGACAGGGTTTCTGAAGAGCAACTCGTGAGCTTGAACTGCAGACCTTGTGGTTCAAACTGACCTTGTAGTCCTGCACTTATTCTACAGTGCTATGTTTGCAGACGTCCAAATGCTTTGGTTTATGCTGTTTCTTGAGTTGTTTCAATACCCATCTCACAAACTTTTCTAAACCTAAATCTGTCATAGATTATTTCATAGGCAGAGCCATAGCTAATTTGCAAATGCTTTGTCACATGATCTCCTGTCACTCATCTATCTATTCAACAGAATCATTTCATGTGCACACTTAATGTTGTCATCAGCGGTGGACGACTGTTTTAATATAATTGGCATGGAGATAATATGTAATTATACATATGCTTTGTTGTTGTTATTGTTAGGTGCCATCGAGTCAGTACCAACTCACAGTGACCCTATGCACAACAGAATGAAACACTGCCCGATCCTGGGCCAACCTCACAATTGTTGCTACACTAAGCCCATTGATCCTGCTACTTTGCCAATCCATCTCACTGGGGGTCTTCCTATATTTCTCTGACCCTCCGCCTTACCAAACATGATATCCTTCTCCAGCGACTGGTCCCTCCTGATAATATGTCCAAAGTATGAGAGATGAAGTTTGGCCATCCTGACCTCCAAGGAACACTCTGGCTGCACTTCTTCCAACACAGATCTCTTGGCACTTTTGGCAGTCCATGGCACTTTCAATATTCTCCTCCACCACCACAATTCAAAGGCATCAATTCTTCTACGGTCTTCCTTATTCACTGTGCAGCTTTCGCATGCATATGAGGTGATTGAAAATACCATACATATGCATATGCCCTATGAAATGAAGTCCTGGAGTAGCACTATAGGATAAGTACTGGACTGCTAACCACAAGATCAGTGGTTCAAATCCACCAGCCACTCCTCAGAAACCCAATACAGTTACTGAGTCAGAACTGACTCGTCAGCACTTAACAACAGCATGCCCTATGAGAAAGAAGACAGAGCTCTTGGGTGGTAGAGAAGACTAATGTAATTGACTGCTAGCTGGACGGTTGGACATTTACATCTATCCAGAGGATCCTCAAAAAAAAAAAAAAAAAAATTTGGTGACTACTTCCAAAAGATTGGTCATTGAAATGAAAACTTTATGGGTCACAGTTCTGCTCTGATACACATGTGATCTCCATGAGTCAGAATTGGCTCAGCGACAATGCGTATATATCTATATAACTGATATATGTATTGAGAGGTTGGTAGATAAATAGAAAGATACACACACACACACACACACACGAGGTTTCCAAAATTTCATAAAAGAATTACATTCTCTTAATTTCATTTTTCCATGAACTTTTGAAAGCCTCAAAGAATTCCTTCTCTTCAGGAAACCTCAGTTTTTGCTCTTAAGGCCTTTAATGATGTGAATGAAACCTACCCACATCATTGAGGGTAATCAACTTTACTTACTGTCAACTGATTGCAAATGTTCATCACACCAACAAAATACATTCACAGCAACATTTGGACTAGTGTTTGACCACACAAGCGGGCACCATAACCTAGTCTAGTTGACACACAAAATTCACCATTACAGTGTGGAGAGGTGTAGTAGGGTGAGGAGAAAAGATGAAAAGAGAATAGGAGGTATTTTTGCAATTTTTACTTTGGTGGAATCTTTTATAGTATCCAGTGTTAAGCTAGTGCTCTGGAACCTTTGATGGAAAATGTTCTTTTCCCAGAAAATAGTTCTCCCACTCCTTCAATTAAGCAGAAAGTTTAATCCAAAGAATAAATTATTTCATCTATAACACCCTGTGGCCACCCCAGGATTTCATCTTCTTTGGAATTTATTTCTTGTTTCTCTCATGGTTATATCCAGACACTTGGTCTTCTCAAATCTTCTCTCACACTCCTACCAAATAATCACAAATATCCATGTGGTCTTTTGACAATATGGGAAATGAAAAAAAATGTTGAGTGTTGTGTTTAGCGCCTGCCCATTTTTCCTTACAGGTGGAAACAATCGGAGATGCCTATATGGTGGTAGGGGGAGTGCCAGTCCCTGCTGAAAGTCACGCTCAAAGAGTGGCTAATTTTGCTCTGGGGATGAGAATTTCTGCAAGAGAGGTGATGAATCCTGTTACTGGAGGACCCATCCAGGTAGAGATGCTTAATATGGAACACTTGATATCAAACGTCTCACCTTAAAAAAGAAGAGTTCTGTTTATTAATCTGCTCATATGGATTAATGTTACAGTAATTTAAATGAGCAGTTTGTCCCAACTCTTCTCTTATTTTGCATATGTTCTTAAGTAACAGAGATGTTGGACTAAAGGTTGGAGTTTCAGGTCCATCCAGAGACACACTGGAAGAAAAGCTTGGTGATCTATTTTCAAAACTATCAGCCACTGAAAACCCTGTGGAGCATATATGGCTCTTCTCTCACCATTGAGTCAGAATCAACTCGACAACAACTGGCTCAACATTTATTAGTGAGGGTATTACTTTCTGAACTTCTCTCAAATTTCAGAAGGGGCTTATGGAGGTCCTGGATTTCATGAAAACTTCCTTTTGTCCATCACTCAGGGCAATATTGAGCCCCTCTTCCCATTTACCTTGGGGGGGCTCAACTCTTTTTGAAAACAGAATATTTATAATCTCTGCTTTCTTTGATCCAGCATTTCAACAAGTGGCTCAAGTTTACTGAATAGCCAACTTTTGCCACTTGGTGAAATTGGGAATCTAAGCTGCCATCTGACAAGCCAAGAACTCAGGTTGAAGTGTGAAACTGCTTGGAGCCAGCAGGCTGGCCACTGGGTACGTGAGATCGCAGAACAGCCTTTCCTCCACCACAGGCCATTAGCCCAAATGTCTATTTGTTTCTCGTAGGAAGCTGCTCTTCCAAGTCTGGAAGTTTGCTCACACTTACCAAAGTTGAACAGTCTGGGCATGAAAAGTAAGGGTCTTCTTCTGGAATTCAGCTAACCAGAAGCCAACTGCCCTGAGGTAGCTCAGAGCACTGTGTCTTGTATTTCTCCACCTTTTTTACATCTAGAGCCCTCCCTGGCTTCTTATCAGTCAAAAATTCAAAATGATGATCTGACTAGAAATAAATAAAACTAGTTGTAAGATGGAATGTGATTCTTCCAAATTATAAATGCCTTTCAGGAGACTCTAAATCTGCACTCCCCCCACCCTCACCACAATGATGTAAGAATGCAGACTCTAAGTAAAAGTTGGCTTTTGGTGATCAAAAGACTCAAGTGTCCACAAGGTTTGACTTAAAAAAAAAATCAGAGGGAGACTTCCATGTGGGAGACCCAGACTTGATTCCCAACCAATGTACCTCAAGCACGGCCTCATTGTGGAGGTATGCGTGATGCTAGGTTTCAGCAGAACTTCCAAACTAAGATGGACAAGGAAGAAAGACCTGGTGATCTACTTCAGAGATACATCCAATGGAGACTAGAGGGAAGAAGAATCAGAATGGGAAGTAATGAGATTATACAAGTGAGAAGGCCAGTTAACAGATAAATGTTTCTGTTAAAAGCCTCTAATACAAGCTACTGAAGAAGCATCACTGAAAATATATGGTTATATAGATAGAAAGAATGAACAAACTCCATGGCAAACCACCACCATATAAATAATATATATATGTGTGTGTGTTTATAATATATTGCTGGCTCTGTAGGATAAGCACTTGCCTTTGAACCACAAGATCCACAGTTCTAGCCCACCTGCTGCTCCAAGGGAGAAAGATGAGACTTTCTACTCCCGTAAAAATTTCCAGCCTCAGAAACCCTGGGCAAGGCGACTATGAGTAAGTACCAACTCGGCGGCACTTGCCAACAACCACTCCTCATTTAATGAGTGTTTTGTTATCCAATATTTTGTACTTACAATAGTAAAAAATCTACTATGCAACAATTTTGCACATTAACAACATATATCTGGCAGTAACAAATGCCAAGGCAAGAGTAACGCTGGCTGTGATGGTTAAAGTCATGTGTCAATTTGGCTGGGCCATGATTCTTAGTGGTTTGACAGTTGCGTAATGATGCAATTTGGCAGGTTGGTTATGCATTGATGTAATTCAGCAGCTAGTCACCTTCCATTTTGTGATCTGAAGTGGACATCCTTTGTTCCCACATAATGACCTGGTCTTTGGAACCTAATCACTAAGTGAGTAGTGGATATATTTGTATCTGTCTATATTTATGTATATGAAATCACTCTAGGTAAGAAGAGCAAGACTGAAATCCACCCACTAGAAAAGACTCACTCAGAAAAGGATAGGGGAAGGGGAATATCAATAAAGATGAAAATAAAACCACCCTACTAAGAATGAAAGTAGACAATGAATTCCTGGACACTTTCGTGATGGATTTACCAAGAAGAAAATTGGAAAGGATATTAGATAAGAAGAGGGACATATAAAGAGAACAAAGATAAGAAAGAAAAGACCAAAATGGATGTCAGAAGAGACTCTGAAATTTGCTCTCCAGCATAGAAATGCTAGAGTGAATGGAAGAAATGAAGAAGCAAAAGAGCTGAACAGACAATGTCAGACAAAGTTGAGAAGACAAAGTCAACTTTTATAATGAAATATACAAAGACCTGGAGTTAGAAAACCAAGAGAGAACAACATGCCCAGCATTTCTCAAGTTGAAAGAACTGAAGAAAAAATTCAATCCTCAACTTGCAATATTGAAGAATCCCATGGACAAAATACTGAAAGACACAGAAAGCATCAAAAGAAGATGGAAGGTATACACATAATCACAGTACCAAAAATAAATGGCCACTTTTTAACCATATCAAGAGGTTGCATATGATCAAAATCCAGTATTACTGAAGGAAGCAGTCCAAAGTACACTGAAGGCAATGGTGAAAAACAAGTCTCCAGAAGTTGATGGAATACACATTGAAATCTTTCGACAAACTGAAAGACAAACTGGAGGCACTCACTCATCTAGGAAATTTGGAAGACAGCTATCTGGACAACTGACTGAAAGACATCCATATTTGTGCCTGCTCCAAAGAGAGGTGACCCAATGGAATGTGGAGGTCATCGAACAATATCATTAACATCACATGCAAGCAAAATTTTACTGAAGATAATTAAAAAATGGTTGCAACAGTATCTCAACAAGGAACTGCCAGAAACTCAAGCTGGATTTATAAGAGTCTATGGAACTAGGGATATTGTTGCTGATGTCAAATGGATCTTGGCTGAAAGCAGAGAATGCCAGAAAAAGGCTTACTTGTGCTTTATTGACTATACAAAGGTTTTTGACTGTGTGGGTCATGACAAGCTATCAGTAACATTGTGAAGAGTGAGTGTTCCAGAACACTTAATGGTGCTCATGAGGAACCTGTACGTAGACCAAGAAGCAGTTGTTTGAACAGAACTAGAGGATACTAAATAGTTTAAAATTATGACAGGTGTGTGCCAACATTGTATTCTTCCACCATATTTATTCAATTCATATGCTGAGCAAATTATCTGAGAAGCTGGATTATATGAAGAAGAACATGGCATCAGGATTGAAGGAAGACTCATTAACAACCTGCGATATGCAGATGATGCAATCTTGCTCGCTGAAAGCAAAGAGGACTTAAAATACTTACTGATGAAGATCAAAGTCCACAACTTTCAGTATGGATTGCTCCTTAAGGTAAAGACCACAAAAATCCTCACAACTGGACCAATAAATATAATCATGATAAATGGAGAAAAGATTGAAGTTATCAAAGACTTCAATTTGTTTGGATCAATTGTCAACACTCATAGAAGCAGCAGTCAAGAAATCAAATTACATATTGCATTAGGCAAATCTGGTGTACAAAACCTCTATAAAGTGTTTAAGAACAAAGATGTCAGTTTGAGGACTAAGGTGCATGTGAATAAACAAATCTGTCTTGGAAGAAGTGCAGCCAGAGTGCTCTTTAGAAGCCAGGATGGTGAGACTTCGTCTCTTGTAATTTGGACATGTTATCAAGAAGGACCAGGCCCTGGAGAAGAAAGAACATCATACTACATAAAGTGGAGCATCAGCAAAAAAGATGAAGACCGCCAATAAAATGGGCAGGTAGAGTGGCCGCAGCAATGGGTTTAAGTGTAACAACCATTGTGAGTACGGCGCAGGACCAGGCAGCATTTCATTCTGTTCTGCGTAGGTCACTATGTGTCGGAGCCAACTCGACAGTATCTAACAACAACAAACACAAGAAAGGAGTCAGTAGCACTGTGGTTAATGCACTCGATTTCTAACCAAAATGGTCACCAGTTTGAACCCACCAGCTGCTCTACGCAGTCTGCTTCCATAAAGATGTGGAAACCCTATTGGGTGGTTATAGTCTTCCCTGTAGGGTTGCTAGGAGACAGAATTGACTCCATGACAATTGGTTTGGTTTGGGCTTTAAGCACATGGAAGTGCATTTTATATTATTAGCCATCAGGGAAATGCAAATTAAATGCGAGTTATCATTTCCTAGCCACTAGAAGACCAGCTAGGAGCCCTGGTATGGCACTGTAAGATAAGCATTGGACTGTTAACCTAAAGATCCCTAACCACCAGCCACTCACTCCATGGAGGAAAGATGAGACTGTCTGTTCCTGTAAAGATGTATAACCTCAGAAATCATCCTATACAGGAGCTGGTTCTGTGGTAGTGAGTTGAGTGAGAGACCAAACAGTGGTGAGACTGTGCGGCACCTGGAAGTATCATGTTGATGATTCGAATGTAAAATGGTACAACATCTTTGGGAAATCATTGGGCAGTTATTATTTTGGTAACATTAAATATACATCTACCTTGTGACCTTGAAATTCCAAGTAATTACCTAAGAGAAATGAAAACATGTCCACAAAAAGATCTTTATAGGATTGTTCATAGCAGTTTTATTTATATTAGCTCCAAACTGGAAGTGACCAAAACGCTTATGAAGAGAATGGCTAACCAGATTGTAGTGTGTTCTTACAATAGAATACGATTTGACAACAAAGGAATTAACTACTGATACAAGCAACACTTCAAGTGAACCTCAAAATCATCAATTTGAGTAAGTGAATCCAGACAGAAAACAGTATGTATATGCTATATAATTCTTTTTATGTGAAAGAAATAACATAGTGGTTGCCTCTAAAGAGAGGTATGGAGTGTAACAGTAAAGGAAACTAAGATGATTGTGTGAGGTAATGGAGTTATTTTATATTTTACCTTGGATGGTAGCTACGGGGACATAAAAACCTGTCAGAGTCTATGGAGCCAAACACTTAGATCTGCGGTTTAATTTTGGGTACATTATGCCTCAATTTAGACACAAAAAAACAAGAGTATGAAGTGGTCTCTTCAGTGAGGTTTTCTCTGTACAGATCAGAGTGGGGATCCACACTGGGCCTGTCTTAGCTGGCGTCGTGGGGGACAAAATGCCACGCTACTGCTTGTTTGGTGATACTGTGAACACAGCTTCTAGAATGGAGAGTCATGGCCTTCCCAACAAAGTGCACCTCAGCCCAACTGCTTACAGGTACCATTCCTGCTTCTCCTGGTCCTTCCCTTCCTCCCGTCAGAACTTAGTGAGCCCACTCAGGGTAAAAGCAGCCATGGGGGAGGCGAGGGGAGAAAACCCATGTGCTTTTCTTCCACACCACACTGTAAGCAGACCTCGTGTCAGTCAATCAAGACCTGAGGAGCCTCTACTCTCAGATAATGTTTGCTTTCAAGGAGCAGATGGGTTAGTTCAGGAATTGGCAAATTATCACCCCTGAGCCAAATCCAGCCTGCTGCTTGTGTTTGTAAATAAAGTTTTATTGGCACACATCCATGCTTTTTTTTTTTTACACATTGTCTATGTCTGATTTCATGATACGACAGTGTTGAATGATTGTGAAAGAGACCATTTCTCTCACAAAGTGGAAAATAATTGCTATATGGTTTTTTAGAAATGTTAGTGGAAGAAGAAATATTTATAGATAATTATTTTTAAAGTGTGATAAATACAATGATAAGGATACACATGAACAGCTCTTACTTGAACATTGATTACAGCCTGCATTCTGTTATCAATCTTTTACATTGCTCATTTATTATTATAACAAGTCGATAAAGGTGGATCCGTTACTCTTCCTACTTATACATGAGAGCTCCTTGTAATTTTATATGAATGATATATTTAAACATAGAATAAAAATATTAGATGGTATCTAACATAATGGAGTCCTGGTGTGGCACTGTAGGTTAATGCGTCAGACTGCAAAGTTGTTTGAATTGCAAGGTCAGCGGTTCAAGCTCACCAGTTGCTCCTTGGAAACCCTATACAGGGTCGCTATGGGTTGGAATCGACTCGACGGCACATAACAACAACCACATAATGGTAGGATTTGCCAAGAATGGAGTGTTGCAAACAACTAAGTTACTCGACTGCTAACCTAAGAGTTAATGGTCCATGTTCACCCAGAGGCACTTCAGAAGAAAGGTCTGGTGATGTACATCTGTAAAAATCAGCTATTGAATACCCTACAGAGCACAGTTCTACTACAGTACTCAGAGCTACTATAGTATAGTTGTTGTGAGTCAACTTGACGGTGATTGTTTTTTCAATGGGAGCTCAGGAGAAGTGTGCCTAGCCCAGTCAAGAAAGGATTTGTTGAGACGATTTCTTAGTGGAACCTACAGAGTGAGTTCAAGAGCTGGATTTAGCTAAGCATGGGGTAATGGGAATGAAAACCAAGCCACAGAGATGAGTGCAGAATATGTGGTGAGCACTAGAAACTTTGTTGGCATGGAAAACATGAGGCAGAGTGTGGTATAAGAGCTGTACCACTCTGAAGGTCTGGCCAGTATACTATGGTTGAGGACAAGCCCCAGTCTAGAGACAAAGACATGTCCACTCCAAAGACCCTTAGAAGGACAGATTGGAAGGTAAGAAACTGGAAAGAGAAGACCTTTCTCTTAGGAGTTAAGTCTGATCCATAGCATTACTAGTGGGAATATAGTGGAAAGGAAAATTAGTGAATCTTGGAAATAGCTAGAAATGAAGGCAAGAAAGAGGGTGGAGCCTCAGATGTCCCCAGATCTCTATCCTGGGTGACTGGATGCTGATTGGCGGTATCTCTAACCGAGACAGGACAGATCAGAGGAGTAACAAAAGCATAGGCCGAAGGTGAGTTTCCTGTTGTGAACACTGCATTACAAGGAACTCTGGAGCACATGGGTCGAGAACCAGAAGCTCGATTGATGAACTTTGGAGTTGAGTTGGAAGTTGGAGCTCTAGACCAAGAGTGGTGTTGGTGGTGGTGGTGGTTATGTGATGTGGAGTCAGTTCCGATTCATAGTGTCCCTGTACAGGGTTTCCGAGGCTATAAATCTTTACGGGAGTAGAAAGCCTCATCTTTCTCCCATGGAACAGCTGGTAGTTTCGAACTGCTGACCTTGTGGCTCACAGCCCGATTCGTAACCACTACGCTACCAGAGTAAGCAACATAAAATCAGGACCAGTTGCTATCAAGTCAGTTCAGACTCATGGTAAGTCCAGGCATGTCAGAGTAGAATCATGCTCCCCAGGGTTTTCAATGGCTGAGATTTTGAAAGTATAGATCACCAGGTCTTTCTTTTGAGGCATCTCTTGGTGAACTCAAACTACCAACCATTTAGCTAGCAACCAAGTACAATAATCATTTGTATCACCGAAGCAACATATGATTTGGTAATTAAAGCAGTGGATGTTGATGAAATCACCTAGGTAAGGATTCAGTGTGGCAAGAACTATGGATGAGAAGGGAATATTGGGAAGGACCCACACTGTGTGATGCGTGGAGGAAGAAGAACCATGTAAGAGACAAGAGGAAGAATTAGAAAAGAACCGGGCGAGTTCAGGGTGAGAAGCACCATTGTGGGTAGCTTTAAAGAGGAAGAACAGAACAAAAATCTCAAATATGCTAGCAAGGATTGAGAACATAGTCAGACTTTGGGGCCATTACCAAAAAGAGATTGCAGAGATGGGAGTTGGTGCTGGAAGAAGAGAGAGTGAGTTTGAATTCAAGCAGAAGGTAGTCAGATGAGCTGTTTTCTGCTCTTGAGGATGGAAGAGAGCCGAGCATGCTGGCGGGCTGACGGGGAGATGCAAACGGAAAAGGAGTTGACAGTAATAGAGGAAGTAGGTGCTGTGGGACAAGGCCCAGAGGGGGAGGGAACAAGAAGGACACTTCCTTCTCTGAGATGGAGGAAGAATGAGTAAGACACTCTTACAGTGGAGTAAGACATCACATCTACAATGATTGCAGTTGTGTAGCTGGGCAGGGTGACAAAGTAGAAGCCATGGTCAGCAGCTTGAGTGAGGGAGCAGGTGTCAAATAGGGCACATGTGTGGGAGGTGGTCAAGGGTGTGCAAAGGCTTGCTGGAATGCTGAGGCCCAGCTCAGGCAGGTGGAGTGCCCTTGAATTTGAGACGTCACTAGTGGGCATAGTCCTGTGATGTTTCACCAACACCACTCTGCTGCCAGTATGATAAATAAGTCTGCAAACAAGAAAGCATTGCTTAATTATCCCATAACTCAGTTGCTTCTCACCATACCATCCCTAAAGTCTTCAGTGCCTGAGTAGCAGAAATGCTGGTGGAGAAAGCTTAGGTGGTTAGGATGAGTATGAAGACACCTGCAGGGCCACAGGTGTTCAGTAGAAGATGGAAAACAGGTGCAGATACCCAAGGAGCCTCTGTTTAAGAACCACGTGGTGAGTAGCAGCCACAGGCATCACTGTGCAGAGGGGTGACTGGAAGTCCTGTGTATGAGGGATGTGCTGGGTCACCTGTGATGGCCATGCCTCTCCTGTCTCCCCCTGTGCAGGCCCTGACTGATACAGCCCACCACTCTCCCCTGTCCCGGGTCCTGCATCCCAGACTCCTCCTCTCACATTACCTTTTGCCTGGTCACCAAATCTCTGATGTCTAGTGCATTTCTTTCTCTGTACAGAGCCCTGGAAAATCAAGGATTTGAAATAATTGAGAGGGGTGAAATCGAAGTGAAGGGTAAAGGGAAAATGACCACATACTTCTTGATCCAGAATTTGAAGGCCACGGAGAATGAGATCATGGGGAGGCCTAGAAACCCTCCAGATCACAAGGGTAAGCAAAACAGGAGAAGCCTCATCATTAGTGTTGAATAATTTTTCTATCTATCAACAGCATCAGCTCTGCATGGTATGGCTTATGGGTTTACAGGGTCAGTAAGTGTGCTTTTGGCACCTGCTGCCAAGCTGCATCTTTCCCTTTGGTTGAAAGATAACAACCATCGTTTGCCATTCATATAATCCAACTCATGGTGACCCATGTGTGTTAGAATAGAACTGGGTTTTCAGTGCATGCTTTTTGCCAACACTTTCTTCCATGGGGCCTGAGGGGACTCAAACCGACAGCCTTTTGGTTAGCAGTTGGGTGCACTAACTGTGCCACCCAGGAAGTCTCCATTTGATTACAGCTACTGAGAACTGGGCCGCATCTCCCAGCATGCCCCTGTCACAGCACAGTCAGACCACCAGTTTCTCAGAAGAGAAGAGTAATTAAACATTTTTTTTATCTTCTGTTCTTTCCTTTTCCTTGTTAAAAGTGGACAAAGTAAAGAAACCAAAACCCAAACCAAATTCATAGAGACCTCTATAGGGTTTCTGAGACTATACATCTTTACAAAAGCAGGCAGCCTCATTTTTCTTCTGAGGAGCGGCTGGTGGGTTTGAGCTGCCTACCTTGGAGTCAGCAGCCCAATGCCTAATCCACAGTGCTACCAGGGACGTTATGTATGCCTGGTGGTTGAGGAAGAGAGAAAGGCAGGGCTACAAGTAATGGCACAAGACAAGGCAGAGATGTGCTCAGTTGTGTCTAACGCAAACCCTACGCTACTTTCTCACTTCCACCCTGCAGGTGGGTCCCAAACTTTACATTTGAGAAACACTGTTTTAGAACATGACTTGGGGCAATACAATCTAACCCACTTTCAGTTCTGAGCTGGAGAAAAACAAAACAAACAAAAAACATAGTCTCCGGGTAGATTAAGTAAAGAGTACCTCAAATAGAAGATCTCAGTGGAGGCCCCCTTACTTAAGAGAAAGCAGGGAGAGAGATGGGGCTAGATACCCATTCCCTAAATAGTGCTTCTGTGCAAATTAGGAAAAGGTGGCCTGTGGGAAACAGGTAGCACTCCTGCAAGGCTGACCATAGAGGAAAAGACATCTGATCACATACCCAGACACCTCTGTGTGGTGAAACCTCACAACGCTGTGTGTGGCCCTAAGAAGTGAGGATCCTGGCCCCTTTCTTGTTTCTTATACACCTGTCCCTCACCCTTCGGGAATGATTTCCCACTGTGAGCTGTGGCTCTCAGGATCTGGGAGGTCCC
Organism: Chrysochloris asiatica; assembly: GCF_000296735.1. Lineage (NCBI taxonomy): Eukaryota > Metazoa > Chordata > Mammalia > Afrosoricida > Chrysochloridae > Chrysochloris > Chrysochloris asiatica. The sequence goes on from NW_006408781.1 coordinate 695,687, forward strand.
ATCTCATTGTCTCTTCCCCTCTACCTTCCCCTCTACTCTCAGGGAGCCCCATATCCTGATACTGCTTCTCAAGTGTTGCTAGAATGTAATCCCATCACCTGGACCAGCCCTCAACCCCATCAACTAAGGGCTGAGGAATTTCCCCAGGGACCATTGCTGTCTTCCACACAAATTGCACCTCTCAAAACCAGTGTTGGAGATGGAAAGATACTGAAACCTATCTTAGGAGTTTCTGGGTAACAAAAATGGTTAAGCACTTGACTGTTAGCCAAAAGGTTGGTGATTGGAACTCACCCAGAGGTACCTCAGAAGAAAGGTCTGGTGATCTGCTTCCAGAAGGGCACAGCCTTGAAAACCCTATAGAGCACATTTTTACTTTGCAACATATGGAGTCATCATGAGTAAGAATTAACTTCAGAACAACTGGTATTTGTGTGTCTGTGTGTTATATGTGTTAATGTTGTTGTTAGCGCTATGGAATTGGCTGTCATAATGACCCCATGCAACTCAGAACAAAGCACTACTCAGCCCTGCACCATCCGTGTGATCAGTTGTGGATTAAACTGTTGTGATGCACACTTGTCATTGGCTGAAATTTGGAAGTGGTTCACCAGACCTTTCTTCCTATTCCATCTTAGTCTGGAAGCTCTGCAGAAACCTGTTTGGCAAATATTCTTCCCAGTTTTGCTCCTTTCTTTGCATGGGAGATGCACACTGGCTTTTTTAATGGTTTGCAGAGACAGAAGATAAACTTCAGGGGATTATAGTCTATAATATACACGCTTTAGCCAGAGCTAAGAACTGTGTCTCAGACCAAAACAATAACAGTAGCAGGAGAGGCTCCCATTTGCATCCTGCTTGAAGATACTCAAAGTAACAGGAAAAAAGATAGGATGGAGGCCAGGCAAGCTCTTCTTTAACTCATTCTCCCCCTGGGCAGCACTCAGCCACTAATAGAAAAATTGGAGGTTCGACTCCACCTCGAAGTGCCTTGGAAGAAAGGCCTGGTGATCTATATCCCCCAAAAATCAGTCAATAAAAACTCTATGGAGCAGTTCTAATCTGACAGACATGGGTCTCCACGAGTCAGACCCACCAATGGCAACTGGCTTTTTGGTCGTAGGTGGTGAGCACAGCCAGGTGCTCAGAGACTTCCTATTCCCAGCAGTGACACTTAGCAGCCAGCAGTGTTCCAGTCCTTCCCTTGGCAAGCATCTGAAGGAAATACCAAAGGGGCTGCCTGGGTCCAGAAGCATCCAGGAAGGCCCTTCCGCCTCTTTTGCTCTGTGCTGTGGGGAGGCTGGGTTGTAAGCCCTTTTTTATTTTTCCTTCCCTCATGCCTTTTTTTTTTTTTGCAGAAGCAAGTGCTCAGGAACCTCAAGACAATACAACCATTGCTGTAATGAGGTATGCGGACAGTCAGCTGTCATTCCCCAGCAGTGAGGCCCACGGTGAGTCCACCAAGGATTTGGTTCAGGATGCTTCCAGCGTGTGTTGCCCTTTAGAGAAGCAGCTGATTCTGGTGGAAAGAATGGGAATGAGAGCCATGGAAACTAACTGGTTCTGCGGCAGGGCTATTGCTGTATTTTATATAAGCTCTGCTTTCAGCACCCACCTTCCAGGGAGCTCCTCATTCTGACAGGACCATGACATCACCAGGCTCCTTCATTCAACCCATAACACCATGAAGAACAGAACAACTCAATAATCCATATAAAGAGCGTGTTGATGTTGTTAGTTTTAGTCTGAGTTGATTCTGAGTCAATGGGGACACCATCTGTGCAAAGTAGAACTGCTCCATAGAGTATTCAAGACCTTTCAGACAGGTCTGTCTTCTGAGGAGTCTCTGGGTAGGTTCAAACCACCAGCCTTTCTACTGGTACTCCAGTGATTAACTATGTGTGCTACTCAGCAGTCCCCACTCAATAAAAAGCTAATTATTGCTCACTTTATTTGACAACGTCTTTACAGCTGAGTGTCTCCTGGGTCCTTGGTGCTGGGGCATTATCCTCTGATGCCTGCAGACTTTTTTCTAGTTTGGTCCCAGAATCTACAACTGAGAGAATGATTAAGCAACTTTCTGTTCAATCACTGGGGAGAGGAGACAGAGCAAGCTTTCCTCACTTGGCCGAGGGTCAGGTTCAATCTGGGGTCCTGGGAAGTGAGAAGTTTCCAGCAGACAGTCCCTAATTACTCACAGGTGTTTTTCTGCCCCTACTCTTCCCTGCTTGTCCATAGTTGCATGTGTCTGGCAGTGTTCAAGTTCTAAACAGTTGTCCTATCAAAGTATGGAACTGTACCCTTCATTGATTTAATCAACAATATTTCTTGAAAATCTGTGGACACTGTGATTTTACAGAACATTGAGGCCAGGCACTATCCCGGGATCTGTAGGTGCTCTTTGAATGCAACAGTCTCTGCCTTCATGTTGTTGTTAGACACTGTCGAATCAGTTCTAACTCTTAGCGACCCTATGTACAGCAGAATAAGACACTGCCCTGCCCTATCCCATCCTCCCAATCTTTGTTATGCTTGAGCCCACTGTTGCAGCCACTGTGTTAACCCATTTCATGGAAGGTCTTGCTTATTTTGCTGACCTTCTACTTTGCCCAAATGTTGTCCTTCTCTGGGGACTGGTACCTTGAGATAACATGTCCAAAGTACATGAGACAAGGTCTCCCTATCCTCACTTTTAAAGACAATTCTGTACTTCAAGATGAATTTGTTCTTCTGGCAGATCATGGTATGTTCCGTACTCTTTGCTAGCACCATAATTCAAGTGCCTAAATTCTTCTCTGATCTTCCTTGTTCATTGTCCAGCTTTCCAGTGCCTATCAAGTAATTGAAAATAACATGGCTTGGGTAGGTGTACTTTAGTTCTCAAGGTGGCATCTTTGCTTTTTAACACTTTAAAGTGTCAAAAAGGTCTTTTGCAGCAGATTTGCCTAATGCAATATGTTGTTTGATTTCTTAATTGCTGCTTCCATGATCATTGATTATGGATCTAAGTAAAATTAAATCCTTGACAACTTCAATCTTTTTTCCATGAATTATGTTTCTTATTGGTCCAGTTGTGAGGATTTTTGTTTTCTTTGTGTTAAAATGTAACCCATCTTCATCAGTAAGTGCTTCAAGTCCTCTTCACTTTCACCATGCAAGTTTGTGTCATCTGCCATATTGCAGGCTATTAATGAGTCTTCCTTCAATCCTGATGCAATGTTATTCTTCATGCAGTCCAGCTTAGCAGATTATTTTCTCAGAAAATAATTGCTCAGCAAAGAATCTACCTTCATAGAATTTACATTTTAGTAGGAGACAACAAATAAGAAAATGAGTAGGATTCGTGCAGCTAGTGATAACTGCTCAGAAGAAAGTGCCTAAAAGAGAAAGGGGTCAGTAAAGGCTTCTTGAGAAAGCAGCATCAAAGTTGATACTCCGATGAAGAGAAAGAGCCTGTTCTTGGGTATCTGGTGTAGGAGGTTCCAGACACAAAGAACATCATGTATCTGAGGCTTGGCAAGTCCATAGAATAAGAAGGCCAGTGTGTTTGGATGGAGGCTGGAGAGGGAGGGAGCAGTTGAAGATATAGTCAGAAAGATGGACAAGGGTCTCAGACAGTCATGACCTTGAGCTTACCCCCATGCAAAAAGTATGAATATGAAGCATGGGATAAGATGAGAAGCCGGTGTGCAAACTCCCTGCTAACATTCATTGGGAGAGAGGCCTCTGCTATTTGAATTCCCATGACTACTCCACAGGAGGGGAGCTCTAAGAACTACTTATGTCTCAGGATGATGAACAAATTCATGTTTCAATCTTCTCCTGCATAGTGGTCTCTCCATTGGGAAACCAACAAGGCTGGGCATTTTGCTTAGAGATGTTGTTGTTGTTGTTGTTAAGTGCCATCGAGTCGGTTCCGACCCATAGCGACCCTGTACAGGGTTTCCGAGGGTGTAAATCTTTACGGGAGTAGAAAGCCTCATCTTTCTCCCGCGGAGCGGCTGGTAGTTTCGAACCGCTGACCTTACGGTTCGCAGCCCGATTCGTAACCACTACGCTACATTGCTTAGAGATGGAAGGCAGAAATTTCTCAACTGGCTCCTGATTCAGTTCTAACTTGTTTTCCTGGACAAAAACAAACTCTGATGACTAGAGAAGGAGCAACTGAGGCCATCTAGGGGAAGGGTGGAGAAGTGACCTTTTTTTGGATAGTTATTTGTGCTGTGCCCTTTACATCAACTCATGATGTGCCTGCCCATTATCCCATTTGATACAGCAGTCATATGGAGTAAGCATTACTCCATTTATAACAAGCAAGAAACTTGACGTTAAGAAAGATGACCTAATTTATATCAAGTCACACAACTTGTTAGTGGAAGAAGTAAGATGTGATTTTGCTTGTTGTGGGCAGACCTTAGGAGCCTTCATTGACTGTGACAGTTTCATAGCTATCTAAGTTGTAAGCTACTACGTTTGGATTTCTGTGATCCTCTGGGCCCCATCTGAGCAGATTCTAATCATGGAGTATGAGCAAGGAAATAGATGAGCAGGTGTTTTAATGATGAATACTCACACTCTGTGGGCTTGGAGAAAGAAGACAAAACAAACTGGGCTATTGGACCTCCCTCTAGCTAACCAACCCGAGACCTCCTGAATTTAAATCAACCTGTGAACAACATTTTCGTTTGATTTGTTCTCATACTAATGTTCCCTGTCTTTGATGGTTGGCAGCAGGCGAGATAGATCAAAACCATAGAAATTAGCCTTGTGGGATTCATGTCACCTATTCATCAAAACCAAGTCTAATAAGTTACCTTCAAGTGAACTCTGACTTATGACCACTCCATCTGTGTCAGATAGAACTGTGCTCTGTATGGTTTCTAATGGCTGAAAGTTCAGAAGTAGGCCCGTCACCAGGCCTTTCTTCTGAGTTGCTTCTGGGGAAACTCAACCCCCCAGCCTTTTTCGTTAGCAGCCGTCCACGGGCTCCCACTTGTGTCCAGGGCCAGTCTTTTCATTGTGGTTTAGGTCCCACTTCTTTTCAAGCCTGACTGGGCCTGTTACATCATGCTTAGCTCTGAGGTACGTAAAACCTGCCAAAGAATCAGTGCAGGAATCCCCACCCTTGGGGACACGACTATAGGAAGGTGTTTCCATCAGTAGCCAAAGCCTCTGAGCACTTCTAAGCTTAGGCCGTTGGCACTTGCTACCTCAGAGATCTGCCTGTTTCCCAGTCTCTAGGCAGTTGGGAGAACATTCAAGACTCACCTCGTTGATCACATCTGCCATCAACTTCACCAAGTTGTCACCTCCCCATGTGACTTGGTGCCAGAGTGTGGGAAGCAGGGGATCATCACCTTTTCCCCTGTGAGTACCAAACTCCCTAACAAAGTATCTCAGTGCCAGAGAACCCCACAGCAGCACCCCAACGGGCAGAGGGCCCCTTCCCTGAACCTCTTTAAGAAGGGGGCCTCATAAAATCTCCACAGGCCAGCCCAGGACTCCTTTGCACTTCAATAGCCTGCTTTCCTTTCACTGCACTCAGTATTTGGGCGTTGGATCTGTCAGTGGAGAGACTCCCCAGTGCAATTAAACGGGAGTATTGAGCTGGGGGAAAAAATCCATGTGCACTGACTCAGATATTTAAGCAACCACCTTTCAGCCTTGACTGAGAAATTGCCCTTCCAGCTGTCCCTGCTGGCAGGCTCTTCTGGCATCTCGTCAGGCCCCTGTGAATGTGTTTTTCACATTTCAACTTGCTTCAACTTGTCTCTCTAACTGATTTTCCTGACCATTACAATAATGATTCCAGGCTGACCTGCAGACGGCACTTGGGCAAGACGCCCAGGATCTCTGCTGGATGAGCCTCTCCTTATAAATCACAGGCAGGGGTGTCCACTTGCCGGGTTCGTGGCAGGTTAATTCAGTTTGAGAGACTTCTTAAACCCAGTCCTAATTGTTCCTCTGAAGAACTACAGGGGCAGGGGTCTCTCTTTTAACTGTGGCTAGAGTTTAGGGCTTAGTTGTCTGATGCTTGGGGCTTGCTGATTCCCACCAAATTCAATTCACTCTTCAAAACAGGAAGAACTTTCCCACCATTTGCAAACCACCAATAGACAATTCTTGGATGGGTTGGTGGTCGTTGAATTGCCAGGGTGCTCGCCCCTTGCGTCACAGAATCCTGACAATACAAGCACCTCCCCTCGACGTGTCCAATTAACTGGGACCATCTGGTTTGGAGCCAGACTGCTAAAGGAAGGCTGGGCCCCTATTCTCTGTCAGAGACCTTTCAGTGGTCTTTTTGAGGCCTTCATATGCGTGACTGTCAAACTTTCCCGACCTTTTCTACTTTACACTGATGAATAGCATAGCTGATTTGACTGCTGGTCTTCTGGAAGTTGAGCTGTTAACTCAGAGAGCTGAAGAGGTGTAAATGAACTCTTTACAAATGAGGAGGTCGCTTTGAAAGAAAATAAGATATGTAGGGCTCAGGCTAGTGTCTAAGGCACTGTCATGACCCTTGAGATCACAGATGGAAATGTAACATAAGAGCTGGCATAGGCAAGCAGCAGCTGGTAGGGCGTCAGAGTCATCCATCTCAACAGATCTGTAACTCTGGGTTTTTCCCAGCTTTCCATGGGATTCTGATGAGCCATCGGGTTTCGAGAGCCCTGCTGTGTGGAAGATGTCCTGGTAGTGCAGTTAGTTAAGCAGTGGACTGCTAACTGAAATGTCGGTAGTTTTAGCTCACCACCTGCTCTGTGGGAGAAAGATGAGGCAGTCGGCTTCCAGTAGGACATCTTGGGCACCCTAAAGGGCAGTCTGCTCTACCGTATAGGATCGCTATGAATTGGAATCGACTCGATGGACATAGGTTTTTGTTTGGGTTGTGATGGAGGGCTCTTGGATGGCTCAAATGGTTAAGTGCTTAACTGCTAACTGAAAAGTCAGAAGCTCGAGTCCACAAAAAGGCACCTTAGAAGAAAGATCCGGTGATCTACTCCTGGGGGTGGAAAATCATCCATTGAAGACCATATCTTCTCTGGCAGACATGGGGTGACCATGAGTTGGAATCAGCTTAATAACAGTGGGTTTGGGTTGGTTTCTTGCTTGTGGTGGGAAGCCCATTCGATTGAAATCCAAACTCCTGGGCCTGAGTCCAGGTCCTGGTACCCAGTACCGAACTGTGTAACTTTGAGTCAGTTTCCCTGTCCTCATCCTTGAAGCTGGGATTAGAAGGGTCCTGCATTGTAGGCTTGCTTAGAGGAATAGATGAGACAGTATGTAGCCTTTTCAAACTGCAAAGTGCTATGATGTGTCAGCTATCCCAACTACTGTATCTCTAGAGGACTTGATTTCCGGGAGTTCATTCACTTAACAACTACGTGGGTCTTGGTACAAAACCTCAATAGTTACTTACTGTACCTTAGCAGTTGCTGTGAAATTGATTCTACACATGGCAACCTATGTGTGTCAGAGCAGGACTGTGGTTCCAGGAAGTTTTCAATGGTTGTTTTTTGAAAGCAGACAACCAGGTTTTCTTCATAGGCATCTCTGGGTGGTTGGTTAGCTTATGAGTGCATTAACCATTTACATCACCCAGGATCTCAGAGATTAAAGAAAAACACAAAAGAAGGAGAAAGTGTTGGAGCACCGAGGGAGCTGCAGCTTGGTGGGGAAGCAGAGATCCACCCATAGAAGCAGGAACCCAGACAACACTGTCATGAGCACAACTCTTCAGTGGAGGGCAGGGGATGGCTGAGACAGGCCTGAGTGAGCTGTGGTTCTGCTCTGCTTGCTCTCTGGAGACTGCTGGGCTTCTGCAGGCCAGAGCATGGCCTCTTTCACTCATGGCTAGGAATGGTAGTGGTGGTGTGCCATGGAGTTTGTTCAACTCATAGGGTTTCTGAGGCTGTGAATCTTTATAGGAGCAGAAAGCCTCATCTTTTCTCCCAGGGAATGTCTGGTAGTTTCTAACTGCTGACCTTGAGGTTAGCAGCCCACTACACTACCAGAGTTCCTTCATGGATAGGAATAGGAGGAAAAAGTAGTAAGAAAGCAGGGTGGTTCTAGAATGGACCCTCTCCCTGCATCCTGGAGACTCCATTGCATCCTTTTGATCTCAGCTTCCTAGGCTATTTTATATGTTGTTTTTGTTAAGTGCCATTGAGTCAGTTCCAATTCATTGCAACCCTGTATAGGGTTTAAAGGAGTGGCTGGTGAGCTTGAACCACTGAGTTTGTGGTACAAATCAAATTTGTAGTCCAGCACATTAACCCATAGTGCCACATCAGGACTCATAGTATATAAGGGAACTTCAAAAAGTCTGTGGTAAATTCAATTATCTTTTCATTCCAGTTTTTCATGAACTTTCTGAAGCCCCCTCATACTGTCACTGAAAAAATTGTGCTCCAAAAAATTCATTTCTAGAATTCATGGTTCCTTTTTTTGTTCACACCTCTGATATGGTTGTCCAACCCTTACCTCAGAGCAAGTGAATGCACTGGAAAATTGACCAAGATGAAACCAAGCGGGAGGACATACAGTGTTTGGCACAAGTGGTGACCCTGTGGAGAAAGGCCAGTATCCAGAGTGGAGAGCAGGAAGAGCCAACAACAGACCTGAGCCAGAAAATACCAGGATTGAGGAAAAGCCAGTGGTGGAGACCCGGGAAGACAGCTGTGAAGACCTGACTGCAGGCCAGGCTCCTTGCCAGTCATTGAAAACAAGTGCTGAAACCAAGACGTGATCTTCCACATCTTGTTCTATCTAGGCTAGAAACAGCTGCAGACATGAAAATAAGAGGGTGGGGGTGGGTGACTGGGGCTAGTTTAATCACAAATGTAAGAATCTTTTCTTGGAATCCTATATTCATATCATTTATGACTCAGAGGGCCCTGCCTGCAATAACCAGACAATGATCCATCTCCCACCTACATTCCCAAGGCAACAGTCTTTATTTTCCAAACATTGTGTTGCCTGTACCATCAAAACTCAAAGCCAGATTTACTGCTGTCGATTCCAACTCATAGTGACCCTAGAGGATGAAGTAGAATTGAGCCATAAGCTTTCTGATACCATAAATCTTTATAGGAGCAGCCACCTCATCTTGCTCTGTGTGATAACAGCAGGAGGGTTTGAACCACCAACCTGGCAGTTAGCAGCCCAATATCTAACACCTAGCACTAACTACTAAGGCTCCTCGCCTTTATTGCAGCATTCCCCAAATTCATATCTGACACAGTGGTTCATAGACTGTTTTTTCCCAGGCAGAAGCAAGTTTCTTCTGCAACCATACATTGCATTTCATCCTTTCTTAATCTATGTTGAAATGGGTTTTTGTGCAGCATTTAATTCTTTGCCAGACTGAGTTGGTTTGTCCAACTAAAGATGAATTAAGTTTTGTTTATTTATATTTATTTATTCATTTAGAGTACATATATACTTTTCTTGCAAAAATGGGATTGTCTTACTTGACTTGGCAGGTCACAAATTCCTTTCCTTTGAATATTTGTTGTTGTTGTTAGCTGCTGTTGAGTTTGTCCCAACTCATGGGACCCCATTCACAACAGAATGAAACATTGCTCAGCCCTGTGCCATCCTCAGGATTGGTTTTAGATCAGTCTGCTTGTTTTCCTTGACTGATTTTCAGAAAGAGATTGCCATGATTTTTTTCCAAACCCATGTTAGTCTGAAAACTCCACTGAAATCTGCTCAGCCTTGTAGCAACACGTTGAACATCGAAACACATTTTCTAACAGATGAAGGAAATTTTACAACAGATATAATGTGCTCAACATGGTACATGTGTTCCCCATTACATACCCAAAGTTACATTTGCATTGTATCAAATGGAAACCCAATTAGCTTGTACTTCTGTGTATCTACAGCATATCCATAATGACCCCGGTGTTTTGCGAGTCCTGAAGTTTCCTCTGAATTTTCCAAGAAATATTGTTGTTATTGTTGTTGTTAGGTGCCATCGAGTTGGTACAGACTCATAGTGACCCTATGCACAACAGACTGAAACACTGCCCGGTTCTGGGCCAACCTCACAATTGTTACCACGCTTGAGCCCATTGATGCTGCCACTTTGCCAATCCATCTCATTGGGGGTCTTTCTCTTTTTTTTTCCTACCTGCTACTTTACCAAACATGATATCCTTCTCCAGTGACTGGTCCCTCCTGACAATATATCCGAGTATGAAAGACGAAGTCTGGTCATCCTGGCCTCTAAGGAGCACTCTGGCTGCACTTCTTCTAACGCAGATCTGTTTGTTCTTTTGGCAGCCCATGGAACTTTCAATATTCTCATCCAACACCATAACTCAACTGCATCAATTTTTCTATGGGCTTCCTTATTCACTGTCCAACTTTTGAGGTTATTGAAAATAGTATGGATTGGATCAGGTGCACCCTAGTCCTCAAACTGACATCTCTAAACTAGCTTAATTTAGCTTAGGTATTTAGATGATCTCAGGTATCCTTATAATAGTAATCCATGTAATTCTCAACCAGAAAACTTAATTAACCCAAATTGTACATTTCCCATGTATGTAATATCATACATGAGTATTAGCTGGAGCAAAATGTTTGTATGGATAGGCAGTCCTCTGGGATGGTAAGCAGTGGTTTTGCAGGAACTGAAGATGATGGATAAGAATGCCTCTCAAATAAACAAGGAAACTCTTCTGCCATTGGATTGTGGAATTGGAATGGGGTAGAATGTCAGACAGATAGACATAAGCATTCTAAGAACCCCAGTGTCCTATGGGTCTGAGTCTAGTCTGAATGGTCAGGTAGCATTAGTAGCCATGTTTGACCTGCTTAGCTATGAAAATGCTGCCTCACCTCTTTTTCAACAAAATCCTAGCTGGTTGTCATTTTCTCAAAGGGAAGAAGGGGAAAGAGGAAAATGAATTTAATGGAAATGCATGAGAAATGGGGGTAGAAAGTGAGAGGGAAACTTGCAATGAAGATTTAAGCAAGCAGTTGAAAAATAGCCAAGATGGTATTGTTGTTCACTGCTGTTGACTCAGCTCTGACTCACGACCACCTCATGCACAATGGAACAAAACATTTCCTGATTCTACATCACCTTCACGATTGTATGTTGAGTATCTTCCAACCCAGGGGGCGTAGTGTCCAGCACTATATCAAACAGTGTTCTCCAGTGGCCCATAAATGTTGGGAAGTAGATCAGCAGGCCTTTCTTCCTAGTCTGTCTTAGCCTGGAAGAAGCTCTGCCAGGGGTTGATCCTTCTAGTATCTGAAATACTATTGGCATAGCTTTCAGCATCACAGCAACATGCAAGTTACCACCAGATGACAAATTGATGGATCAATGGGTTAGTCTGTTTAATTGAAACACAGAGGATATGGTAGTAGCAATAAAAGAGAAGGAAGCCTGCAGTGACAATACAAGAAAATGAGCCAGATTCAGAGGGAGAAATGAATCAGTGATGAAAAGCTAAGTGTCAAATTTTTAAGATAAAAATTAGCATTAAGGAAAGCATGTAAAACAAACTGTTGAGGAAACAGGAGACTAAGAGATCTGTGAAATATTACATCCTACTCCTGCTGTGGCGCTATAGGATCCATACTGGACTACGAACCACAAGGTCAGCAGTTCAAATCCACCAACTGCTCCTCGGAAACCCTTTATAGGGTTGCTGTGAGTTGGAACCAATTTGATGGCACTTAACAACAACTTCAATCCCTTCTTGCACAATTTTCATTTTCACTAGGCTAACTCCCACTTTTGGTGCAATTAGACACAAATCAAGGATGTTCTGTGGTTGCCATACTATCGTATGGAGCTGTTCCCTCACAGGATCTCATAACATTTCTACAAGTTGAGGGGGAGACAGAAGTGGAGGAGAGACACAGAGAGATGCTCCATGGAGAGAATCCAACTGCCCTCTCTGTTCTGATGGGCAGTGATGGACCAGAGACAGGCAACCACAGCTTCTCAATGAAATTAAAGGCATTTCTATGGGCAATACAACTCCTGTGTCCTTCAAACACTGTCCTTAACATTTAACCTGGAAGTTCTGACATGTTAAATTTGAATAGAATTTGCACCTCAATGCAATACTGCAATGAACCCCAAAACTCCCAAAATGAAAGAGATAGTGGTTATTTGGAATTATACAAAATATCCTAAAAAACAGAATGTGATTTCTGTGTGTATATGTGAAGGGAGGGAGAGGTAAGGCTAGAGAAAGAGAGACAGAGAAAGAAAAAGATCGAGAATGTGTGGGTTTGGAGATAAGGAAACACATTATAAAACTCAAGTGAACTTATTAATTAATGACATCTGCACTTAGCCTACTTCAGTTTGACCACCAAACCAAAAACCCATTGCCCTTGAGTCAAGTCCACCCCATAGTGACCCTACAGGACAGAGGAGACCCTCCTATGGAGTTTCCAAGGTTGTAAATCTTTACTGAAGCAAACTACTACAACCTTGTGATCAGCAACTGAATTCTTTAACCACTGTGTCACCAGAGCCATACTATTAAAAAGCCTTAATTCTTGTACGATTAGCCCTGATTTAAACATGAGCAAAATACTCTGTATGAATTGTCCCACACAACTCCAGTGACATGGTTCTGGGTGTCCCAGAAATCCCCCTTTCCTCTGGGTCCCTCCCACCAACTCTTACCTCATCCTGAACCTGACATGGGCACTGAGATGAGACAGGTCTGGTAGAGGAAGGAAAAGGGAGAGAAAGCTCCAATCCCTTTCCCTTCCTGCTCCTCCCTTCTCTACTCCCCTTCTAACTACAGCTTTCATTACAGCCACCCCATAAAGCCCTATCAGCATATAGCAGACTAGCAACTTGCAGCCCTAGCAGCCCCCCTCACCCCTCACCCCCCCCACACACACACTCACTCACACCACAAATGGACCACAAATATAACAGGTTTCTCCAGTGTTTTCTCTCCAAAGACTTTCCCCAGAGGTTCCTACACATGTGTCATAATTTATGTTCATTAATGATCTGTAAGTTAGCAAACTGAGTTTGTCTCAGTCTAATTAACTGTAGTGAAAATTAGCAATTGCTCTCAGGATCTTTTTTTTTTTTTTAATGTTTTATTGTGAATTGTGTGATAATCTACATGGGAGAACATCAGCTTTACATTCATTCCATCATCCATCATTTCGTTGGCATAGTTATCATCCTGTCCATGCATCCTCACCCAACCAAGGGGTGTACCCGGTAAAACTGCACCCCCCTCCCACCACAGTCCTCAGCCCCTTTCCATCTCCTGATCCCGAGCCCCGAGCCCCACCATCTCTTGACGTTGTCTTCTCTGCCTCCATCCCAGGCCT
>NW_006408781.1:715164-721437 GCF_000296735.1 Chrysochloris asiatica
TTCTTTCCTTGTCTTTGATTTTTGAGAGCTTGATTATTATATGTCTTGGAGATTTTCTTCTGGGGTCTATCCTTCCTGGAGTACGTTGGGCTTCTTGAATGCTTATCCTTTTGTCTTTCAATATGTTAGGGAAATTTTCTTCCAGAAGCTCTTCCACGATCTCTTCTGTGGATTTCTTTGTTTCTTCTTGCTCTGGAATGCCAATAATTCTTATATTATTCCTCTTCATGTTATCCAGCATGAATCTTAGACTCTCTTCAGATTGTTTCATCCTTTTAGCTGCTTGTTGTTCTACCTTGGCAGTATTGAGAGATCTGTCTTCCAGCTCGCTAGTTCTGGCTTCCATCTCTTCTAGTCTGTGCCTTTCTCCTTTAATGCTATTGTCTATTTCTTATGTCTTATTGTTGATCACCTGGGCATCATTTTGCAGGTTTTGAATTGTTTCCAATGCTGCGTCTATCTAATTTGTTTGGTCCTGGAGAATTTTTTTTACTTCTTCCTTTTTTTCCTCAACCCCTTTTCTGGTTATTTGAATTTGTTTCCATATCATTCTTCTGAATTCCCTCTCAGGCATATCCAAAACTCGCTCCTCCTCCTCTATGAAGGCTTTGTCTGTCTCCAATTCAATTGCGTCAGGTCCTTTATTCTGTTTTTGGACATGCTTTGATAAAGTTGATTGTTTTTTATTGGTCATGGTTATTGTTTTTTTTTTTTTATTGTTATTAATGTGGTCAGGAGATGGTCTTCTCTTTTCTTCTGTAAATCGTAGCAAATGTTGTTGGGTCTCGTCTAAGTGGTGGAGTATTATGTTGTAGTTTAGCTATATGGCCACGATTGCTATATCTTCTTATGGAATGTAGGGAGGATAAGTTCCCTCCTCCAGGAGGGATGTGTAGTCAACAAGAACTCCAAGCGCATGGGTGCGCTGTACCGGCTGATTTTTATTGGGATCTCACACCAGGGCGGGAAGACTTGGGGTGGGAGGAAGTTATATCACCTCTGGCCTTTCTGGGAGACGCAGCTGTCCAAGTGGGCCGGCCCTGGTCCCGCTCTCTAAACTCTGCAGTCACAGGAGTTACCCACAGTCTCCGCAGGAAAGAGTCCCAAAATACTCGCTTTTCTTTATCCTTGTTAGTGCAGTTTCTCAAAAATGTGAGCCCAGGAGAGACTATGATAGTCCAAAAGCTGTGGGACTGGTATATGAATGCCCCCTTTATGAGATCCCACTGATAGCTAGGAGTGGGGGCAGGGGGCTTAGCTGCAGAGACAGTTGGGGGATGATGGCTGATGTTAAGAAGCTGCTGTAGCCTTTCTTACACCCTCCCGAGTTCCTCACACTCTGGGCATGGGGGAGCTGCACCCGGCCGATTTTTATTGGGGTCTCAAGCCAGGGTGGAGAGACTTGGGGCAGGAGGAAGTTGTATCACCTCTAGTCCTTCTGGGAGACACCACTTTCTATACAGGCCAGCCCTGGCCCCGCCTTCCAAACTCTGCTATCGCGGGAGGGCCCCACAGTCCCCCGCAGGAAAGAGTCCAAAATACTCGCTTTTCTTTATCCTTGTAGCGTGGTTTCTCAAAAATGTGAGCCCAGGCAAGATTATGATAGTCCAAAAGCCATGGGATGGGTATATGAACGCCCCCTTTGTGAGATCCCACTGCTAGCTAGGAGTGGGGCAGGGCGCTTAGCTGCAGCGACAGTTGGGGGATGATGGGTGATGTTAAGAAGCCTTTGCAGCCTTTCTTACACTTTCCAGAGTTCCTCACACTCCATGCATGGGTGAGCTGCACCCAGCCGATTTTTATTGGGCTCTCAAGCCAGGGCGGAGAGACTTGGGGCGGGAGGAAGTTGTATTGCCTCTGGCCCTTCTGGGAGACACCACTTTCTTTACGGGCCAGCCCTGGCCCCGCCTTCCAAGCTCTGCTGTTGCAGGAGCACCCCGCGGTCCCCGCAGGAAAGAGTCCCAAAATATGCGCTTTTCTTTATCCTTGTTAGCGTGTTTTCTCAAAAATGTGGGTCCAGGAGAGATTATGATAGTCCAAAAGCCGTGGGACTGGTCTATGAATGTTTTCTTTTGCGAGATCCCACTTGTTTTTTCTGCCAGAGCAAGTCCCTACCTTTTCTGGTTGTCCTGCCATACCGGAAGTCCTCTCAGGATCTTAAAACAAAATTTATCACTGATTCAGTTCCAAGTAGAAACCTGAGGCACTGCGGTACCTGAGTTTTAGAGCACTACAGGGTCACTATGAGTCGGAACCGACTCGACGGCACTTAACAACAACAAAGACGTGTTTTAAGTGAACCTCAAATGTGTATGGAACATTCAGAGTTACTAGTATATTACTATACAAAATCAGGATGAGATGGTTCTTGTTAAGTCTCCAAAGTTAGCCTTTCTAAATGAAACTGCAGGGGAAGCAGGAGATGGAGAAGACATCTTCTACCCAGCCTTGGGGTTTACGCTCCTCTCTCAGCCCAGCAGAGTAAGGTGCCTCTGGGCCTGGCTCAGGTCAGAACCCCTGACTGATTTGAACCCTCTGCCTTGTTTCAGCTCGTGAGAAATCAACATCCGAGGAGAGTGGAGCTGACAAACAACTGCCTTCAGATCAAACAAAGACTCACCCCTTCCAAAATGACCCTGTGCTGTCTGGTTTCTGTGATTTGTTGTAAACTGAAGGAAAAGGAAGCTCTTGTCGGAATTATCCCTGCTCTAAGTTCTATAGTGCAAAGAAAAGTGATTTCTTTTCATTTCTCAGTGTAAAAATTCTTTCATAGTCGCTCTTCTTCAAAGTCCTTTTGGAAAAAAAAAAAAAAAAAATCTAGAAGTGAAACAGTCTTGACAAGTTTGGAAACTGTGTTTTTACATTCTTAGTTCAAAGTTAAGTCCTAGATATGTAGACTTTGGGTCTTATTTGTTGTCAGAGATGTTAAGTTCTGCATTGGGGCCTATTCTTTTTTCTCCTACAGGAATGAGCTGCTCCCAGACTTCCCTTGCTGTGGTTCTGGTGAGACTTTGCCTCAAAGCAAAGGCCCCAGTGGTCAACTTTAATCCTGGCTTTGGAGGCCAGTCATTTGCAATGTCATGTTTTAAATGGTGGTGGGAGGGAGGGAAGGAGGAAGAGAAGGAGGAGGAAAGAGACCCAGACCACAGTTTATAAATCACCCCATTACACAGATGGGATGTAAGAGGCAGGCTGCCAGGGTTGTGAGAGGAAATAATTTGCATTCCCAGCCCTGAGAATTATGTGAAGCAAAAGAACAAAAGTTGCATTCCCCAGAGGCTTCCTGAAAATAAAAATGGAGTGAGGAAATGTGAAAATCACCAGAAGGGCAGAGTTAGGGAAGCTAGAGAAAACAAGACATTGCAGCCAGGCACAGGTAGCTCCTTTACTGCTTCTTGCTGTGGGAACAGAAACATCTCTACAAAGGAAAGTACTAGAAATTTTCACAGAGGTGAGGAGGACCACAGTGCAGAAGTCTGTGCACTGCACACTGGCATTTGGTGATGCTGACAAACTTTACTTTTGATTTAGAAAATAAAGAAAACCTTAAAGGCACACATAAGCTGTGACTCTTCCTTGGTAGTACCTTGTTTGCATAAGAGTCTATAAGCAGCTTCCTGCATTTCCTGCAGGCTTGAGGGAAAACAAGGCCACCAAGAGCTGACTGCCTCACTCCATTCTCCCAGATGCTAACTGTGTCTTGTGCCCTCACTTAGACAGGTGTAGCTCATAGTTCCATGTCCCTGTGTGGTACAAATGGCTAACCAAAAGATTGGAGGCTGGAAGTCCACCCAAAACCACCTCAGATACAAGGCCTGGAGACCTACTTCAGATAAATCATCCATTGAAAATTCTAGGGAGCACAGTTCCACTCTGACACACACAATTATGGGGTTACCGTAATTTGGGGCTGACTCAACAGCCACTGGTACCATGGCTCAGCAGGGCCACATCAAGTTCAAACTGAACTGCACACAAAAAGCAGAGGCCTGGAATGGGAAGACAGAGATGTGTGTGCTTGTCCAGTCTCCTCCCTTTCATGTCTTAGTATCTCTGTTTCTCCAGATATAAAATGGTGTTAATGATAGCCACCCTGCTGACCTCACAGATTGTTTACAAGGATTCAGTGAACTACAAGAACACAAAGATGACAGGGCTACACATAATAACAGTAACTACCAACATTCACTGAGTACAGACTACATGCCAGGCATTGTTCTGACCCCTCATGTACATTCTAACCCTGGCAATAACCCTGTCAGACAGCTCTTCAGGTCCTGCCTGACAGACAAGAGTGTAGAAGACTCAGGTCACATGACAAGTGCTCAGTGTTTATCATCACCTTCAGGAGAGCTTGGAGATGTGGACTCGGAAGCTAGGCAGAATCTGGTTTGAATCCTGCCTCTCCCACTTAGCAGCTGTGGGACTTTGGGAAAGTTGCTTAACATTTCTGTGCCTCAGAGCCCCTTGTGTATAATAGAGGTACTCAGAGGACCGCCTTGTAGGGTTGACATGAGTATTAAATGAAATACGCACTTACAAGAGTTACACAAAGTAAGTCTTCTTAAATGTTAGCATTTTTTTGTTTTTCCAAATGTTCCTATGAAATGGTTGTTGTTAGTTGCTCCTTGGAAGCACTGTGACCACTATTAAGGCATAGTGTGAGTCCCCGGTGGTGCAACGGTTAATTTGCTCAATTGCTAATCAAAAGTTAGAAGTTTGAGTTAATCAACAGACAATCTGGAAGAAAATCCTGGCAATCTACTTTCCCTAAACCAGCCATTGACAATCTTATGGAGCACAGTTCTGCTCTGACACACATGGGGTCACCAGGACTCAGAACCCACCCCATGGCAACTGATAACAAGGAGGAAAGGCAGTATGAAGAGCAAGGCGGTTGTTCTGTATGGGGTTGGTTTTCTGCTGTGTTTTTGAAAACAGAAAGGCAGGAACTGAGGCCTAGTCTCCCCACTGGCAGTTTGCTCTGCTTCCTTGGCCCCAAGAGAACATGCCCATCCAATGGACTCAGCCTTCCCTAAGTCTGCCAGAAATTGTGCAGCAGGTGCCCTCATCCTAGGTTAGTTGAGAGGATTTTGCTCAGTTTTTATTATGATTGATATAATAGTTTCCAGCTGTAAATTAATGACTCACCCTCTCTGCATTTAGTATCCCCTGAGAGCCTACTATTTATTCCTTGAAGTAAACACTGGTGGAGACGAACTTCAGGTGCCCAGGAAACCCAGCCAGGCTGAAGACATGCTCTGTACACTCCAAGTCTCCAGAGAGAGCTGTTCTCTTTCCTTGGCTCCCCTTGCTGGCTGAAGCCCTCCGGAGCCCTAGCGTCAAGCTGGGGTGTGTGAAGACACACAGACAGGGCAGACTGGCTCACAGCACTGCTGTACCTCAGCAAATAAGCTGCCCTCGCAGCAACATCTGCTAGTCTGCCTAGTGCTTCTGCTGCAGATAACAGACTTCTGTGTATGAGCAGCAAATGCTTTGTTCATCAAGAACAGTAGAATGACTTTTCAGGCAGTGACCTCTGCAGAGCCCTACAATCTCCAGGAAAGGATCCCGCCCACACCTGAGAGGTTCATTTTACCCATTAGCCCAGCCTCACTCCTAATCCCTCCCCTTCCTCTACCTCAGGGCACCAGTCCAGAAGCTTACTGACCTGGATCCAAGCAGATGGCTGGACTGCCTTGCAACCTGGTATCTCAGAGCAAAAACTATTACAAATGCACTGGCCTCCAGCTCAGGCAAGAGGTGGGCATATGCATTACTAAGAACTGAAAACATTGTACACTGTCCTCACCCACCTGTCCAAAGGGCCTAAACCCATGACTGAGACCAGGGGTGGGGAACAGCCAGCCTGAGAGCCGTATGGTGGTGGTGGTGTGCCATGGAGTCAGTTCTGACTCACAGCGACCTAGCATAGGGTTTCCGAGGCTGTAAATCTTTATGGGAGCAGACAACCTCATCTTTCTCCAGTGGAACGGCTGGTAGTTTTGAACTGCTGACCTTGAGGTCAGCAGCCCAACTTGTAACCACTACACTCTCGAAATCTGTTGGGGACCACAAGCACTGAGATGCTGAGGCCCTGTGTTATGAAAGAAAATCCAACACAAAGGCCCCACTCAGGATTGCTATCCAGGGACCCTGAGAGCCAAGGAAGTGACCTCCTGACGTCCCGGGTTCATAGGCTTTTGCGAACTCACTGGTGGGCTACCTCTGTATAATTTTCTTTGGTCTTATTATTCATTCTATGCTTCTAAC
>NW_006408781.1:722142-745259 GCF_000296735.1 Chrysochloris asiatica
ATTAATCACATTTCATTTCTGTACCCTGTCTTAATAATCCCCTTCTTCCTTTGTGTAAAATCCCTCCCTGAAATAAAAGACGGATGCAGATTGAATCCTGCATGCATTACTGCCTGCAGGGCCATGATGCCTGCAATCCAGGGTCTGCCTGCCAGTCTTGCATCCACTCTGGTCTCCGGGTGTCTCTTTGTCTCTCTCGTCGCATCTTTGTGTATATTCTTTCTCTATCTCTTTTGCCATCAGATCTCCCTACTTCGTGAACCAAACTTCCTTGTTGAGGCAGGTCCCCGACAGAAATCATTTGGTCTGGTCCTGCCAAGACAACCACAATTCCAGCCATCACATTGTTGTTACTATTGTTAAGTGCCGTCAAATTTGTTCCAACTCATAGCAACCCTGTATGGGATTTCCAAGGAGCAGCTGGTGGGTTTGAACTGCTGACCTGTGGCTCACAGTCCATTGCTGAACTTACAGGGCCACACCCGGGGTCCAGTCATTATGCTGTTGTTGTTGTTGTTGTTAAGTGTCATCGGGTTAGTTCAGACCCATAGTGACCCTGTATAGGGTTTCCAAGGAGTGGTTGGTGAGTTTGAACCATCGACCTTGTGGTTCAAACCGACTTTACAGTCTAGCACATTAACCCACAGCACCACAGAAGGACTCCAGCCATCACATTGTTGTTGTTGTTATGTGCCGTGGAGTCGGTTTTGATTCACAGCGACCCTGTACAGGGTTTCTGAGGCTGTAAATCTTTATGGGAGCAGAAAGCCTCATCTTTCTCCTGCGAAACAGCTGGTAGTTTCAAATGGCTGACCCTGAGGTTAGCAGCCCAATTCATAACCACTACACTACCAGAGCTCTTTTACATTGTTATTGTTACATGCCATCGAGTCAGTACTGACCCATAGTGACCTTATGTACAGCAGAATGAAACACTGTCCAATCCTGGGTCAATCTCATTACTGTTGCCACACTTGAGGTCATCAATGCTGCACATTAGGGGTGAGTTAATTAAATATTAGACTAAATACAGCAGGCTAATTTTTTAAAAAATGTTTTATTGTAAATTATGTGATAGTTTACATGGGAGAACATTAGTTTTAGATTCATCCTCTGGTATATCATTTCATTGCCATGGTTACAATCCCCTCTATGCATCATCAACCAACCACAGGATATACCCTGAAAGCCTGCCACCACCACCCCACCACCCCCACCCCGGTCATCAGCACACAGCCCCTCTCCTTCTCTGTGTCTAAAGTCCCCAGCCACTCCATCTCTCCACGTCATTGTCTCCAGCAGGCTAATTTTTAAGTTGATAATTTTGTATGACCCATGAATAATGTTAGAAATTTTGGCAGAATAAATGTTCCCCATCCCTGTGGTGTGGCACTGTGGGCTAATGTGTCATCAGACTGCAAAGTCGTTTGAACTGCAGGGTCGGTGGTTCAAGCTCACCAGCTGCTCCTTGGAAACCCCATACAGGGTTGCTATTGGTCAGAATCGACTCGATGGCACTTAACAACAACAATCCCTGGTCTGGTGTGACTCTGTGGGTTAATGTGCTGGACTGCAATGTTGGTTTAAACTGCAAGGTTGGTGGTTAGAGCTCACTAGCTGCTCCTCAGAAAACCTATACAGGTTGGAACCAACTCGACAGCACTTAACAACAACAACAATCCCTGGTCTAGACAGTCCCTCCTCACAGCCTCTCTGAACACCAAGCATTCTGGGAAGTGTTAGATGGTGAAGAACAACTAAGTGTATATACTCGGGCAGAGGAGACAGCCATAAGGCAGACTGTCCCTCCTGCCTCCCTGGCCCCTGATGGCTTTACCCTTTGTGGGCATGAAACCAGTTTGCACAGCTGGGCCTGCCAGCACTGTGGTTCACCCGCTTTTGGACTACAACTTGCTCAATTCTTTACAACAACCCAGACTCCCCCTTGCTTCCCCCTTTGTCTCTTCCAGCTTTCCTTCAGCTCTAGTTGTGTCTGAGAAAGGGGATCCTATGCCTGGTGGAGGAATGAGATCATTTCTGTCCTCTTACAGGCTCACTGTCTCTGGGTTGGGGCAAGTAGAAGAAAGCAGGGAAACTCGCTTTCCACAGAGAGCCATCTGGCTCAAACAGACTCGCGCTGATGCTAATCTGTGGGTTTCTTTTTCTTTATTCTTTGCTTATTATTTTTTGTTGTTGCTCCCAAAGAATACTTCATCTGCAGCTGTACATTCAGACCTGCTCCTTTTCCGGGCAAGCATGCATTTGGTACACATATTTATTACCACATTATGCCCCCCTCCCTCCTGTAGGTGTCAGGAAATCATTGTTATCATTGGTGGGTTATGTAGTTTTAATGGCAGGGCCGTACTTTCAAATGGAAATGAGGCAATTATGCTTCACATGGAGAAGGCTGGCAGATGCAGAGGTTTTACACCACTGGCCATGTCACAGGGACAAAAGCGGCCAGTGCTCCCCAGGGACCATTCAGTAAATAGACTATGTTTCAAGAGCACAAAAAAATCCAGGCATAATTAACTGTGATGAGAGTTCATAGATCCTGTGGCTGTTTAACTTCAAAATGTGATAATGATATGTCAATGAGCTGCTTAACTCATCCTTGTGCCAGAGCATTAGGAAGCCCATTCGAATCTGCATTCAAACACGGGCAGGCAGATGCTACTCTGTGCATCTGTTTTCCGATCTCCAAATGCAGAGCTTCAGAGTATGCTTGTTAGTTTCTTTCCCCCTCACTGTGGGCCCCCTTCAGTGTAAAGAAGGGGTAGCGGTAGCAGCCTAAAGTCTTCATGTCTATGCTCATTCAATCTGAGATAGCTCAGAACTCTTGCTGGCAAATAGGCTGACAATCATGGCTACCATTGATTGAGTCTTGATAGGTGTCAAGACCTGGGCTAAGTGCTTTATGTTCATGGCCTCCTGTCATCCTGTAAGTGTGTCTGTAGTTGTTAGCTGTTGTTGAGTAGTGCCCACCCCAAGGCGATGCTGCAGGATACTGCACCATACCCATGATAGGCTGCAGATTGGACCATTGTGATCTAGATGGCTTTTATTGTCTGAGTGTTTGGAAATAGATCACCAGGCCTTTCTTCCTCATCTGTCTTAGTCCTGAAGCACTACAGAAATCTGCTCAGCATCACAGCAACACATGAGCTCCTATTGACAGGCAGGTGACAGCTGCACTAACTGGGAGTTGAACTTGGGTCTTCCATGTTTGTTTAAATATCTAGCTATGTATACAAAAGGTTTATTTGGAGTCTGAAATAGGCAGTAAAACTCATCACCAGATATGTTGATATGTCCCAAACTGGTTTTAAGCTAGCTGATTTTCCCCAAATATAGGCATTGCTCCAGTCATGGAGGAATCAGAGGGCAGAAAGTGGTCTGTGTAGCTTTGATCTCAGCAGCCATCAGATTGTCCCACTAAGCTGCACCCTGGAGACACTAATGGAGGTGGTGTGCGGTCAAGTCAGTTCTGACCCATACAACCCTGTTAAACTGATTGCCAAATAGAACTGGGGAAAAGGGAAGACATTTTATCTTTCAAAATAAGTATTTTTCAAGCTAAGAATTTGATTGAAGAATAAAGCAGGTTTACGTCGGACACTCTGATGCTTTTCCAGACCTAACAAGTGTCATTCTTAAAGACTAATAAGCAAGAGCGAAAACATGCAGAGAGGAAACATGAACTAAACAAAACGAAGGTGTCAAGAGGCAAGACGTCTGTTAATTTACTGTTGTTATTAAATGTCATTGAGTCAGGTTCCGACCCATAGTGACCCTGTATAGGGTTTCCAAGGAGCAGCTGGGGAACTTGAACCACAGGCCTCCTGGTCCAAATGGACTTTGCAGTCCAGTGCATTAACCAACAGAGCCAAACCAATAAACACCAGTCACACCCAAATGAATTTGCTTTAACTTATCCAAGGGTAGAAAAACATCCAGGGCAACTCAAAACCTTTTAGACCAAAGTTAAATTCTGCTTAAAAAGAAAGGTTCATCTTTTTTCATCTTGATTTTTAGCACATTTGTTTGAAAATAGTAGTATAATGTTAATTAATATAATTAGTATAATTACATTGCAGACATGAAAAACACCATTAAAGTGCTCTCGCCAATGAATATCTTAATTCAAAGGATTCATAATACTAGTGAGAAGCACAAATGAGACAAAAGTCACAAGCCACTCAAGAATGGCTCCCAGGAACATGATTGCATGGATGGGCTTTTGAGAGCTCCTGGGAACAGCCAGACCTCAACCTTGTGATGCCTCCTTCCAGGCTGAAAAGGAGAAAATCTGAGAAGAAAATGAGAAGCCAATCAAAGCCAGTATTTAAACACCAGGAAGAATTCAAATGGAGGTCAACAGCCCTCAGAATACAGGTCATTCAGTTTGTTAATGCCACGAGGAGTTATTAGTAGATTCTCTCCTTCCACAAAGCTTCTGTTTGTCTTCATGAAAAGTTTTTAACACATCAAAAAGTATCTTTATGTGTTCTGTAAACCTTAACTGAACCCACAATAATAAAAGAAAGTGTCTTTAATGAAACATTTGACAAAAATGAAGTCAATTTACAGAGAGAAATCCCTAGCACTTTTCCAGATTCAAAAGTCTAACCTGCCCACTTGGAGGTAGTGATTAGTGAACATCCGGTAGTCACATACACACATCCCCATTTCCCCCACCGTAAATCATTTTAACTTTCCAAATGTAGAAAATCATTTAGAAAACCATTCAAAACCTTTTCAGCTATAGGCTTATCTTAGTATCAAAACAAGAAAGCCAATAAAAGCCTCCGAACTGGTTTTGCATTTGTATTTCTCTCTTATTAGCATGCTTATTTGAAAGTATTATAATGACACTGTGGCTGTGACTTTTTTCACAATTGATTAGCGATTATGAAATTGTGAAAGCCTATAGACTTTGCCCTCTATATTATGTGTATACACACACACACACATACACAAGGTTAAGCAAAAAAGTACTGCTACAAAATCATAGAAACCTTTATTAAACAAAAAGCATCAAAATGTGAAACTATTGTTTCTCAACATATCCTCCATCTAGGTCTACAAACTTCTGTAGGCAGTGCTTCCATCTCCTTTCTAGTAGTACCATGAACTGTCAGGAGAACAAACAGATTTGTGTTGGATCAAGTACAGCCAGAATGATCCTTAGAAGCCAGGATGGTGAGACTTAGTCTCTCATACTTCGTACATATTATCAGGAGGAACCAGTTCCTGGAGAAGGACATCATGCTTGGTAAAGTGGACGGTCAGTGAAAAAGAGGGAGACCTCCAGCCAGATGGATTGGCACAGTGGCAGCAGCAATGGGCTCAAGTGTAACAGTGATTGTGAGGATGGCGTAGGACCAGGCAGTGTTTCATTCTGTCTTGCACAAGGTTGCTATGAGTTAGAACCAACTCAATAGCACCTAACACCAATAACCCTTTCACCCAAGAATTCTGTGCTCTTTGATTTGTTGTTGTAGTTAAAGTGCCTTTGAGTTGATTCTGACTCAGCAACCCTTTATAGGGTTTCCAAGGAGTGGCTGGTGAGCTTGAACCACTGACCTTGCAGTTCAAGCCAACCTTGTAGTCCAGTGCTTTGAAATAACTCCAGGGATTGAAATAATGTTCCATATTAAATGTTCTTAGAGTTTGGGGAACAAAAAGAAGTCTGAAGGGGTAAGATCAGGGTTGTAGGGTGGATTGGACAAGGTTTCCCAATGAAATTATTGTAGGACAGAACTTGCTATCCTTGAAGAATGAGCAGGTGCATTGTTGTGATGGAAAAAAACTCCATGGTGCAACTTTCCTGGCCTTTTCCTCACCAATGCAGCTTTCCATTTTCTGAAAACTTCTTCATAATAAGCCCTCATGATCATCCTGTATCCTTTGAGAAAAATCTGTCAAGATGACCCCTTTGGAATCCTCAAAAGCAGTCAGCATAACCTTCTCAGCTGACTTCTCTGCCTTGAATTTTACTGGCCCAACAGATCCACTCAGAAGTCACTGGTTCAACTGGACCTGTTTTGAAGGCACCCTAATGAGACTGGAGTCCTGAGGTGAGGCTGTAGTATCATCACTGGACGGCTAACTACAAGGTCAGAGGTTCAAACTCCCCAATTGCTCCTCAGAAACCCTATACAGGGTTGCTATGAGTCAGAACTGACTCAATGGCACTTAACAACATAAACAACAATGAGACTAAAACAAATGTATTTCTGAGAGAATTTGTCTGCAGCCATCCACTGATGGTAGAGACATGTGCAAACACTTTTTCTTTGGAATTGTTGTTGTTAAGTATCATCAAGTCAATTCCAACTCATAGCGACCCTGTATAGGATTTCCTAGAAGAAGCTGGTGGGTTTGAATCACCAAACTTGCAGTTAGCAGTCCAGTGCTTATCCTATTGCACCACACCAGGACTCTATGTATTGATAAACTGGAGCCCTTGTAGCAAGAATTTTTATTTACCCAGTGTGGTGGTGGTGGTGGTTAGGTGCTGTGGAGTTGGAACCGACTCATAACAACCCTGTACAGGGTTCCCAAGGCTGTAAATCTTTACGGGAGCAGAAAGCCTCATCTTTCTCCTGTGGAAGTACCAGGAATTTACTTGATATGGATTTTCTATCCAAAGTCTTGTTGTTGTTGTTAAGTGCTATTGAGTCTGTTATGACCCATATCGATTCTGTATAGAGTTTCTGAGGAGCAGCTGATAAGCTTGAGTCACCTACCTTGCAGTTCAAAGGGCGTTGTAGTCTAGCGCATTAACCCACAGTGCCACACCAGGACTCCCACCAAATGATTGGATGGAACCATGCAAATAGCATGTACAGGAGTCTAGCGCTGGGATTGGACAGTTTTGCCATCCCATCAGGTTTCAAAGGAATCATCTCATGAGCAGGAACAGATGATCCTAGGACCAGCAAGAAAGAAGAGCATGAGTGGAGCTTGAAGCCCCTACCTGGAAAAGCATCAATAGCAGAGGCAGTGACATGGAAAAATAGAACAGCTTCCCACTTCCCAACCCATGGGTCAAGGAAAGCTGAGGCTGGTTTGCAGAATGTGCCCTTTGGGCATTCACAGACTGGCTAAAGGAGCTCTGTAACACTTGCTGGAGCAGGGCAGAGGCTGAGGGGCCACATGGCTGAGAGGCTGAAGACAACAAGAAGGCATGTCTGCAGTAAGAGTGGAAAAGGCGTCCCTGACTGGAGAACTGCTGCATCCTGAGTTGTTTCTTATCCTGAATTGTACCCTGTTCACTTCCCTAATAAACCTCATAATCGTGAGTATTGTCTGTGAGTCCTGTGTGGCCATGGCCATGGATTATTGAACCCAGATGTGAAGCAGAGTGCTGTGGGAAAGGTGGTTGGTGTCAGAATGGGGGAAAGAAGGTTGAAGAGTGAAGGCCTCATAGGAATTGGCGTTGGGCTGATTTTGAGTTTGATTCTCCTTCCCCTATGTGGAGTCAGAGGAAATCAGACATGGCTTCCACACTGTTTTGCACCCTTGTTGTTGTGGGACCACATCTCAGGAATTTTCTTTATGAAGCAGGACTTCACGTGTGAGCTTTAGATTGACTTCTTCCTAGCTAATAAAGGGAGGATGCTATGAGTTTTTCTAAAAAAACAAAAAAAAAACAGTGTCTCCCTTCTTTCCTATTGCCACCAAGATAGCATTCTTCACCAATGTGGATTGTTTTTGTGTGATTTTTTAAAAACCACATCAATTCTGCTTCTCTCAACTAAACTGGGTCCAGGAGAGCTCTTGTGCCGGTGGGTGCACACTGCCCTTCTCTTGCACACACGAGACTTATATTCTGCTCTTCACTGTATCTTGTCCCTTTAGTTTTGTGGACTCTATCTGATATCTGTAGTCATGAGCTCTCCTGTCTTCCTGTCTGCTCCCTTGCTTTTGGAGTCCTTTCACCAAGTCTCTTGTTTGTGGGTTTAGCTATCTCCTAGTTTCCGAGAGAAGTGTGGTGGCGCCATGCGATAAGCACTGCACTGCAGACCATAAGGTCCGTGGTTCGAACCCGCCAACTGCTCCACAGGAGAAAAATGAGGCTTTCTGCCCCCATACAAATTTAAAGCCGTGGAAACATTATACAGGGTTGCTATGAGTCTGAATGGACTCGACAGCATTTAACAACAACAGTTTCTGATAAAGGGAACGTTGTGGCTCTGCAGGGTAAGTACTGAGCTGCGAACCACAAGGTTATCGATTTGAGCCCACCACCTGCTCTTTGGGAGGAAGATGAGACTTTCTGCCCCTGCAATGATTCACAACCTAAGAAACCCTGTGCAGGATGCGTATAAGATAGAACCCACTCAATGATACCTAACAATAACAACAAGGGGTTAAAGAACTTAACTCAAGAGAGCAGAGCCAAGATAGAATTCCGGTCTTTCTGACTCCTTTCCCTGAGCTCCTCTCACAGGTGCCTCAGCCTGTCCTGCACCAACCACGTGGACTATGCCAGCGTCTCCAGTCGGCACTGCCCCTGCTCCCCTCCCCCACCCTTCACAGGACTGTTATCTAATCAGCACATTGATTTTGTCTCTGATCATGAAGTCAACCAAAACAATCCACACTGTGCTGAGTCCACTCATGACGGGATCCAGACTGCAGTCTGGAAAGTGCACTCGAAAGACAAGGCACTTCGTTCAATGGGACTCCACTACAATGATGTTACAGTTTAGACAAACCATTCATTTACAAAGAGACCAACTAGACGTCTTGGAAGACCCAATGTATCATTTACAGCGATCATTTCTTAAAAACAAGATCCAACAAAAGTCTGCTTCATTTATTTAAAAATGAATGAAATATCATTAGGGTAGTCCATGTAGTTGGTACAGGACAGGCCTATGCAGATAGCCTTTGTATTTTAAAAAATATATTTGCTTACAAGTTCTTTTTACTCATAAAATTTCTTGACACATAAACCTGTCAGCAGAATAAAGTGGGGCCCCAGTTTTGCATCCACAACCTTTACCACCCTTTTTTAAAATCTTTATTCTTTGGAAATAGAAGCACATGTGTTGAAAAGCATTCACTCACGGGGAAAAGAAACGAGCACCAAAATGATTCGTGCCCATTCAGTGTTTAGTTGTTGACAATGGAAAGCTGCCTTGATCAGCTTAGCTGCCTCCCAGGCTTCACACCTGATTCACGGTGGATAGGGGTCATCAGGGAGAAGCAGAATTGTATGAAGTTTCCAGATTGCACTCTTGCCCTGCCTGGGCCTGCCCAGCCCACCACTGTACCCCCAGATGGTTTGTTAGCCTGCCCCATCGGGTCTACCTGAGCAGAGGTTCTAACCACAGTTTATCTGGCCTCTTTAGACCCCAACACCAGGCAGAGAACACATGAAATTATCTTCCAAAGTGATTCTGCAATTCCCAAAGAGATGAAACTGCCTTTCTCCTGAATCCTCCCTACTTCTGATGGGAAACAAAGGACACACCGTGGGTGTGACTGCTGTTCATCCCCTCCCCTCCCAAGGTCCAGGCCCATCTTTCATGGAGCCCTCCCCACCCACAGCTGGCAACCCTGTATCTCCCTTTTTATCTCTCTTCTGTTCTCTTGGAAAACCTTCATTTTTATTCATTTCAAAGCCCAACTCATCTGACTGACTTTCAGATCACGATTACTCTCCCGGCTCACTATCACATAATCGTATATCACTATCATATAATAAGAACTCCACAACATCACCCAGGAGACATCAAGGCAAGTGGTCGGGTCCCCCTCAAGGCAAACCCCCTTCTAAGACTAAGGTTCATTGGGAATGCATGCTCTGATTGGTGACCACTTTCATCACTGACAAGGGGAAGTGAGAGAAAAACAGCAATGAAGCTACAAACTAAGCCTTCCAGCACTCAATAGACTCCTGTGATCCCAGATGGAGACCTGGCTGGCCATCAGTGTGCAAAATCCATGGGACTTTTGGACACAGAGACAGCGATATGGCCATAGAGGACTAGAGCAAAGAGTGAATCATCCAGCTGATAAGAAGAGAGGGCACATGCATAAGTACACCCACACTTGCAGATAATACCCACTTGACCTGGCCACAATGGCTGGATGATCACAGCTCAAACAGAAAAAGAAAAAAGAGGGGGAAAAAAGAAGAATCTGACACAACTTGATGATCTTGACACACACCTATGGAAGCAATAGCTCAAAAGAGTGAACAAATCTTCACAGCGAGGATCATTCCCAACTTCTTTGCACACAGAGAGGACAGGGATGGGCAACTTGGACATTGGCTACCCAGAATGGGGGTGCTACAGAGGCAAGAAGTGACTGGCTTACAAGCTTACAAGATGGAACCTAGATTCAGAGGGCATGGAGCAAGGTGGAATCTCCACTGAGTGGTATCCATTCTGCCTAGTCAGGGCTGAATTGGAGATGCAGATAGGTCCCTTGCGATACAATAGCAAATAATTGTTATCAGGACTGATTGTAAGGGCTGGAAATGTGAAGGTGGACATTTGGGGGCAAAGGGAGGAGAGTGATCAGCCTTACAGTCTAGGAATGGAGGTCCCTTGGACCATCGAAGGAGAAGAACAGAGAACGGAACCCTACCCAGGGAAGCAGTGATGCCAGGGATGGAGGCAGAGACAATGACATGGGGAGATGGAGCAGCTGGAGATTTTGGACCTGGAGAGGGAGAGGGGCAGTGTGCAGACGACAGGGGGGCAGGTTTGGGGGGGTGTACCCTTTGGTTGGTAGATGATGCATGGAGGGGATTGTGACCATGGCAAGGAAACGATGTGCAATGGGATCAATGTGAAGCTGATGTCCTCCTATGTGAACTATCACATCATTCACAATACAGCATTAAAAAAAAAAAAAAAATTGACTTGACAGCAACAGGAAAGAAAAAAAAAAAAGAACTCCACAACGTATAATCTGATCAGCTACAAAACAAATGTATGCTTCAAAATAAACCCAATACCAGACTGAGTCAGGGTGACCCAGGTGTGTCAGAGCAGAACTGTGCTCGATAGGGGTTCCAATGGCTGATTTTTCAGTAGTTCTTCCAAGGTGCCTCTGGGTGGGCTTCCACCTCCAACCTTTTGCTTAGAGCTAAGTGTGTACACTTGAAAGACAACTACCTGGCCATATGACTGGAAGAGATCCATATTTGTGTCCATTCCAAGGAGTGGTGACCCAATGGATGTGGAAACCATCAGACAATATCATTGATATCCCATGTGAGTAAAGTTTTACTAAAGGTAATACAGAAACGGCTATAAGCATACATTGACAGAGAACTTCCAGAGGTTCAAGCTGGATTCAGAAGAGGACGTGGAACAAGGGATATCATTGCTGACGTCAGATGGATCTTGGCTGAAAGTGGAGAATACCAGAAAGATGTTTACTTATGCTTTATTGACTACACAGAGGTTTTCAATTGTGTGGCTCATGACAAGCTATGGACAACATTGTGAAGTATGAGTATTCCTGAACACTTAATTGTGCTCATGAGGAACCTGTATGTACATAGACCAAGAGGCAGCTGTTGGAACAGAACAAGGGAACACTGAATGGTTTAAAATTAGGAAAGGTGAGCACCAGGGTTTTATTATTTCACCATACTTATTCAATCTGTATGCTGAACAAATAATCCGAGAAGCTGGATTATATGTGGCATTAGGATCGGACCTACGATATGCAGAGGACACAATCTTCCTTGGTGAAAGCTAAGAGGACTTAAAATACTTACTGATGAAGATCAAAGACCACAGTATGGGTTGCATCTCAATGTAAAGAATACAAAAATCTTCCCCACTGGACCAATAAACAGCATCCATATAAATGGAGAAAAGATTGAGGTCAAGACTTCATTTTGCTTGGATCAACTGTCAATACTCATGGACGCATCAGTCAAGAAACCAAACAACATATTGCACTAGGCAAATCTGCTGCACAGACCTTTTTAAAGTGTTGCAGAGCAAAGATGTCAGCTTGAGGACTAAGGTGCGCCTGACCCAAGCCTTGGTAATTTCAATAACGTCATATGCATGCAAAAGTTGGACAGAGAATAGGAAGACAGTGAACAATTGATGCATTTGAGTTATGGTGTTGGAGGAGAATATTTATTAAAAGTACCATGGACTGCCAAAAGAACAAACAGATCTGTGTTGGAAGAAGTATATAGCCAGAGTGCTCCTTGGAAACCAGGATGGCCAAACTTCGTCTCTCATACTTCAGACATATTGTCAGGAGGGACCAGTTGCTGGAAATGAATATCATGTTTGGTAAGGTGGAGGGTTGGAGAAAAAGAGGAAGACTCCCAATGAGATGGCTTGGCATAATGGTGGTAGCAATGGGCTGAGCTATAGCAATGATGGTGGGATTGGCCCAGGACCGAGCAGTGTTTCGTTTTGTGCATAGGGTCCTCTATTAGTTGGTACCAACTCATGTGCCATTTTTAAACCCTCCTGTATGGACTTCCGTGTGGTGCTGTAGGATCGGCACTGGACTGAGAACCACAAGGTCGGCAATTCAAACCCACTAGCTGCTTAGAAACCCTTTACAGGGTTGCTATGAGTCAAAAATGACTCAACAGCACTTAACAACAACAACATATGGAAAATGAAGCATATAAGTCTGGCAGTGCGTGGCCTTATAGACTACTGGTCATTGTTTAAAAAACAGCATTCTCATTAATGAGTTTGTTCTGTATTACAGAGTTACCCTTAGGAGTTGCTCAGTCTGAAGTAGTTCTGAGTTTTGTAGTTTTGAGTCTTTCCACCTGAATTTCCTACTTATTCTGCTTCTTTTTGTGCTGTGGAGGTGAAAGACATTGTTTCTTCCTCTTTACCAGTGAGCCTGCCCTTTGGCATAGACTAGGAAATCAAAAGACAAGATTTTTAAGAAAAATAAGAATAAATTGGCCTTGAGTAGAAGTACTGGACTTGTGAAATCTGATTGCTCAAAAATGGAAGCAGGTAAGAGACCAGGATGTTGTGGTGCTGTAGGATAAGCACTGGATTGCAACCCAAAAGATCAATGGTTCAAACCCACCAGATGCACCTCAAAAACCCTATACAGGGTCACTATGAGTTGGAACTGTTTCTGAGGCAGCAAATATTTACGGAGGCAGAAGACCTCATCTTTCTGTCATGGGTTGGATTGGCTGGTGGATTCCAATTGCTGACATTGCAGTTAGCAGTCCATGTCGTACAGTAGCACACAGTTGTACTGACAGTGGGGTAGTAAGGCTACAGAGCTGGAACTGATGAGGCAGTTAGGCATCAGTGGTAGCAGTCTCACTTTCCCTGCAGGAGACCCTGGTTCAATTCCTGGCCAGTGTACCTCATGAGAAGCCACGTCCCGTCTTTCAGTGGAGGCTGCTTGTTGCTATGATGGCGACCAGGTTTCAGTAGACCTTCTAGGCAAAGATGAACTAGAAGAAAGACCTGGTGATCTACTTCTGAAAATTGGCCACTGAAAACCCGATGGGTCACAAGGTCTGATTCACAACTGACCATGACAAAAGCACAGGACCTGGCAGCTTCTTGTTCCAGTGTGAGGGGGTCACTATGAGTCAGGGACCACGTCAATGCAATGAAGAATTCTGCAGAGCACACTCTGCCCTCAGCCGCAAAAATGCAGCAACATATGTACCATTTTCCTGCCTAAGAAAGCCCATTGGTTTTTTGTTGTTGTTTTTTTTTTACTTTAAAAAAATACTATTTTATTTGTACTCATATGAGGCTTTCTACTCCCATAAAGATTTACATCCTCGGAAACCCTGTACAGGGTCGCTATGGGTCGGAACCGACTCAATGGCATTTAACAACAACATATATGACAAAAGGCTGTATTATCTATCATGTTTACATACATACCAATATAGGAAACAGCTTAATAATGAATCACATCTAAATTTTATAAAGAACACACAAACATTGTAACACTGATTGGTTATAGATAGCAGAGTGGAGGGGGCAGTCCTTAGTTATAATCTGAATTTTAGGTAAAGAGCAGCACCCTCTGAGAAGAATCAAATCAATTAGAAATAATCATGTTGTTGTTGTTGTTAAGTGCCGTCATAGATACTGTAAAATAATATATACATAGCAAAGTTAGTGATTGTACTGATTTTATTTCTTTTGCTAAGCTATATTATTTTCCTCATATTCAACGCAAATAGGTAACACATAATAGGAAGAAAAATATGTCCTCATTATTATTCACAATAAAAAGGGTCTGCTTAATTCTTCAGGCCTGGGCATATTTTACAACAGGAATCACTTAATGGTCCCAGTGGATCATTATACCATTTTGATTCTGATACACTGAAGAGAATCTCATCCATACTTGGTGACGGAACTAAACTCCATGGGAGCTGTGATGGACGGAACCTTTTTGTGGTAGTCCCATATCTCATTAAATAAGAAAAGACTCTAAACAAGGAAATATAACAATTAATCAGTCCAGATATTATATCTATAGGCTCTTTCTTTAGCATACAGTAGAAAAGAGGGCCTTTTCTTGAGTACACAAATACAAGTATTATTACAGTCTAGAGATTGCTGAATTGACATTTTTTCTGGTATAATGAAGGTACACATCACATCGAGACCTCTCGGTTAAGGAACTTCAGATTAAGAAACTTTCACAATTTGTCTCAATTCTTCAAATAATGGAGCAAGTTCCTTTTCTAGGCTGACAATTAGTCCTCTATTGGCATTGCTGCTGGCTATGAAACTTACCACCAAACGTAACAGATTAAATTGAACCACCTGGTAAGTGTTATAGTAACAGATAATACTTTTGTTTTTTGAGAGTCCAAGTTTGCTGCCTTGGTCTGTTGCAAGGGCAAAAGTAGACAGGAAGCCAGGCCTCAAAGCATGCTCTGGAGCATTATCATTGGCCACTTTAATAACAGGCACCCCATCTCTATCAGACATGACAATAGCGTGGAATCCTTCAACACTTAGTCATTTTTCATACAGGAATTTCTTTAGGTCATCCGCATAATGAACCCCTTCCTCCCGCAGGTTCAATCTCCACACCGAGGGTTTTGCTCCCAGGAATGCCGGGGTTCTCGCTGTCACTTCAGGGGCAATTTCCTCGGCAAGCGGTCGTCACATGATTTGTAGCCCACTGGTTTTTACTGGGCTGGTCAACTAGACAAACCTCAGAAGGAAAGCAAGTGTTCAGCACAAATGGCACTGTTTGTACAAACAGTTTAGGCACAGTGAATCACTGACTGTTTAGGGACAGTTGTATATGGGCCTCGGGAACTGTTTGCTAGTCAAGTTCCCAGATGTCAGCCAAGGCCTAACCCTGCAAGCAGGTTCTTTCTAAGAACAGCGGGCTCAAACCTACTCTGATAGCTTTTTCTGCACAAATGTGCCTTCATGAAGCTTTGTGTAAGTGGGGAGATAAATATTAACTTGTATGTATCGTCATTAAACATACAAATATAAAAACATGACTATGGCTGTGATAGCGTAGCG
Source organism: Chrysochloris asiatica (assembly GCF_000296735.1). NCBI lineage: Eukaryota > Metazoa > Chordata > Mammalia > Afrosoricida > Chrysochloridae > Chrysochloris > Chrysochloris asiatica. The sequence continues at coordinate 737,649 of NW_006408781.1, forward strand.
GTTACGAATAGGGCTGTGAACCGCAAGGATTGCATTTCGAAACTACCAGCTGTTCCGCGGGAGAAAGAGGAGGCGTTCTGCTCCCTTAAAGATTTACAGCCTCGGAAACCCTGTACAGGGTCGCTATGAGTCGGAACCGACTCCACGGCACACAACAACAACAACAACATGGCTGTGATCATTCCAGGAAGGCGAAGCATTGGCACCACAAGAGCCCACAATAGATGATCTGACTTGATCCAGAACATCTAGTCTAGGAGCCTCCTCTAAGGCTTCCTGTCTCAGTCTGCTGGGGCTGCCATAACCGAACACCCCGAACTAGGTGGCTTTGGAGAACAACCGTTTATAGTCTGAAAGCTAGGAGTCCAATCCAAGGTCTCAGTGGGGCCATGCCCTCTCTGAAGGAATAAGCCTCCGGTTCCTCAGCTAGTAGATGCGTCTTCTCCTCACTACGTGACTCTGTGTGTGTTCTGCCTTTTTATAAGACAATACCCTCCTTTGGTTATTAGCTGGTACTCACTGATAACACATCCAAAGAAAGGTCCTACTTCCAAACAAGGTCACATTCACAGGTACGGAGTGGTGGGGAGGGGAGGACCACAGCAGATCTTTTGAGGGAAAAGCAATTCAATCCACAATATTTCCCCAGACCTATAGGTTTAAGGAGCTCTGGTAGCGTAGTGGTTACGAATCGGGCTGCGAACCTTAAGGTCAGTAGTTTGAAACTACCAGCTGCTCCGCGGGAGAAAGATGAGGCTTTCTACTCCCGTAAAGATTTACACCTCGGAAACCCTGTACAGGGTCGCTATGGGTCGGAACCGACTCGATGGCACTTAACAACAACAACATAGGTTTCCCTACAGTAGACTTTCAGGCTGAGCTTTGAGGGGAAAATCAGGGTTCAGGTAATTAGCAAGGGGCTGGCACAGCATACCAGAAAGGACACGTATCAAAGCAATATGGTCACAGAGGACATGACTTTGAGGGTCTGTGTCTTAGGAACTAGCGCTGCTATAACAGAAATACCACATGCAATGACTTTCGTTATTGTTGTTGTTGTGTGCCGTGGAGTCGGTTCCGACTCATAGCGACCCTACACAGGGTTTCCGAGGCTGTAAATCTTTACGGGAACAGACCGCCTCATCTTTCTCCCGCGGAGCGGCTGGTAGTTTCGAACTGCTGACCTTGCAGCTTGCAGCCCGATTCGTAACCAATGACTTTAGCAAACAGAAATTCAGTTTCTCGCCATTTAGGAGGCCAGCAGGATGCCAGCTCTCTGTCTCAGCCCTGGTGGAAGAGCCTTGTCTCTCATTAGCTTCTGTTCCTCAGCTCCTTGGCCATCTTCACATGGTGCCCATCTTTCCCTTATTCCTGCTTGCTTCTATGCCTGAACAGCTCTTATCATATCTCAGAAATGATTAAGACACACCCTTCGCTGATAGAGCCTCATGAACATAACAAAGAAACTGTATTCCCAGGTGCAATGTACACATTGTTTCCAATTCATTGAGATCCTGTAAGACAGAGCAGAACAGCCCTAGCTGGTTCCCTTGACTGCAGTCTTCATAAAAATAGACCACCTGGTCTTTTTCCCATAGAGTCACTGGGTGGGTTTGACTCTTAGCAACTAAGAGCTTGGCTATTTGCACCACCAGAGTTCTTTATCCACAAGTATAAACCAAAAAACAAACTCACTGATGTTAAGTAGATTCTGACCCGTGGTGATCATATATGACAGGGTAGAACTGTCCCATAGGGTTTTCAACACCTCCTTCTGGAGAAGCAGCTAGTGGGTTTGAACTGACATTTCAATTAGCAGCCCAGCACTTAACCACTGTGCCACCAGGACTGCTTTCCTTAGGTCTGTTGTTGTTGCTATGAAGCACCGTTGGGTTTGTTCTGACTCATAGCGACCCTGTATAGGGTTTCCAAGGAGCGGCTGGTAAGTTTGAACTGCTAACGTTTGGTTCAAATTGACCTTGCAGTCTAGTGCTTAATCTACAGTGCCACACCAGGACTCCTTCCTTAGGTATAGGAATTGGAATTTACAACACATATTTTTGAAGTACACAACCCAATTCCTAACAATCCATGTAGGCCAAGTGGTTGGAACAGAGAGAGGAAGGAGTGTTGGAGATATGCAGGGCTGGATGAAGATATGTGAGGGTCCACACACTGGCCATCTGTGGTGTCCCTCCTCTGCTTACCCAGGCATCTGAGTGGGATATGTGAGGGGGCTTCAAAAAGTTTGTGGAAAATGGATTTACAAAATAATGGAATTTCTCCATGAACTTTTTTGAAACTCTCTAATATACCCCCTTGAGGGCAGTGGGGTATAATATTCACCACTGAACACAAAAGTGGTGTATGCCATTTTAGCTCATTGAGATGAACTGGATTCTAAAACTTTTAGAGGATGTGGGGTACTAAGATTTTTTCTATACACCACAATTTCCATGAATACAAAATTCTACATGTTCTACAATAAAGAAAAGGAGTCAGTGGACTTAGTTGTTCCAACAATCAATATAAAATTCTTTCGATCTCCCAATGGAAAACTGACTTTCACCAATTTTGCTTTAAATGGCGCATTCTTCAGCTTTAATACTTGTTTTATAATAAATGCTACAATTATAAATGAATAAATGAAAGTGTATCATACAATAATTTAATCACCAGAATACAAATACTATAACAGATTACTGTATTGTATTCAAGGTATATCTTTCATCTTTAACACGATAATATTAAAAAATTTCTTTGATTCTTTGTTTTTACACATTTTTAATGATTTTTGTCACCAGTAAGCTGCCAAACAATTATCTATTTCCATACATAATAAAATAAGGATAATGAACTGAGTCTGTCTCGAATCATTGTTGTATGCTGACGGTTTCTGAGTCTCTTTAGAGATGAAAACGAGTGTTCTGTTGCACAGTTTGTGTGCATCGAAGTTAGGAATATATGTAAAGCTATCTCACCATTGGGAATATACATTGTATTTTAGTATAGAATCATACATGCCTATATGAGTAAAACTTGTCTTTCTTGAATCTTCAAACCCAGTTCTCATGTAAGAATGAAATGATCTAATTTCTTCATAGAGGATTGTATTTAAGTCACTGGGGTTGTTGTTGTTAAGTGCTGTCACCTACATTCATAGATACCCTGTGTAGAGTTTCCGAGGAGTAGCTGGTGGGTTTGAACTTTCTACCTTGTGGTTCACAGTCTACAAGGAGTCCATAGTGCCACACCAGGAGTCCAAGACATTGGGGTAAGCCTGCACTAATTTCTTGGATGTCTTCAGTGCATTAGGTATATCCACAGGGTTTAAGAAAGGAAATCTATTTGAAAGAACTTCATAGACTTTAACCCTTCTTTTCATACATGATTAGAGTGTGGCAATGCTTGTTTAGTATGTGGTTACACAAAACTGATTTCTGGCATCCAATGCTTCTGGGACACTTCCATCAGTTACTTGTTTCTTTCTAATGCTTCTATCGTGTTGAACTGCTTGATAATCAATCATTGACAATATTAGTTTCGTTATATTTTCAGGATCCTTTTTAAAAATATGTAAATACCCTATTAATGACTAGTAGGGGTCTGGTGTTGTTGTTAACTGCCGTCCAGTCGGTTTCGACCCATAGTGACCCTGTATAAGGTTTACGAGGAGCAGCTGATGAGCTTGAACCGCCGACCTTGCAGTTCAAACGGCTTTTCAGTCCGGGGCATTAACCCACAGCAGAGCACACATGTCCTTAAATATACTTCTGACTGTTGGAGAGCTTGACTTGTCGGATAAATGCTGCAATAGATATTCCACATATCCAACATAATTACATACTCTAAGGTTGGCATTTTGTTAGTAATGTATTCAGCTTCTCTTTTGGAACCTGCTTTTTGTGTCTAGAACCTGAGTGTATAGTTCCAGGATTGTATTCATTGCTACATCATGAGCTTCTTAACATGTACTAGAAGGCATTTTAATACTCAACTGAATCATATAGTCTATCAGCATCTCCCCTAACCTTCTCTCACCCAGAGCCATCAAAAAAAAAAAAAAAAAAAAGTAGTTTGGTGTGAGTTTAAAAAGACTATATATCTAGAAGGGACATTAAATAATTCACTACACCACAAACACAACGGGTTTTTCATAAGGTCACTGTTGTTAAGTGCTGTCAAGTTGGTGCCAACCCATAGTGATCCTTATAGGGCTTCTGAGGAGTGGCCAGTGGGTTTGAACTGCTGACCTTGTGGTTCAAACTGACCTCACAGTCTAGCGCATTATCTTGAAGTTCCACACTAGGACTCCTTTCATAGGGTGGTGATAATGAAATTCTCAAGAGCTGTATAAAGATGGACCAATTGATAAGACCATACATATGTACAATAATAACAAAAACTCAAAACAGCAAGTCCAAGAGTTCTTAAATAGATACAATTCTGGACTGAGTGTGAACTGAGTGATAGTTTACATGGAAGAACATCAGTCTTACACCATCGTTTCATTGTAGTGATTACAATCTCCTCTGTGCATTTGCTTCATTTCCTCTATTTTTTGGGGGAGTGGGGTGAGGTAGGTGGGAGGATGTACACAGAAATACTCAGGAATATATAATAATTTAAACAACCAAAGGGCACATTCTGCAAGCCTGCCTCCTGGCCACCAGCACCCAGTCCCTCTTTTCCATGAATCCAGAGTCCTCAGCTGCTCCCTCTCTCCAATTCCTCATCTCTGCCTCCATCTCTGGTGTTGCTGCTTCTCTGGATAGGGTCCCCCACTCTGCTTGTGTTCTTCTCCCTTGATGGTCCTAGAGTCCTCTGTTTCTGGACTGTAAGATTAACTACTCCCCCATAATTGTTATAATATTTCTACCTTTACAGTTGCAATTAGTCATGAAAACAATTAGTCATCATTGAATCCTAAAAATCTTATCCCCATCTCTTTTCGCCAGACCCATTTAGACAAGATGAAAACTATTCATTGGGGATGCTACCTTACCCTGCACACTCTTAAACTAAACTCCCTCTTGAAAATTTGTAAGCCAGTTACTTGGTGCCTTTATTACCCCCTCATTTTAGGTAGCCAGTGTCTAAGTTGCCTGTCCTTTACTACCCTGTATACAGAGAGGATAGGATTGATACTTGATGTGAAGACTCCTTTCTTCTCAGTTGGTATTTTGAGCTACTACATCCGTAAATATAGGTCAAGTTCATCAAATTGAAGCAATTTACACTTGTTTCCTTTATAAATTTTTTTTTTTTCCAATCTTCAGCAGTTCTTAAACTACCAGCTGTTCCGCAGGAGAAAGATGAGGCATTCTGCTCCCCTAAAGATTTACAGCCTCGGAAACCCTGTACAGGGTCACTATGAGTCAGAACCGACTCCACGGCACATAGCAACAACAACAACAACAACAAGTTGAGTTCTGGAAAAAGTGCAGCCAGAGTGCTCCTTGGAGGCCAGGAGGCCAAACTTCATCTCTCATACTTCAGACATATTGTCAGGAGGGACCAGTCGCTGGAGAAGGATATCATGTTTGGTAAGGTGGAGGGTCAGAGAAAAAGAGGAAGAACCCCAAAGTAGCAGCATCAATGGGCTCAAGCGTGGCAACAATAGTGAGGTTGGCCCAGGACTGGGCAGTGTTTCATTCTGTTGTGCATAGGGTCACTATGAGTTGGTACCAACTCTATGGCAGCTAACAATAATAACAAGTTGAGTTCTGATTATCAAGTCATCGAGGCTAGGTCAAATGGGTACTATCTGCAAGTTTGTGTGTTCTTGTGTGTCTCTCCTCACTTCATATCAGCTGGATGCTTCAGCATCAGCTATAGCCCTCTGTGGCTATGTCCTTATCCATGGGCTCAGGAGTCGCCAGGTCTTCCCACACTTCAGAGCAACCAGTCCTTCCTTTTCTCTCTCTCATCTCCAGGTCAACGGGAGTCTATGGAATGTGGTTGAACTCAGCCCATTTCTTCATCGCTGCCTTTCCCTTCTTCCACTCATCAGTAGACCAATGTGATCACCAGCAAGCTTATATGCCTGCTCATGTGTCAGGATCTACTTTTGAGGCTAAAGCTGGGTTGATATGCAGCTGGAAGCACCAGTACCACTAGACTGGCAGTGTCAATGGACTAGTTTGTGCTTATGCTGCTATTAAACATTTTGACTATTGGATACAAGTCGGGCTGTTAACCTCAAGGTCAGCAGTTCTAAACTACCAGATGTTCTGCAGGAGAAAGATGAGCTTTCTGCTCCTGTAAAGACTTACAGCCTCAGAAACCCTACTCAGGGTCGCTATGAGTCAGAACCAACTCCATGGCCCACCACCATCACCTTGTATAATGAAGGAAGATACTAGAAGCCTGCAAGTTCCAAAGGTGTTTTATGAAGTCGTTAAAGAAAAATGCATATCAATCTCCTAAAAATGCCTTAAACATATATCAAAGTTTTATAATTTTCTTTATTGTTGTTGTTGTTAAGTGTCACTGAGTCAGTTCCAACTCATAGCAACCCTGTATACAGTTTCCAAGGAGTGGCTGGTTAGTTTGGATCACCAAACTTATGGTTAGCAGTCCAGTGCTTATTCTACAATGCCACACCAGAATTTCCTTTATTAAATTATCTAAATCATATAAAATGTGGGAAGAAATGAAAAATTAGGTTAAGACCATACAATTTTGCATATTTTTAGCAATAGTCTAAATAGCATTAAAACCATTAAAAGTACTGTAACAAACAAACAACTACTAGAGGTAAGGAACTGAGTGTCTAAAGTTCTTGCTGTAAAGTTGAGCAATTTAATTATTATTGCTAGGAAAAAAACAAAACAAAACAAACTAGCCAAGGCACTACAGCCATAAACACTGAAGGATTATTTTCTATGCTCACTTCATCCAGTCATATAGGTTTTTCCTCTCTCACCTGAGTTTTCTAACAGAGCACTAATTCTCAGCCCTGGTTGTGGAATACCCCAGAGCATTTACAGTTATTTTTAGGGCTCCTTGTAAACCTTCAAAGCAAAATTAATTAATTTCACCTTCCATAAGCGTGTCAAACACACACAATTTAAACAAAAGCATATATTTCTCATTGGCTAAGGGAAATCCATGAATCAAGTAACAGGTCTCTGAAACCCTTCAAACTTTGGAGAGAACAATCATTTGGTTGCTTACAGTATTTCTTAAGCATCAAATTGAGTACTAGCATAAAGCAATGAAATATTGATAGCATGATTTTCCCTGTAAGAAATTTACTAAAGGGATGAGACACAGAAGTATAAAATATAATAATCTGAAGAGAGAAAAAATGTTAAAGGACAAATATAAATTGATCAACTGAGTTTTTAATTTTATTGTTTTAATACTACTACAATAGTAATGCACGTTGATCATAGAAAATATCTAAAGATGGAAGCAAATAAAGAAAAGAAGGACAGAAGGAAGGAAGGGAGAGAGGAAGAACAAAAACAAGGAAAAAAGAAAGGGAAGAGGAAGAAACAAGGAAAGAGAGAGATAGGTGACTTGTACTTTCACTGCCTAACTTTATTTTATTAAAAAATTATTCAATATTTCCACAATGAATATTCATTGTGTAGCTTATTATTT
>NW_006408781.1:745377-760058 GCF_000296735.1 Chrysochloris asiatica
CCATGGATTTGGTTGTGATTCATAGCCACCCTGTTGAGTGTTTCTGAGGCTGTAAATCTTTACGGGAGCAGAAAGCCTCATCTTTCTCTCTCAGACAGACTGTTAGTTTCGAACTGCTGACGTTAAGGTTAGCAGCCTGACTTGTAACCACTATGCTACCAGAGCTTTGGGGTAAATACTTTCTGTTTGGTCTTCTATAGCTGATTGTTCTGAGGAGCATGTTCCTCCCAGTTGTTGTTACTCATTTTTATGTGGCTAAAAGGTGAGCTCCAAGAGTGGCTTCAGTTTTCAGTTAGAAGGGTGTCTAAGGGCCATAGTCTCAGGGGGTCCACTAGTCCATATAAGACCACTAAATCTGATGCTTTTATGAATTTGAATTTTGTTCTACTTTTTTCTCTCATTCTATCCAGTGTGATACCAATCAGAGCAGTTAGTGGTGGTAGCCGGGCACCATTGAGTTCTTGTGATCTAAGGTTAGTGGAAGCTGTGGTCCACACATCCATTAGTCTTTTGGACTAATTGTTTTCTTGAATCTTCCAAACTGATCTCCAGAAGTTGTACTATTTCAACAGTGTACCGGAGTGCCCATTTTTCATGCCCTCTCCAACTCTGAGCAGCACTTTTTTTTTTTTAATTAAAAATTTTTTTTCTAAACTTTTTATTGTGAATCGAGTGAAGGTTTACAAAGCAGGTCATCGGTTTTACAGTCAACAAATTACATGTTTCACTTCATTATATGGTTGCAATCCCCTCCATGCACCAACAGTTAATAGCATTTACCTCTGTACACTTTAACCACTGCTTTCCTCCCTGTGTCTCTCCCAACCTTCATCTTTCCTCTGCTAAGCTCCCTCTTGCTGTATGTTGCCTATCCTGTCATCCATGTTAACATGTGTCTACCATCTAGCCCCCTAACCATCATAGATTGTTTCTGTTATCAAGAAAAACTTCTTTTTTTAAACTTTTTACAACTTTGGTCTCATACACTGTTTGTCCTTTTGTGATTGACTAATTTCACTGAGCATAATGTTTTCCAGGTTCAATCATGTTGTAAGGTGTTTCACAGATTCATCATTATTCTTCAACGTTCTATATACCAACGTTGTATATACCAAACTTGTCTAGCCATTTTTCTGTTGATGAGCATTTAGGCGGTTTCCATCTTTTTGATATGTCTCTTGTAGACAGCATTCTGCTCTTTATGTCTTTTGACTGGAACATTTGATTCATTTATATTCAGTGTAACTACCAATAGGTCTGAATTGATTGTTGTCATTTTTCTGTGTGTTTTGTTTTATTTTGTGGTGCTGCTAGATTCTTTGTTCCACATAATTTGCTATGCTGAATTCATTTTATTTGTGGATTTTATTATCATTTTCATTTCTGCTGACTTAATGTTTACTAAATCTTTCTAATTTTCCTTTTTATTTTGATGTGCAGGTGTATTATTTTTCTTTGAGGTTATCCTGTAATTTATTAATTTCTCCCTGTTTAAAACAACCTGTTTTAGCTTGAAATCTACTTGACTTTCTTGCCATTTGGAAGTTCTGTAGCTACACTATTCTCTCTTTTCACTTTGTAGTTAATTTCATTATACACTGATATTTCTGGTTCCCTATTTTCAGTCTTGTAAGTTTGTTTTACTTTAAATATTTCTGTATCAGGACTGAGTTCTGGGTGGTGTTGTCATGGATGGTAATGCCAGCTTGTTGAATTAAAGTTGTGTTGAGTTTAAAGATATGGTTCTACACTGGGATGTGCTCACTGAAGGACAGAGAAGATACTCAGCAGTGAAACTCCAGTGGTGGCAATTGCATTGGCTAGACCAACTGATCTCTGGGGACAGTGCATGGGGCATGCAAGGAGTGAACTCAAAGAACCAAGATTTTCACTCCAGAAATGAGTGTTGAACTGTGTGCCCGGCTCTTGGTTCTTACCAAAATGGCCTGGATTTCAAGCAGTTCATTTCTGAAGTCTGCCCCCTCTGTAACTCCTTTGGAAGATTATATAATACATTTCTGGGTTCTACAATTGACTTTCTTGCTTTGGGTTCTTGGACAGAAAGAAGGGTTCACTTACCAACTACAGAAGTGTGGGGAAATCACTGAGTATGAAAGGAGGTATGTAAAAAATACAGGGTGCTTCCCAGTACTCAATTCTTTCCTGAAGAAGAGGCCCAGCAAGGCAGAGTGAAGAAAATTGGACTCAAGGGAACAACTGATTCAAAGATCTAAAGGGGCATAAACCCCCTAATCTCCACAACCTTTAGAACAAAAGAACTAAAAGTTGCCTGGTTAACATCACCGACTTCGCTGATTGGGATCACAACAGAAGGTCCTGGATAGAATAAAACGGAAAAAAGGTAGAACCAAATTCAAAATCATAGAAATGATCAGACATACTGATTGACACCTTTCAAACCTGGAACTGAACCCACCTTCGCGGATCGACTTTCAACTAAATACGCAATCCTATAAAGTGAATAATAATAACACTCATGAGGAACTTCTTTCCTCAACCATAATACACCAAAAGGGCAGCATCAAGATATATGAATGGAAAGGAAGCACACAAGGAGGAAGTGGGGAGCGTGCTTTACATTGTGGGGATACACCAATGTCATGAGGCAAATTGCTTAATTTGCTTTTCAAACTTTCACTCAAACCACAATAAAAAGATCTTTTCCCCCAAAAACAATGTTAAAATATACCAAAGGTAATTTTAAAAGAAGCAAATTGTACCCATAATTCTACTGTTGCTCTTTTAATATTCATATATATTTTTATAGTGTCTTTTATTCAGAGTGTAATTTCTATATCTGGTTATTTTCATTAAGCACTTTATCCTTCTCCATAGTCTTTATAACTAGTGTTTTTAATAGCTAGATTCAATTGACCCATTTCTAGTCTACACAGAATCTCTGGTGCTCAGTGGTTAGTTGGATCCACCACCAATGCCATGGAGAGAGATGGGGCAGTCTGTGTTGATAAAGATTTACAACTTGGAATCCCGACGAGGCAATTCTAATCTCTCCTACAGGGTCTCTACGTGTCAAAACTGGCTCAGTGACAGTGGATTTGAGTTTTGTTTGTGTGTGTGTATGCTACAATAATCATACCCATATAATAGAGGACATTTATGTAATTTTAATTTCTGGTGATTTTTAGATTATTGTTGTTGTTATTAGGTGCTACTGAGTTGGTATCAACTCAGCATACTTATACACAACAGAAGGAAACACTGCTCAGTCCTGTGCCAGTCTCACAATCATTGCTACACTTGAGCCCATTGCTGTTGGATTATACCAATCCATCTCATTGGAGAACTTCCTCTTTTTCTCTGACCCTCCACTTTACCAAGCATGATGTTTTTCTCCAGGGACTGGCCCCTCCTGATAATACATCCAAAGTTTGAGAGACCAAGTCTTGCCATCCTGGCTTCCAAGGAGCATTCTGGCTGTACTTTTTCCAACAGAGATTTGTTTTGTTCTTTTGGCTGTCCGTGGTACTTTTAATATTCTCCTCCAACACCATAGATCAAATGCATCAATTCTTCCATGGTCTTTCTTATTCACTGTCCAACTGTCACATGCATATGAGGTTATTGAAAATACCATGGCTTGGATTAGGCGCACCTTAGTCCTCAAAGTGACATCTTTGTTCTTGAACACTTTAAGAGGTCTTGTGCCACAGATTTACCTAATGCAATACATTGTTTGATTTCTTGATTGCTGCTTCCATGAATATGAATGGTTGATCTGAGCAAAATGAAGTCTTTGACAACTTCAGTCTTTTCTCCATTTATCTTCATGTTATATATTAGAAATCATTAAACATTTGTGAAGTGTACTTTCTTAGGCCACATAGTTACTTACCAAAAGACCAAACCAATTGTTGTTGAGTTGATTCTGACTCCTCATGACCCTGTGCATTGCTGGATGGACGTACACTCCATGGGGTTCTCAAGGCTGTGACATTTCAGCGGCAGATCTCCAGGCCTTTCTCCCAGGGGTGGGTTTGAATGGCCGGCTGCATGGTTGGTGGTTGAGTCTTTGACAATTTGCACCACCCAGGGACTAATTACAAAATCATTATTAGCAAAATAATATTTCTGTGGCTTAGGCACCTACTGGCATAACAGAGTGTGCCTGTCTGTAAACCCTGTTTTGGAAGTAAAGAGCCTTTCTCCCGGACTTTTGAGCACATATCTGGAATCATGTGCTGCCTGCCCCTCATCATGTGTCCAGCTCACTGGGAGACCTTCCTGTGATGCCCAAGCTGCTGTCTCTGCTCCTGCTTCCCCCTCTGAAGTACAGGAACAGTCAGCACCAGGACCAGTAGAAATGGGCTGGCTGTTTCCTAGTGATTCCGGCCTTACAGCTCACTTCTTACATTTTTGTTCACTGTTTTTTGCTGAACACATATCTCCTCATAAAATGCCAGCAATTGTCTGCAGGGATGGGACAGAGTCTTAAGTTGAGACCCTCTTTCCAAAACTACTATTTGCTTTAGGCTAAACATTTCACCCTTGATTCTCTTCCCTTCACATGAATTTCTTTGGGTGGGCCAGGTGGTTGGATGCTCAACTACAGGCCAGAGGAAGGTTGGTAGTTCCAGCCTACCCAGGGAGCCTTGGGGTAGGGGAGCGGGGAACTGTCAACAGTCAGTCTGCTTCCAGAAAGCCACATGGAATCACTGTGACTTGGAATCTTCTGAGTTACTACTAGCAACCACAATGACATGTCTCTTTATTCTTTCTTTAAATGAACCCCGTCCCTAAAAACACCTGTTCCATCAGCTCTTCATGTATATTGATAAGCTTCACTTTGCATTGATCACATAAATTAGACCCTCTATTTTGCTTTTTTTGTAGTAAAAATGCCGTTTTTTACTACAGACATTTCTCCTCAAGCTCTAATAGTGATACCATGAAGTCTAAAACTTCCCCTGCCAATTCTTAGTGTTTAAAAAGAGAGAGAGAGGAGGTACAGGGTGCTGCTAGGAAACAGGAAGACAGACCAGAGGTTCCATCCAGTACTGATGCATGTCGGGAGGTCAAGCAGCTCAAACCCCAGGACATTTCTGGACCCTTGCCCTCCACATCCCCTTGAGACACAATCTCTATGCACTAGAATTCCCCACTACATTACCCTTGGAGTCTCCTGTCAACATTCTTCCATATCATGTGCCCTCACTCTAAAAAAAAAAATAATACACATACTGGAAAAATCTTTTTTAAAAATGAAGCAATGTTTATAATTCCAGGAGATTATAAAATGCACATTATGTACCGTTATGAATTAAAAGTTGCCAAATTGATGTGGGCAAAGAAGGGTCAGGCCTTTATTAGTATTATTTTTAATGTAGGGGTTCAAACTTGGTTCACTAAGATTTCTAGTGTGAAATCAAGTGCTTAGAGTTGCCACAAACATTCATGCAGGCCTCACCTCAGGGAAGCAGAACAGGCCAAAGAAATGGCCCGAATTTCACAACGCACTGTCTCCATCCAACATTTTGAAATCTGAGGCACTATGCTGCAAAGACCACTCTTGATGGGGTTTGGGTGCTGGGACAGAGGGTGTCACGCCTACAGTCCTGGACTGGCAGAGCCAGATGGTCAGGTCCAAGCTCCATGAGAGTTCCGTTGCCCGCACACCACTGCCCCACAGACGAGTGCTGGTTAGCAAAGCAATCAAGACATTCATTGTTAGCTCTTTAAAACACACCTGTTCGCATGTGTTGATTGGCTAGAAAATGCAGAAGGAAAAAAGTCCGTAGCCCTTCGGGGGTTTGAAGCTAAGCAGGACGTAGTCTCACTCAGAGCCCCTTCACTTAGTCCTTCTCCGCCTTTGTGCTGCCATCTAGAGAGAAAAGGAAGGCATGTGTTGTATTCTGATGGTGAGGAAAAAATACACCTGGAGTGCCTGGCCCGGTCGGCCATTCCTAGACCAGGAAAGCAAGGCTGGCTGATTTATTCCTGCGCATCACCAGTGGTCTGTGTCTGCCAGAGCTAGGGGACGTATGGTTTCAGTGTGTTGCCGGCCCTGGTGGCATCTCTGAGGCTAAATGTCAGATTCCCGGGAAGTCGGCCAAGAAGGATATGTTTCTTCCTATGCTCAAAGGAAGTGAAATGCAAAATAATGTTGTTGTTAAGTGCCTCGGTTCCAACCCATTGTGATTGTGTTTAGGGTTTCCAAAGAACAGCTGGTGAGCTTGAACCACCAACCTTGTGGTTCAAACCAACTTTTCAATCCAGTGCATTAACCCAGGACACTATTTTTAATGTCAGAGTTGCCCGAACTTTTGGAATACCCACCATCATTGTTAGGAAAAAATTTAAAAGAAACATGAAAACAAGATTCTAAGATGGATAATTCTTAGCCATGTTGCCATGTTTTCTCTCTCTCTCTCTCTCTTTTTTTTTTTTTAATTAAGGCACATCTTCTTCAGAAAAGGTAGAAATTTACAGACCAATAAACAAAGATTTACTGGTTGAAGCAGTAGTCACTAATATCCTTTTGAAGAATGCAACTAAACAAGCTTAATCACAATAAATAGGTGTTTTTTTAAATTAAGTATAACGTCAAAAACAATCTATTCTGGAGCTACAAGTTATATAAAAAAGGTGTTTGTTGTTGTTATGTGCGTGGAGTTGGTTCCGACTCATAGCAACCCTGTACAAGGTTTCCGAGGCTGTAAACCTTTACGGGAGCAGAAAGCCTCATTTTTTCCCGCAGAACAGCTGGTAGTTTCGAGCTGCTGACTGTAAGGTTTGCAACCCGATTCATAACTACTACGCTACCAGATTGTTATAGATACCATAATGTGGATGAAATGGGGGGGGGGGGCTTTCCCTGACCAATTTAAAATTGCAAACCTCTGAGCATACAGGAACAATGTTAGGAAAATGCCTTAGCTATTACCAAACACCTTGAGGAAATGACCCACTGGGTCAAGGGCAACACCAAGGTCAATTGGCATAACATAGTCCACAAAGACAAGGGTCTACATCCTACTTTGCAGAGTAGTGACTGGGGGTCTTAAAAGGCTATGAGTGGCCTTTTGTTTTGTTTTATTCTGTGGAAATGCTGTTTTGTGTATGTTAATTGAGTGACAGTTTACAAGGGCGAACATCGGCTTACACCATCCTTTATTTACAATGATTACAATCTCCTCTGTGCATCATCATTCAACAGTATTTGCATCCATTCCCTGTTTTTCTTCTTTTTTGGGGGTGGTGGGTGGGGTGGTGAGATGTACACAGAAACCCTCAGGAATATATAATAATTTAAACAACCAAGGGCACATTCTGCAAGCCTGTCTCCTGGCTGCCAGCACTCAGTCCCTCTCTTTCCATGAGTCTAGAGTCATGAGTGGCCTTTTAAGGTGCAATTTTTAGTCTCTCCCTGTTTGACAGACAAAAGAGTGAAGAAAATCAGAGACCTATAGAAAAAATTAGTCCAAAGGGATAAAGGACCGTGAAAGTGTCAATCTCTACAACCCTGAGATCAGAAGAACCATCTGCTCTGAAAGGGAGGTCTGAAAAAATGGGAGGGAATGTAGAATATTTTAAAAATCATTAAAAAGCCCATGTTTACTGGTTGGATAGAGACTAGGGGCACTTCTAAAACTATGGCCCCTAGACACCCTTAAGGTCTGGAAATGAACTCACCCTGTGACTCAGTAGCCTAACAACAAACAAGGCTATGTGGGGAACAATAACACTAGGGAGGTAAGCACACCTTAGAATAATCAACCATTTGAGATCAAAAGGGCAGCATTTACCCATAGACAAAGTTCAGAGTAATTAGGAAAGAAGAGGAAATGGAAACAGGAAACACAAGGAAGAAGTAGGGTAAGTGAAGCTACATTGTGGGGATTGCAGTCAATGAGATGAAACAAAATGTGTATGAATTGTTGTATGGAAAACGGATCTGCTTTGTGAATCTTCACCCAATTCACTCAACCTTCACTAATAAAAAAAAAGAAAAGAAAAAAATAAATAATTAAACTTTTGCAAACCACCCCGGGACAACCTTCTCAGACATCTGTTACTATCCTGCTCATCTTAAACCCAGCACTAGTCAGCGTACCAGTTCTCTGTCCACCCTAGAGTGGAAACACTTTGAGAGCAGGCATTTTTGTCTGTCACATTTACAACTGGATTCCCAGTCCCTAGAACAATGGTTAAATGCTAAGGGTTAAATGCTTGGCTGTGGTGCTATGGGTAAATGCACCAGACTGCGAAGCTGTTTGAAATGCAAGGTCGGCAGTTCAAGCTCAACAGCTGCTCCTTGCAAACCATATACAGGGTCGCTATGGGTTGGAACCGACTTGACGGCACTTAACAACAACAACTAGCCCAAAGGTTAAGAGAAGAAATGCCTGGAAGAGAAGCTTGGTGATTTCCTTCCAATAGGTCACAGATGGCAATTAGCATAAGCAACACAATGTTTGTCATATCAGGGATGTTCAGAATAGCTGAGTTAATGAATACATGAGTCTAAACTTACTCCTTGACTCCTTTTTCTTTTGGTAGGAACAAACAACATGACCAGCTTTAATCCTACAGATTCTGATTAAAACACATGTGAGGTAACAGTTTTTTTTGTTTTTGTTTTTTTTTTTGTCTATAAAGATGCTGTGATTCCTCAGCAAATCTCATTTGATGCTTCTATTCCTCTTGATTGGTGTGACGCCACCAAAAACAACGAACAACAATCTGATTTTTCTTTCCTTAAAATAAAATTCAGAATGAAAACTGACTACTCAAGGAACCAACTCGATGCACTTAACAACAACTAATCAAGGATAAAAGGGAGCATGTTGGCTTCATCAGATAAGCACTGGACTACCAGCCACAAGGTCAACAGTTCAAGCCTACCAGTGGGAAGCCCTATACAGGGTCACTATGAGTAGGAACTGACTCCAGGCTACTTAACAATAACAAACAACAAGGATAAATGCCATAAACAACACAATGATATGAATACTGACCTTGGGTAAGTAGAAAGGACATGTCTGGGCTTGAGGGTGGAAGTGTGAGTATTATGGATTGGAGTGTGTCCCCCTAAAACATGTGGTGAGTTCCTAATCTGGTGGCTTAGTCGGTTATGCTTAGGGTTGCTAACTTCAAGGTGAGCAGTTCAAATTTACCAGCTACTCCACAGGAGAAAGATTAAGCTGTCTACTCCTGTAAAGACTGAGTCTCAGAAACCCAAAGGAGCAATGCTATCTATCCTATAGCACCACTATGAGTTGAAATCAACTCAGTGGCAGTGGATTTGGTTTTGTATCTGTAAATACGACTATTTGAAAATAGAGGGTTTGTTATGTAAATGAGGTCAGATAGAGAAGCCTGGGCCCTAGACCTAATTACTTTTAAGAGGTGTCTTTTACAGAGTAGAGTAGACAGGACAAAGCTAGCCAGGAGGAAGGACCCTCCCCAGTGCCCTGATGTAGACTCCTGACCTCCTAAACTGAGAGACAATAAATTGCTGGTCTTTAAAGTCTCCCACTTGTATTTGTTACAGCTGTACTGGGCAAATACAATGGTGGACATCCAGATTTTACTGCTTATTGTCAGTATAATTGCTTTCTGACCATCTATAATACAAGTATACTATCTCCTTTCTAGGGCTTCTTGTGTGGCGCTGTGGGTTAAAGCACTGGATAGCAAAGTCGGTTTGAACTGCAAGGTTGGTGGTTCAAGCTCACCAGTTGCTTCTTGGAAACCCTATATAGGGTTGCTATGGGTCGGAACCGACTTGAAGGCACTTACCACCACCAACAACAACCTCCTTATGGGTTGCACCTCAATGTAAAGAAAACAAAAATCCTCATGAGTGTACCAATAAATAACATCATGATAAGTGGAGAAAAGATTGAAATTGTCAAAGACTTCATTTTGCTCAGATTAACCATGAACACTCATGGAAGGAGCAGTTGAGAAATCAAACGATGTATAGCATTAGGCAAATCTGCTACACAAGACCTCTTTAAAGATGACAGTTTAAGGACTAAAGTGCACCTGACCCAAGCCATGGTATTTTCAATAACCTCATATGCATGTGGGCAATGAATAAAGAAGAACCTGGAAGAATTGATGTATTTAAATTATGGTGTTGGAGGAGAATATTAAAAGTACCATCAACTGCCAAAAGAACAAACCAATCTGTGTTGGAAGAAGTATAGCCAGAATGCTCCCTGGAAGCCAGGAGGGCCAGACTTTGTCTCTCATACTTATGACATATTATCAGGAGAGGCCAGTCCTTGGAGAAGGATATCACATAAAGTGGAGGGTCGGAGAAAAAGAAGAGGACCTCCACCAAGATGGATTGACACAGTGACAGTGGCAACAGCAAGGGCTCAGCTACAGCAACAATTGTGAGGTTGGTCCAGGACCAGGCAGTGTTTTGTTCTGTCATACATAGGGTCACTATGAATTGGTACTAACTCGATGGCACCTAAAAACAACAATAAACCTTCTTTCTGGTCTACTTCAGATGGTTGCTGTAAAGACTAATCTAAATGGTAAATATGTAATTGCTGTGGGAACTGTAATATAATGCATCATATGATTGATGTAGGAAGAAAACTTTAGTCAGTCTGGTTGTGTTGATCATATGTGTCATGGAGTTGTTTGCAACTGGCAGTGACCCTGTATATGATTTCCAAGGAGCAGCAGGTAGGTTTGAACCTCCTTCCTTGCAGCTTATCCCACAGCGCTACACCAGGACTCCCATGTTGATCACCCAGATCCAATAGGATTCTGTTTATTCAGACCAGCTCAAACCTGTGGGCATCTTCCAAGAATACCCACTCACTACATTCTTCCTGGAAGAAGTTTGACCATGTAACACAGCTAACTGGAGATCAACATATTTTGGATTAGTCCAGGAGAAAAGGATGTTTGAGAAAAAAACACGTGATATGATATGGTCACTCAAGTTAGTGACCAACTTTAAGAATAGAGAACCAATTCCTATGACATGTGAAGAGGCTGTCTATGAAATCCAGCAGAAAGATGACTTTCTAGGAAGTAAGAGAAGCCAAAGGGAGGGCCTCTGGGAAGCGGGAATTCGTGGTGGAAAGGGAGTCAGGAGTCTTGGGTTCAAGTCCAGACTCAGTCACTTCTTAAGTGTCTGATCTTGGGTCAATAACCTGGGAGACCTAGTACCTTTTGTGCCTTATTGTTTCTGGAAGGATTAAATAAATAAATTCACACCAAAAGTGCTCTGAGAAATGATAAAGCACTTCATCAGTCTTTGTTATTACTTTACAGTAATTTTTGCTTTGTATTTCTTTCCACTGAAGAATGATGATTTCTGGAAACTAGAGACAAGAAAAATATGAAGGGGATTCAAAAAGCTGGTGAAAAAAATTCTAATTTTTTCAAATATGTGTTTCTATGAACTCTTTGAAGTCTCCTGGTCATATTGGTAAGATAATCCATTTTAGGAGTTGGAGGAGTGCCTGATGAGTGCCAGTTCTAAAAGTCTTCTCCTCAGGGGTATAAATGAGTCGGGGCTCCCCAAGCATCAGGGACAGCAGAAAAGGGCATAAAACAAAACAACTTGGCTCTCTAGTCTCATTGGCAGTGTCAGTGGATTGCAGAGTGAAGATAGGGCAGGCATTACCACCAGCTATATAATTCAGCTACTTTAATTGCTCTTTTTATTATGACCCCAGGTACATGAAATATCTAGACTAGGCAAGTATACAGTAATCACAACTTATCAGTGGTTGTTTAGCAGAGATGGGCAGGAGGGAGCGGGGAAGGAAGACACAAAGTTTAGGGGTCACTGAGCTTTTGTAACGGGTGATAGAAGAATTCAAGAAGAGTTTATGGAGAAGGTTAAATAAACAACATGGTTAAAGTAGAAAGGCAACTGTCTTCTTACCTATACATTCACAATAAAACATTTTTAAATTAGTTGGTCTTTTTAGTATTAAAACAAGGTTGCTTTTGAAGTCCCTTTTTACTTCATAAATTTATGTTTTAAAAACTGACTATATTGTTTATTGTTATCACAAGTTTCCATACAATAGAAACAGCACTATACTTTTAGCAAGCAAATAGGTGTGTCTTTCTCTTTTGAATTTCTTTGTGTCTTGCTTAGACCTCAAGGATGAGAAGAAGGATCCTGGGGCTGGACAGCAGCACACTATAAGAGAGGTTTGAGCCAAGGAAAAGCCCTCACTAGACATGGTTAAACCTTACAGAGGAAAGCCCTTGGGAGAAGCCTGGAACCTCAGGTGAAAGGGCCTGAGAGCAGATACTGTAAGAAAAAATGAGAATTTAGAATAAATTAGATAGTACAAGAGGCATGAACTTGTTGGTACTCTGAGGGCAGTTCCAGAAATATGTATGGTTTAAGGAGCTCTGGTAGCGTAGTGGTTTATGAATCAGGCTGCTAACCTCAAGGTTAGCAGTTCGAAACTACCAGCCGTTCCGCAGTAAAAAGATGAGGCTTTCTGTTCCCGTAAAGATTTACAGTCTCGGAAACCCTGTGCAGGGTCACTATGGGTCGGAACTGACTTCACAGTGCTTAACAACAACAATGGAAAAAGATGGATGCTTACATGAGGTTCCCAAGTGGTTCTATAGTTTGCAGATTTTTTGGGACACTTTTCCCAAATTCAACACATTAATCAGAAATAAAACAAGATCTAGTAAGAGAAGCAATGGGCCAAAGGATTTGAGTAAACTAATGATAAGCACTGGACTGCCAACCGTAAGGTCGGGGGTTTGAACCCACCGGATGCTTCACAGGAGAAAATGAGCCTTTCTACTCCCACAAAGATGTAACTCCTTGGAAACCCTACATAAGGTCACCATGAGTTAGAACCAAGTCAATAGCACACAACAAAAGCGTCCCAATGTTTGCTATAATAAAGCCTAAAAAAGCTCGTTTAAATTTTTTAAAGAATCTGAAAGGTTAAGATATATGTGTGCTAGGTGATATTTTGTGTGTACTTATACATGTATATTATTGTTGTTAAGTGGTGTGGAGTTGATTCCAATCTATAGCGACATTGTATAAAGTTTCCAATAGCAGCTGGTGAATCAGAACCTCTGACCTTCTTGCGGTTCAAATCCACCTTGTGGTCAAGTGCTTATCCTACAACGGCACACAAGGACTCCTATGTATGTATATAAACCCATATCACTTTGTTTATAATATTATTCCCCAAAAGAGGACTGACATTTGTAACATCTTTGTTTTTTTCATTTTCTCAATTACTCCTCAATGCCTAGTTAATGTTGTACATTGCAAATGAGATTAGGATCTGCATCTTGGCGTTTAAGGTAAAGTCAAATATGCAAGAAAACAAAATTATCTACCTCTCAAATTCCCATTTAACCTGTTGCTAACTCATGATAAAAACTCCATTAAAAGCTCCTGGGAAGACAAGGAATTTGTACAGACCATATATATTTTCCACCTTCATGCATTTAGATCATAGGCTTGATGTAAATCATCTCTAAACATCATTTAAAAACAAATTTACCATTAGGACAGCAACACTGATGTAAACAAAGTATTCCACCTTCAGATAAAATGACTAGAGTAAGTGCAGGTCACATGATCAAACACAGATCATTCACAGACCTTTACTCAGAGGGTTAGAGTATTTTCTTTCATTTGTTGCCCGCATAAGTTTAAGATCCAGTTTACAAATACGTTCTTGGACTTCAAATACTAGAGCATCACTCTTTGAATGAAGCTTGAAGTTCTAGTTGGAAACCATAGGCTACTCAAAGGACTCAAAGGTACTGCACAAGACAAAGGGCCTGAAGTGCCCTCTGAAGATTGATTGGTTCTCTCATGCAACTATTTTGTTGTTGTTGTTGTTAAGTGCCATCAAGTCAGGTCTGACTATAACAACCCTATATGGGGTTTCTGAGGAGCAACTGGTGAGCTTGAACCGCTGACCTTGCAATTCAAACAGCTTTGCAGTCTGGCGCATTAACCCACAGTGCCACACCTGCTGTGCTGCCTTATGTTACATGGACATCACTGTGAACCATCAGACAACATCTTATGGTAGAAAGGCGTGGCAGAATAAAGGGGTGAAGAGCGACTGAGTGGAATAGGGTGGAGGCAAGTGAAGGTCAGAGATTCATCTTCGAAAAGGTGGTTCTTGAGACGAGTGGTAATGACAAGACGGAACTAGCCATGTGAAGATCTTAAGGAAAGGGTATAAAGATAGAAACCACTCATCCAAACCGGAAATAATCAAGGATAAAACAAAAGGACAGATAACACCTTTGGCACTTTGAAAGACCAAGATGGGTCAAGACTTTGACTTTGGCCCTGAGATACATACTGTCAAGTTTCAACTGGTTAGATTATTCAAGCTCTTTGCCCACCATGTTCTCATTTACCAGTCTCATACTCTATGCAAGCCAAATCTGAGTAGCAGCGTTCCTGCTGTGAAAGACCTCACCTCCAACAGGGATTTATTTCATTGCCAGTGTTTAAAAAGCCTCTCCTCTCATCCTGGCCTTTGGGTTGGGTGTCATTATCCTGTCCAACAACTAGACTTATTGTGGGAACTCAGTGTGTGAAGTGCTTTAGCGTAGTGGTTACGAATCGGGCTGTGAACCTTAAGGTCAGCGGTTCGAAACTACCAGCCGCTCTGCGGGAGAAAGATGAGGCTTTCTACTCCCGTAAG
>NW_006408781.1:761153-773716 GCF_000296735.1 Chrysochloris asiatica
GTAAAGATTTACACCCTCGGAAACCCTGTACAGGGTCGCTATGGGTCGGAACCGACTCGACGGCACTTAACAACAACAACAACAAATGTAAGTAATATCAATATAGATCCATAGATCTTAACACAATAAAAAAATATATATATTATGAACTTACGAAAATACATTTGACAACTTAAGATGAAATGGACATGCCTCTTGAAAGACATAAATGATAAAAAATGGCACAAGAAGTAGAAAATATGGATAGCTCTATATCTAATAGAG
The DNA here is from genome assembly GCF_000296735.1 of Chrysochloris asiatica. NCBI lineage: Eukaryota > Metazoa > Chordata > Mammalia > Afrosoricida > Chrysochloridae > Chrysochloris > Chrysochloris asiatica. The sequence continues at coordinate 761,418 of NW_006408781.1, forward strand.
ATATGGAGTCAGAATTTAAATATTTTCCGGTTAGAAAATTCTAAGACTAAATGGCTTCGCTGGTGATTTCTATACAACATATGAAGACAAAATAATAATACAATTGCTTAAAAAAAAAAAAAAATAGGTGAGATAGAATACTTTCCAACTCATTTTCTAAGGTCAGCTTTACCCTAATACCAAACCAAATCAAGTCATTATGTTGTTGTGTGCTGTGGAGACAGTTCCCACTCATAACGACCCTGTATAGCAGGGGTAGGGAACAGGCCTGTGAAATAATTTGGTTTGGTTCTGCCAAAACAACCATGAGTTCCAGTCATGAGTTAATTAAATGTTTGACCAAATATAGCAGGATAATTTTTAAGTTGACAGGTTTGTAGGGGCCACAAACGGTGTTATGAACTTTGGCAGAAAAGAGGTCCCCCATGCCTGCTGTATGGGGTTTTCAAGGAGCAACTGCTGAGGTTAGCAACCCAATGCTTACCTTATACCAGTACAGATCGATAGCCCTCATGAACAGAAATGAAATAAAACCTAATATGATATATTAAGACAAATACATTGTGACCAAGTAGGGTTTAGCAGGATTACAAGTTTACTTTAATATTTAAAAATCAATCACTCAAAGAATTTTATCAACAAAGTGAAGAGACAATCTATAGATTGGACGAAAATTTGGGGGATCCATATAGCTGATAAGGATTTAACATCCATTATATATGAAGAATTTCTTGATATATGATATCAAAGAACTTAAAAAACAAAAAGACAACCCAATACAAAAACATAAGCAAAGAACTTGAACAGACACTTCACTAAAAAGAGGGTGTACAAATAGCTAACAAACACTGGCAAAGATGCTCAACATCATTCATTAGTCATTGTTGTTGCTCCTAAGAGATGCCATATCGGTTCTGACTCATAACGATTTTGTATAGGATTTCCAAAGAGCAGCTGGTGAGTTTGAACTCCCAACCTTGCAGTTCAAAGTGACATTGTAGTCTAGCACATAATCCTGCAGGGCCACACCAGAACTCCATTAAGTCATTAGTCATTAAGAGGATGCAAATCAAAACCGCAGTGAAATGCTACCTCACCCTCACTAGAGTGTCTTATGATTTTTAAAAAAGGAAAATAATGAGTGTTGGCAAGGATGTGCAGCAACTGGAACCTTCATCCATTGCTGGTGGGAATGCAAAATGGTACAGGCACTGTGGGAAAGTTTGGTAGTTCATCAAAAGTTAAACATAGCACTACTGTTGTTGTTAAGTGCCGTGGAGTTAGTTCCATCTCAGAGTCATCTGCACAGGGTTTCTGACGAGCAGCTGGTGACCCAGCAATCCCAAAGCTGGGTATGTACCTCAAAGAGCTGAAAGCAGAAACACAGACACTTGTGCATCAATGCTCAAAGCAGCACTGTTCACAACAGGCAAAAGGTAGAAACCACCTAAGAGTCCAAGAGATGAATGGGTAAGCAAAATGCGGTCCATACGTACAATGGAATGGACTCAGCCACAGTCCTGACACATCCACCACATGTGTGAACCTTGAAAATGTGCCAAGTGAAAAAAGTCAAAGGACAAATACAGTATGATCTCATTTATATGAAACAGGCAAAAACACAGAGGCTAATGCTGACAATATGGCAGGCAGCAATGGGCTCAAGCGTGGCAACAATTGTGAGATTGGCCCAGGACCAGGCAGTGTTTCAGTCTGTTGCACATAAAGTTGCTGTGAGTCAGTACTGACTCGATGGCACCTAACAACAACAACGAAATGCTTATTAGTAGTTACAAGTAGTGAGGAGTCCTAGTGTGGCGCTGTAGGATACGCACTGGACTGTAAACTACAACATTGGTGGTTCAAACCCACCAGCTGCTCCTAGGAAGCCCTAGGCAAATGTAGATAATGAGTCGGAAGTGATCTGACAGCACTTAACCAGGGTGGGAGGGAACAGCATGGGGCAGTTATTGCTTAAAGGGTACCGAATGTATATTAATGGTGGTGAAGTCATTTGGAAAAAGATCGTGGTAATAGTTGTACAACATTAGTAATATAACCTATGTAACTATCCATGTAAAACATTTCTATTGGCAAATGTTTTATAATCTTTTACCACAATTTTTAAAAAATGTTAGAAGAGTCTACATCAGCAACTTTAAAAAACATAGTCATTATAATTCACCTATTAAAAGACAGCCCAGTATTAAACCATATAGCTGCAGAGTTTGAATCTGTATTATTCTGGTGGTCAACCATTAACAAACATGTAAACTGGATTAGCTACATCTATTACAATCAACAAAGATTCGTAAATTATACCAGAGACACTATAAAAGGAATAGCAGAGCAATTAGGAGCTACTAGCAAAATGGCCTAGGAACATAGGTTAACCCTAGAAATGATTAGCAGAAAAAGGAGTAGTATGTGTTATAATCGGAGTCCAAGGTTGTACTTTAATTCCCAGTAATACAGCTCCTGATAATACCATTACCAAAGCATTACAAGGGCTGACCACCTAGATAACGAACTCACTGACAATTCAGGCATAGATGGCCCCTTTTCTAGTATCATGGAACAATGGTTCGAAAAATGGAAAGGACTTATGACTCTGGTCCTCACCTCTCTGACTGTATTTGGTGTATTAACACTAACGGGATGCTGTATTATACTCTGTAGAAGAGAATTAGTTCTAAAACTTACAGAAACAGCCTTATCCAAACAAACCTCACCTCCATACCAAAATAACCTTTTTCACGTAGAAACATAGGAACACCAAAGACTTCGTCTACTTGCAGAGTTTGAAAAAAAGAATGAAGTCTAACAACAACAAAAAAAGATAAATAAAAAAATAATGGGGGGGGGTGACTGTGGGAATGAATATCTTTTCTCCCCAAATTATTATAATCCTGTGTATTGTATTCGGGTGACCTTTCTTTCTTTTTTTTTTGACGACTTCCTGAAGTGAATAAAGACTTTATGATCTCTATTTCTTTGACTACTTCCTGAAGTGAGCAGAGACTTTACCATCTTTTTTCCTTTTACTATTTCCTGAAGTGAGTAGGGTCTGTATGACCTCGCTTCTACTTTTTACTATTTCCTGAAATGGGAATGTGCTCCTTAAAAAATTAAACTAGCCAACCCGGTAAGGGAAAAGATTGTGTGGTCAAAGCCCTAGCCAATGGGGTGAGACACAGCTCTAAAACTTGGGTCAGGTATTAAAAACCTAAGTGGACTGCCCACTCGGTGTGCTCACTGGCCTTTTCCTGTACGGCTATGCGCACGCACCCTCTTGCCGGAGTAAATTTTGCTTTGCCAAGGTAGCGTAGTGGTTAAGAATCGGGCCGCCAACCTTAAGGTCAGCGGTTCGAAACTACCAGCTGCTCCACGGGAAAAAGATGAGGCTTTCTACTCCCGTAAAGATTTACACCCTTGGAAACCCTGTACAGGGTCGCTATGGGTCGGAACCGACTCGATAGTCCTTAACAACAACAACAAGGTTAAAAAAAAAAGACAGCCCAGCATTAAGGGGAACCAGTGATCATCTCAATAGATACAGGACAGTATTTGATGAATTATCATACTTATTCAGGATAAAAACTCTCAGTGAACTGGGCAGAGGAGACAGAGGAGAGAAGTGCCTTAACTTGACAATGAAGACCACACACATACGTGTTGACACATATTTATGGCTGGACTTAAAGTCTATCGTGTTTATGTATATACACACACCCACACTTCCTAGCTCTGACCACTAGGTGGGCCTATAAGCAATGGCACACCACTAGAAGTGCGCACCCCTTAGCGTGCCTACATCTGTTGTAAGTACCAGAGTCCTGCTGTGGCAGGGTAAGATAAAGCATTGGACCACAAGGTAAGTTTGAACTGCAAGGTCAGTGGCTCAAACTTACCAGTTGCTCCTTGGAAACCTTATACAGGGTAGATGAGTCAGAACCGACTGTACTTAGTTAACAACAATAGCAACAATTCTCCACTAAAGTACTGGGCTCCTTGGGAAATAGGCTGATTCCAGGGCTGGGAAGAACCGGGACACCCTGTCACAGATGTCATTCTGAGAAAAGAGTTAAGTGGACAAACACTGATATATAATCTAACACCTCACATTATTTACAACAGTGACTATTTGGAATAATCTAAAAGCCCAAACTAAGGTCCTAGTTAATAAAAAATAAAAAATATAAGTAATGGAAAATTAAATTGCCTTAGGAGTCCCTGGGCTAATGTGTTCAGCTGCTGACCAAAAGGTTCAAGGCCACTCAGAAATGCCTTGGCAGAAGAAGGCCCGAGAGCTTCTGAAAACTACGGAACACAAATCGCTGTGAGTCAGAATCAATCCGCGGCAGCTGATACTGGTATGTTGTTGAGAGCAGACGGTTTTCAAGGAGTAACTGGTGCATTTGAACAGCCGATCTTACAGTAAGCTTATCCTACAATGCCACACCAGGACTTCAGTATGGACATGCTGTCTTTAAAAAGGAATATTTATATGCAGAATACTTAAAAGCCTGGAAAAATGCTCACAAAATAATGCCAACAAAGGTCATTAAAATTATTACTATAATTTCTTTTTAAAAATAAGTATAACAAAATTACTCTACTATCTTTGGGTATGGAAAGTTAGAAGATTATAATTTTCACTTCACACTTTTCTGGTTTTTTACCTGCTACCCAAATGTCAGTTTCTCATACTGTGATTTGTGTGTTACTGTGATGCTAGAAATTAGGGTACTGGTCTTCACATTCAAAGGGCTGTGAACCTTCTTCTGTCAGTTCATCTGGTCTGTACTTGCTCTAGTTATTATATCAAATACCAGGACTGGTAAGATCAAATACCACTGGTGGGCAGGTTTCAGCAGTTTCCAGAGACTCTCTTATTTGGACACAAAGGCAGGAGGGAGACCTTCAGTCAGTGGGGGGGGGCCCAGTAGCCCCAACTATGGACTTGCACAAGCTAGCAGTTGTGAGGCTACTGGGTGACCATGCACTATTTCATTGTTGTACACAAGGTCTCCATGAGTAGTGAGTGACCTTTCCTTCCTTCCCAGCCACCCGCATACCTCTCATGTATCTGTGTTTTGTACAAGGAACATATATATTCATAAACACAGAAAAACCAAAGGGTTCCTAAAAACTGAAGCCTTTTGAAAAGTAGTAGTTTACCTGACAGTTTGCTATGATTTCTCTCTGTCTATTTGAAACAGAATTATTACAGCTACTCGGTAGCAATGTTGTATGAAATAACAGGCACACAGCCAAATACTGTTACATGTCATTTTATTGAGGAAATTGTGCTGCTGTACATTAATTCTATCCACTTGATTATTTCTCATTATGTCAAACAAGACTCCAAAGGCCACAAGCCATGAAGTTCCACGATTTTCCCCCTCCATATTCAGGAATAGCAACAACAACAAACAAACAAACACAAAGAATGAATCATTCAAATGAATATGAAAATTGCCCTTCAGCTTCTTGGCTGGACATTTTTTGTTTTGAATCTCCTCCAAAAGGTAGCCATTAAAGATCAGGAGGTACAGTGGTATATGGAGGAAGAGAGAAAATGGAACATGTAAAAAGCAAAATCAAAGTTTTGCGAGATTTTATCTTCAAACTTTCAAATCTTTTTTTTGTTTTTTACACCAAAAAAGCTAGCAATACTTTTCATTCCACTCTTGTCAACTTTAGCCAAAGCCTTCTGAGCTGCAGTCATTTTGCTATTTTTCTGTTAATGAAAATAAGAGGAACAATGGTTACCAATGTAACATTTATAAACCATGTGCATATCAAACAAGACTGTGCATGTCCGGAGGTTTATTAAGGGAAGGCAAGCATTCACTGCTAACATGCTTCATAAGGGAGTGATTATAAAAAAGAAGTTCTGAATTCTATCCAGAACTCAAGCCTTTGAGACAGAATATGTTAAAAAAAAAAAAAAAAAAAAAGGCAAAAGATACAACTGCCGCCTTCTGAGGAGTGGAATGTTACAGCCAACAGCTTCCTTGCGGAGGAATAATTCTGGAAGGCACATTAAGTGTAATGACACCAACAATGGAACTGACACAGACTGTAATTCAATTTGTGTTGTCAGAGGGAGGAATTACAGCCTTGTAGTATTACATGATGAATAATTCACACCAATTTACCATTTGATTTTATTCATACACTCTATGGGGAACCAAGGACAATACTTTATGTTCCAAAGATGACCTGTGTTGCAAGGCATCCTGGGAGCAGCAGAATAGCTGCCTAATTTCTCCTCCAACAAAAGAAGTACTTTCCAAAAACTGACTCCAAATGATTCTGCCCTGAAAACTTCTATCTCTTCTACAACTTGCTCAGAACAACACCAGATGGGAATCGAAAAACAAAAAAACTCTTGCATCTCTCTGGGGACCACAGAAGAAAGTCATTGCCTAAGTATCTTTTAGGGCGACAGTGTATGGTCCCTGCATGCCTCCTTCTCACATTCTGGCATTTAAAAATTAGTGGGCTCATTTTTTGACTGGATGGTGAAAAATGTCAGGCACTCTACTGATATCCTAACCCCACCCCTTCCCCCAAATGGGTACAATGGGAAGTGGCACTTAAAAAGGGTATTAACTCAGAATGTCCCTGATAACAAAGACAACTCAGGAAAGTAGCTTGTTAGCCAGGTCTTAAATTGGATTATCCCCTGACACCACATGCCAAAATCAATCATGTGTAGATTAAAGAATTAAAAACATAAGTAATAAAACTCTGAGGGCATTGTTAAATACTAAACTCTTAAGTGGAAGTTACTTTATCTAGCAATGGGCAAGACCTTTGAGCATAAAAACAATGCTAAATCACACAGGAAAGCACAGAATCTGAATGAGCGATTAGGTCAGGGAGTAGTAACGGCGTGGTCTGGGGTGTAGGAGCACTAGCCCTTGATGCATGCAGGCAACAGCACTTAGACGTACAGACAATATGCCATTGTCCTGGACACACGTACCTTCTCAGTCTTCAAATCTTTAGTGTTAAACTTAGTATAATCTTCTTTTGCTTCTACAGGCTCATCAGACAACTTTATTTTCTGCAATGTTAGAGCAGTGAAGTGGCGTCAAACGTCACCTGGACACTTACATCAAGCCATTTATAAAAAACAACCACCACGTGCAATTTGGACCCAGAAGCCACTTCCCACAGAGGCCAAAGAGAGCAGCAGGTACTGCAGAGGGCTTGGGATTTCATGGGCTCCCTCACATTTGGTCAGTTATTTGGGAGCTAAGGTACTACACCCCACTTCTCAGAAGTGGCCCTGGTGATGTGGGCTATGATTGGGCAACTACATGGCCCAGGCCCTCAGATGGTCTCACAACACTAAGAAGAGACTGGTAAGGTGGGCATCGACCTGCTACCACCGTCTGAGTGGTGAAAACAAGGCAAAGAGATTACAGGTGAGAAGCCCCTTGAGGGAGCCAGAAGCCCACTCCATACTCTCCTCCAAGTGCTGCTTTAGAGTCCCCGTGTGAGTTCAGAGATGGGCCACACTAGTACCACCATCTTTGCACAGCTGCACGCTCTTCCCTGCTTTGCATTCGATGATCTCATTTTGTCCACACAAGAACAGCCTTGCAAGCTAGCGGCCAGCAGGAGAGGGAAGCACAGAGAGGCAAATGATCATCTTAAGGTCACCTCAGGGGCAAATCTTCATTTTTTTGACAATAATCCAGTGACAACTAAGTCACAGCTTTCCTAATGTTTTACTCCTACATGAATGTTTTGCTCTAATGAGTGTGCGAATCTTATCAAGGACTAGAGGGTGGTCTTAATGTTCATAACACAAAACGAACTGCCACATACTCAGGAAAAGACCTCATCACCACACGTAAGTCTGGCTGTATCAGATTGAGACTACACACTCTCTGTGGAGACACTGGGGTAACAAGCCTAGGAAATGCTCCTTCTCTCACTTTTCATGGTCCAACTGTTGCTAAACGAAGAATGGGTGACACTGGGGAGGAAAATGCACAGGGTGCACGGCACAGGGGAGAAAACGTTTCTTAAGATTCTCCACTGTAACGTAACAGAAAGGACATCCTGGGAATGTACTGTGAGAAAACTTCTCTTGGCCACACAGAGACCTCTAGCAAAGTGTTTAAAGAAAACTTAATATGTCATGTATGAGTTAGCCCAGAGTGAAAGCATACACCCAGCTTTCTATTTAAATCAAGACAGCAATGGCTGCTCAGGTGATGTGTGCTTTTACTAGAAAGGTATCTTTAAGCAGGAGGGTAGTACTCCCAGCTAATACCAGTAAAGGCTGTAATATCTTCAGAACACAGAAAGCCTGAAGTTATGAGGAGCCCAGAGTTTCTTCCTAGTGGACTATGTATCTAAGATAGATGTCACTCTAACAACTTGAACAATATTTACTTTTCACTGATATGTCCAATAAAAAATCTGGGGAGAGCGCGTAAATTGCTTCACAACCTGAGTGACTGGATCAGTTGAGGTGTTTCCATGCTTCACTCCCAAACAAGACACCAGCTGAAGAGCTTATGACAAACGAAATGACTGTGGTAGCTACTGCACATGACCAGTTCTGATTTTATTTCAAATACGCTGTTGGATTTTTAAAGGAAACATTATCGATATATTTACTTAAACTGTTCTTATGAAAAGACCACGGATTTGTGAGATGTTACAGTAGACAGGAACGTGTCTCAGAAAGAAAGTAACAAAAGGTCTGTAAACAGAAGAGTAAACAGAGTACCAGAGATGTTCTTGTGCATCTTAGAAACCATTTTTAAGAAGTGACGCAGGAATATCTCCAAACGAACCAACTGCATTCAACTCTTCTTGTTAACGAAATCAGTGACAGATTCAAAAGACCAAATAGATGGGGAGTTTGGAAACAGAGCTTAGACCTAGGCAAACGTGATTGTTGTTGTTGTTGCTAAGTGACGGTGAGTCGGTTCTGACCCACAGCAACCCTGTATAGTTGTGGTTCAAACGGACTTTGCAATCCAGCGCATGAGCCCACACAGAACCACAGCAGGATTCTACAAGTGTTGACAGTCAGGGAAAAATAATGTAGAACATATTCACAAAGACAGAATCCAAGCTATCAAACAACAAAAACCTAAAAGCCACTAGAATGCATTTCCTGAAAACAATCAATTATACTACCATGCAAATCAATCAACTACTGAACACCAAAAGGAAAACTGGCAGAGGACACTGCCCTATGTTTGTTTAAACTACGGGTACAAAATCCAGTACAGTTGTAATGTGGACACGAGAGCCTGAAGAAGACTTAAAAAAATAATGAAAATGACCCTGGAGATAAGGCTTGCCAAACCATGCGCCCATGTGCCAAAGCCATCTGGCTGCCTACTGTTGTAAATAAAGTTTTATTGGAGCACAGACATGGTCATTCAATTGCACATTGTCTATAGCTGTTTCACACTACTACTGCAGAGCTGAGGAGTTGTGACAGAGACCATCTATCCCAGGAAGCTTAAAATATTTACTATCTGGCCTACACAGAAAAAGTTTGCTGATCTCTGATCTAAATCCTAAATGATGACATCACAAACTACTTAAGGTTTGGAAATGAAAATAAAACAGAAAACTGAGACAGAAAAGAATAAACTTAATGAAACTTATTACCCCTGAGAGTGTCACAATCTAAAACTTTCAAGAATAAGTTTAGATCAATTCATGAATGATCTCTAAGTTACTAAGATATTTGGGAGGAAGAATATGCTTAATTTTTAGAGACAGAAACGTAAGAAACAACTATTTTCAGCGAGCCTCTCTCTTGGTTGGGAGTCCTGATGTGGCGCTGTGGGTTAATGTGCTGGATGGCAAGTCAGTTTGAACGGCAAGGTCAGCAGCTGCTCCTTGGAAATCCTATACAGGGTCGCTATGGGTTGGAAACGACTCAGCATACAACTCTCTTGGTCACAGAAAGACAATTCTGCTTCTTCATGTCTCCTATCAGGTCTCTGGGGGGTAGAAGGGGCGCAGTTTGTACTCAATTACTAACCTAAAGTTGGGCAGTTCGAACACACCCAGGCCATGGACGAAAGGTCTGGCAATTTGTTTCTATAAAGATTACAGCAGAGGAGGCTTTTTGCTCCTACAATAATGTACAGCCTAGGAAATCCTTTACAGGACTGCTGTGAGTTGGAACCAGCTCCTCGACACTTAACAACTTCAGTTAAGCACATGTGTGCTAGTTGTATTTACACTAGCAGGTTGGTAGTTGGATTTACAGCCTTGAAAACCCTGTGGGACAGTTCTGCTCTGTCCTGTGGAGTCCTTACTTGATGGCAGTGGGCTTAGTGCTACCCTAAGGAGCCTGGTGGTGCAGTGGGAGATAAATGTAAGTGGCAGTTCTTGAAGAAAGATGTTTCCACCAACAGACAGAGATTATATACCCATTTCCTGGATCATTTCAAATACAGGAAGAAAAAACACTGTAGCTGTCCCCCTCAAAGGGTTCTTTGTGTTGGAAAAGCTCTTGTGTTGGAAAAGCTTTGGTTGGAAAAGTCAATGACAATTAGATTTAGTAAAGAGTTTGAGCTATAAAGAGGATCTTTGGCATAGTGGTAATGAGTCTGGCTGCCAACCTCAAGGTCAGCAGTTCAAAACTACCAGTGGTTCCACAGGAGAAAGATAAGGCGTTCTGCTCCCATAAAGATTTACAGCCTTGGAAACCCTGTGCAGGGTCACGATCAGTTGGAACCAAAAACTTGTTGTAATTTTAACAAGAAAATAAAGTTAATCAAGTGGTCTAATTTTAATCAAAACCAACTTTTGAAAAAAAATTAAGAGCCCTGGTATGCTACAAGAGCAGCAGTTCAAACCCACCAGCTGTACCCTCAGAAACCCTATACAGGGTCCCTATGAGTCAGAACTGACTCAGTGGCATTTAACAACAATTTAAATTACATAGTATAATGTTTTCACACAAGTATCTTGCTAAAGTTTACTCTTATGATGTTAAATTTTCACGGGGCTTTATTTACTATTCAGGTAAAATCTACAACAATAAAAAATATTGATGGAAAGCCCAGTAGAGTCCTTATTCCACCTAAATTCATGATCCTTGAACTAGAATAACCTTAGACTCATGTAGCTCAAGTGTCTTATTTTCCCAAGTATTCTACAGATACCTTTGTCAGAGCGTCTCACCTTTGATGCAGGGTTTGGCAGTAAAGCTGGAGGTTCGGGGAGCCTAAGGAAGTAAAGAAGGAAAATCATAGTCATGGTTTTTCAAAGAAGCAAACAGACCGTCTAGGACAACTTCAGAGTTAGGACTGCCCATTTTCATGCTATAGCTTCCCCTCCAAGTCTTCATGTTGCTACTTAATCCTTTGTTATGGAATTGTTTGAATTTTATTTAAAAAAGAAAAAAGTATTCATTTGTTGAAATTCAGTTGCTGTTTTTAGCCTCCAAAAGTTTGCATTTCTACACTGGGTTATTTTCTTTCCTAAATGGCAATGCTAGCATATATTCAAAAATGAAATGAAACTTGTTTTAACTTCACAAAAACACCCAGGAACTTTATTTATTTATTTATTTTCATTAAAGGTAAGTTCAATTGACTTATTTCTTTTCTCCCAGATACTTAACCACAACTTAGAAATTCCAATGAAAAAAAACCTAAAGAAACATACAGAGTACAAAGACTTAAGGTCTTTAGAGAGACACACAGCCAAACAATCCAAGGGAAGACTACAAGGAAGGCATGTGTTGTTGTTAGGTGCCATTGAGTCAGCACTGACTCATAGTGACCCTATGTACAACAGAATCCTATATACAATGACCCTATGTACAACAGTACACTGCCCGGTCCTGGGTCAACCTCAAAATTGCTGCCACGCTTTAGCCCATTGATGCTGCCAATTTGTTGTGGGTCTTCCTCTTATCCTCTGTCCCTCCACCTTACCAAACATGATATCCTTCTCCAGCGACTGGTCCCTCCTGACAATATGTCCAAAGTATGAAAGCGAAGTCTCTAAGAGGCATACTCTGGCTGCACTTCTTCTGACACAGATCTGTTGATTCTTTTGGCAGCCCATGGCACTTTCAATATTTTCCTCCAATGTTGTTGTTGTTGTCAGGTGCCATCGAGTCGGAACCGACTCATAGCGACCCCATGCACAGCAGAAAGAAACAATGTCCAATCCTGGGCCAACCCCACCACCACTGCCACACTTGACGCCATCAATGATGCCACCTGGCTGATCCATCTTGTTGGGGGTCTTTCTCTTTTTCTCTGACCCTCCATCTTACCCAG
>NW_006408781.1:773976-793805 GCF_000296735.1 Chrysochloris asiatica
TCAGGCGCACCTTAGTCCTCAAGCTGACATCTCTGCTCTTCAACACTTTAAAAAGTTCCTGTGCAGCAGATTTGCCTAATGCAATACGTTGTCTGATCTCTTGACTGCTGCTTCTGTGAGTGTTGATAGTTGATCCAAGAAGAATGAAGTCCTTGACAACTTCCAATCTTTTCTCCACTGATAAGAATGTTGTTTATTGGTCCAGCATTGAGGATTTGTGTTTTTCTGACATTGAGATGCAACCCATACCTAAGGCTGTGTTCTTTGATCTTCATCAGTAAATGTTTCAAGGCCTCTTCACTTTCATCAAGTAAAGTTATATCATCTGCATATCACAGGTTGTTAATGAGTCTTCCTCATTATATATATGCAAGATGGCGGATCGGGTGGAAGTGCAGTAAGAGCTCTGCCAGCAACAACACAGAATACCTGACCAAGTAGGCTCAGGGGATGGTCCCAGAACTCTGAACCACATATAAAGGAATATTTAGACGGTTGGAAGGCTTGGAGCTAGGGAATTTGGGCAGAAGCAAGAAATCTATTGCTTTCTAGTCCGGGACGCTCAGCTGCTCCAGGAGCCGCCATCTTGGGTGAGACCACGTGGGGGAAGGAACGGAGCAGCCACAGATACCTGGCAGAACCGCAAAGATAAAGGTGTGGGCATTCTTTTCTTTTGGAAGCTGTTCATTGGTCCTTTGCTGTCTGTGCACCTCCATTCTGGTGACTAAAGGGGTGCCTGAGCGAGTGGGCACCCCAGCCCCACCCTCGGAGGGTTCTACTACGCATGCGCACAGATCTCCTCGAACTGTAAAGAGACAGTTTCCAATTAAAACCAAACGGCCACAGCCGGCCCTGAACTGTTTACCACTAGTAAAAAGGCCTGAACGAGGATTGTGGGGCAGGACAAGCAGACAAAAAAAGGAAGTAAGACAAAAATTAAATCCTAAGTTCCGTCAGAGCACGGTCAACAACAACATGGAACACCGGGCCAAGAGGGCTCATGAGAGTGTTGGAACTCTCCTCCAGTACCATAACCCAAAATTATCAATTCTTCTACGGTCTTCCTTATTCACTGTCCAGCTTTCATTTCACATGCATTATGAGGTTATTGAAAATTCCTTGGCTTGGGTCAGTTGCACCTTAGTCCTCAAGCTGACATTTTTGCTCTTCAACACTTTAAAAGGTCTTGTGCAGCACATTTGCCTAATGCAATACGTCGTTTGATTTCATGACTACTGCTTCTGTGAGTGTTGATGGTTGAAGTCCTTGACAACTTCAATCTTTTCTCCATTGATAAGAACGCTGTTTATTTGTCCAGTGGTGAAGATTTTTGTGTTCTTTACATTGAGATGTAATCCAAACTGAAGGCTATGGTCTTTGATCTTCATTAGTAAATATTTTAATCTGTCTTCACTTTCAGCAAGCAAGGTTGTATCATCTGCATATCGCAGGTTGTCAATGAGTCTTCCTCCAATCCTGATGCCCTGTTTTTCTTCATAGAACCCAGCTTCTCAGACTATTTGCTCAGCATACAGGTTGAATAAAGTATGGTAAAATAATACAACCCTGTGGCACACCTTTCTTAATTTTCAACTATTCGGTGTTCCATGTTCTGTTCGAACAACTGCCTTTTGGTCCAGGTATAGATTCCTCATGAGCACAAAGTATGGAATACTCATACTTTGCAATGTTATCCATAGCTTGTCATGATCCATACAATCAAAAGCCTTTGAGTAGTCAATAAAGCACAGAATCTATCTGGTATTCTCTGCTTTCACCCAAGATTCATTGGACATCGGCAATGATATCCCTTGTTTCACGGCCTCTTCTGAATCTGGCATGAACCTCTGGACGTTCTCTGTCAATGTATGCTTGTAGCCATTTCTGTATTACACTTAGTAAAACTTTACTCTCATGGGATATCAAAGAGATTGTCCGATGATTTCCTCATTCCATTGGTTCACCTGTCTTTGGAATGGGCACAAATAACGGATCTCTTCCAGTCGGCCAGATGAGTGAATGCTTCCAGTGCCGCCTCACTTTCTTGAAAGATTTCAATTTTTATTCCATCAACTACTGGAGCCTTGTTCTTTGGCATGCAGGCATCTTTAACTATTTATTGTCGTTTTATCTACTTACCACTTTAACTATGGCAGAAACCAGTTTATAAATTTATTTTTAAAGATAGACCTATGAAATTTGCTAAAAGATAACAACTGTATCTATTACAAACTCATTTTATATTGATGCATGGGAGGAGAAAAAAGATTTATAAGTATCAGGAAGAGCAAGTAAACAATTATATACATGAAACTGCAACAACAGTTGCTAAGATCTAGAAAATAGACACTTTTTTTTAAACGTGTAAAGCTGCTATATGTTAGAGATCTTTACAAAAAGGACCACAGATGCAGACCTTCGAAATGCCCTTCTCAAGCACCTCAATGGCATGGGTTGTGCTAGTATTAGTTATTTGGTGCTGATATAGCAAAAATACCACAAGTTTTTTAAGTCCTCTTTGCTTACGACAAGCAAGGTTGTATCATCTGCGTATCGCAGGTTGTTAATGAGGTTGTTAAGACCTTCCTCTAATCCTGATGACACATTTCTCTTCATTATAGTCCAGGTATTTGAATTATATGCTCTGCATACAGATTGAACAAATATGGTGAAATAATAAAACTCTGGTGCACTCCTTTCCTAATTTTAAACTATTCAGTGTCCCCTTGTTTTGTGCTAACAACTGCCTCTTGGTCCAGATACAGATTCCTCATGAGCACAATTAAGTGTTCCAGAATACTTATACTTTGCAACGTTGTCCATAGCTTGTCATGATCCACACAATTAAAGGCCTATGCATAGTCAAAAAAGCACAGGTAAACACTTTTCTGGTATTTTCTGCTTTCAGCCAAGATCCATCTGACATCAGCAATGATATCCCTTATTACACATCCTCTTCTGAATCCGGCTTGAACCTCTGGAAGTTCTCTGCCAATGTATGATTGTAGCCATTTCGGTATTACCGTTAGTAAAACTTTACTCGCATGGGATATCAAAGATATGGTCCGATGATTTCTGCATTCCTTTGGGTCACTTCTAGTTGGAATGGGTACGGATACAATCTCTTCCAGTCAACTGGCCAGGTAGTTGTCTTCCAAATTTCTTGGTATAGATGAGTAAGTGCCTCCAGTGCTGCCTCAGTGCCTTGTTCTTTGCAATGCTTTCAATGTAATTAATGTATATCAGAAAATATTTTCAGAAAAGTAAATAGAACCCACAGACTGCAAATAAATTTTAGCACTGATATTTCAGACAAGGGACAAACTCTAAAATTCACAGAAAATTTCAACAACAAAAGACAATCCAATTTAAAAATGGGCAGAGGTTATGAACAGACATGTTCACCAAAAATGACATTTAGGTAGTCAACAAATGTATGAAGCTATGCTTGTGCTCATTAGCCATTAGAGAAATTCAAATGAAAATAACAGTAAGATATTGTTTCACCCCAGCATCAATCGCAAAGTTCAAACAATAGTAAACAACAAACGTGGACAAAGGTGTGGAGAAACTGGAGCCCTCCTACACTAATGTTGGGACCATAAAATGGTGCAATAACTTTGAAAAACAGTATAGCACTTAAAAAGTTGGAAATAAATTATCGTCTGATACAGCAATCCCCTACTTGAAAAATATACTAGAAAAATAAAAATCTGTCACTTGAAAAGACACATGCACCCATATTCATTACAGCACTAGTTATAATAACAAAAAGATAGTCACAGCTTAAATACCTAGCAGTAGAAGAATGGATTAACAAACTATGGGACATACACAACTGGAATACTATACAACATTAAATAATAAAGATGAATCTGAAAAACACCTCAGAACAAGGATGGTGTCCTGTAGGATATTATGCTGAGTGAATAAGGCAATCACAAAAAGACAAATATTGTTTAATGCCAAAACTATAAAAAGTCAAAAAAAGGTTTTCACAAAAAAACCAAAAAACACTAAAATGGAGGATTATTATATAATACTGAGAACCACTGCGTAGCCAAATTAAGACATATTGTTCGGGGACACATTAAAACCCATTAATAGTGCTGTTTCTTTGGCTTGATAAGGGTACTTGTTGTTGTTGTTGTCAGGTGCCATCGAGTCCGAACCGACTCATAGCGACCCATGCATAGCAGAACGAAACAATGTCCGATCCTGGGCCAACCTCTGGAAGTTCTCTGTCAATGTATGATTGCAGCCGTTTCTGTATTATCTTGACAAAGGCTCACAAAACAGACTAAATGCTGTAGAGAAAGGAAGACCGCTTAAGGGAAATAAGACCCAATATATCCAGACTACACTCCCAGCTAAGGTTACTCAAGGTATAAGTAGATTTGTGTTATCTTTCAGTAACCCAGAAATTAATTGGAACTTAATCCAACAGCATTTTACGAGGTTGTGGAACAATATGCACTTGTCTGGGGATATTCATCAGCTACATGCTCAAATTTATGATATAAGTAATTCTCAAAGTGAACACTGAGTGGCTACCCATTTGCTACCCATGCTAGAGAGTAAGATCCCCTAAGAACTGGATTGAACCTCAGCATAGTGATCCTGCTTGGTCACCTTAGAGCAGGTGGTGGATCGGCAACATCGGGCATATGGGGTCCCCAGCTGATCTCCTCCCTCCCTGCCTTCCTCGGATGGCGGCTGTTTATGATGGATGTGTGGCCAGAGACGGGTAAGGATCACGTGGAACCTCGGCTACTTAAGACAGAGACATTGCCATGCTGCAATGAGTCTCAATGACTGGTAAGACTGAGGAATTCGCACTGACCACCTAAGACAGGCAGCGTCCCTTAAACAATAAATAAATAAGGAGGACTCAGATGCAGACAGTACAGACTCGGTCAGGAGGCCAAGCCCCTGTGGGCCCAAGCGTTGATGACCGTCCAAACCACAGGCTCTGAGGATCAGACTCTAGCCACCTAGTAGATATAGCAAACTGTCCCTCATCTGATTATTCAGTAATGCTTGTTAGTAATCTCATACATGAGCCCTGGATATCCACAGACAAATGTAAAAACCTTCCCTAAAAGCCGAGACTGTAAATTCCAAAAAGCCAAGTCCCCCCACATCCAAAAAAAAAAAAAAAAAAAGCTAAAGAGGTTAGAGAGAAACACTGTAAAATGATGATATATGGCAGGGATAATAATCAATGTAATGAAACAAGCTATGTGAATGGTTGAATGTGAAGCTGATGATGTGCCCTGTAAACTTTCACTCAATGCAAAATAAAAACATTTAATTAAAAAAAAAAAAAAAAGAAAGTATCAGGAAGCCAAGAGCACAAAGGTACTTCCTCACTTTGACTCCATATGAACAATACTTACTTTAAATGCTTAGCTAAGTCATCACTTAGTTCCTTAGGAATGTAATCAGATATTAGACCATGGGCATACCGAATATAATCCTCTGAAAGAAAACGCAGTGAAAAATAAAACAGTATTAATTATGGTGGTTTTACATTCAAATTGACCTGAGTTCAAATTCTGGCTCTATCTGGCCTTAGGGAACTTACTTAAGCTCTTCACCTCAGTTGCCTCATTTGTGAAATGGGGATACCAATATCTGTCTGTCTGAGCTGTAGGGAGCTGGGTGATAAGATGACAGAAATGCAACCTAATACATAACCATTAAGTGAGAGTCAAAAAAATTCAAGAGTGGCTTTCTAGTGGATGCCCTGGAATACAAATCAAGTTCCGAAAATTAGCAGTACAAATATAATATACACAGGTCTTCTTTTTAGGCTAGTATTTTCTGGAATATATCTAGTGGCAGCAGCTATGGGCTCAGGCATGACAATAATTGTGGGGATGGCACAAGACTGGGCAGTGTTTCATTCAGAACCAACTCGATGGCACCTAACAACAATAACTTGTATATTCCAGGATACAGAATAAATCTAAAGTATTAGCATGTTTGTTTAAAAGAAATATTATTGTGGTTGTTAAGTGCCATCAAATAGGTTCCAACTTATAGTGAGTATAGGATTTCCAAGGAGCGTCTGGTGGGTTTGAACTGCTGACCTTGTAGTTCAAGCTGACCTTGCAGTCCAGTGCATTATCCTACAGTGTCACACCAGAGCTCCAAAAGAAATATACACACACATCTCTCTCTCTCTCTCTCTCTCTTTCTCTCTCTCTATCTAGCTACACATATTGTTGTTAAGCGCTGTCTACAACTCATAGCAACCTTGTATAGGGTTTCCAAGGATAGGCCAGTGAGTTTGAGTCTCTGATCTTGTGGTTCAAACTGACTTTGTGGTGTAGTACATTATCCTACAGTGCCATACTAGGACTCTCTCTCTCTCTATGTATATATATATATGTCTACACTAAGTACTAAGGAACTCTGGTAGCATAGTGGTTACGAATTGGGCTGCTAACCTCAAGGTCGGCAGTCAGAAACTACCAGCTGTTCCATGGGAGAAAGAAGAGGTTTTCTGCTCCCATAAAGATGTGCTGCCCCAGAAACCCTGTGCAGGGTCACTAAGAGTTGGAACCAACTCCACAGTACTTAAAAACAACAACATAGTAAGTATTTAAGGGGCCTTGGTAACGTAGTGTATTACGCATTGGGCTGCAGTTTGAATCCTCAGGGGCAAGATAAGCCTTTCTCTTCCCATAAATATTTACAGCTTCAGGAACCCTATACTGGGTGGAAATGAGTCAGAAACAACTCAAGAGCATATAACCACCACCATACTAAATACTTGTTTGGTAAGAACTTGGAACATAACAAATCTACATGAAAACTAATAAAATACTTTAAGGAAAAAAATAATTCAACAGAATATTTATTAATTCTAAAGCATTTGGATCTGACAATGATTTGACAAAAACTTTAGTAACTAAAATGTAGTCTGACATCAATTAAATACAGTTAAATAAGACAATAAAATCTGCTCTAAAGCCTTGCTCTTAATTTGAGTTTTTACATAGACAGGTGGTGATAGTGGTTATGTGCTGTGGAGTTGGTTACGACTCATAGTGGCCCTGCATAGGGTTTCCAAGGCTGTAAGTTTTTATGGGAGCAGGAAGCCTCATCTTTCTCCCATGGAGTAGCCAGTAGTTTCAAACTGCTGACCTTGAGATTAGCAGCCTAACTCATAACCACTACGCTACCAGAGAATACGAAGGGATAATCAAACTTAATCATAAAATCAAAATGCTGAAACCTGTAGGACATAACATGTCTCGTGAGCAGGATGCACACAGTTTCAGCCTATCAGGAAGTCTGAAACATCAGAGCAGAACAACCGAAGGTGAGGAGTGAGACAAGCTTGGCTAGCCAGCTGTGCAGCTTTGCTATCTAGTAGCTGCATGACTTTGGACACAGGCTTGAGACCCTCATCTCTAAAATGCGACTTATTGGGAGTGTCAAATTGGAGACTGTGTGGAGACTGGTAACTCAGCAAAGGGCCTGACACATTATAGTAACCAGGCTTATCCTTTTTCAAAAATTATACTTTGACTGTTTAGTTAAAGTTCATATACCAAGTTTGACAAATGTGACAAACTTCCATACACATTGCTCAGTGACATTAGTTCAGAGTTGTTCCTATTACTAATGCAAAATGAGTATTAGCTGAATGAATGCTTGGAGTCTCCATCAGTGACAGAAGCAATCTACAGTAGAAATAGTATTTAGAAGCGGAGATAAATGCACATTGGCCACAAGTTCTGTGGGAACCAACAAGACTGTAGAGCTCTGTGATGCAGACTCTTACACCTTAAGAGGGGCGTCCGCACACCCACGTAATGAGGTGGAAATCATTTCTGATGAAGCGATTCACTTACCTTCCTTATCACTGGAAACCTGGTCAGCTGAGAAATATGCTGCAGACTGTACCCGGGCACTGACATTTATTTTATTGGATTTTAATGCTGCCGTGGTCTGATTCACCTACAAAGTAACCAATAGGGGAGAGATTTCTAGTTTAACTTTAGAAATCCATAACCACTTAAGATCCGGGCCCAGAAATACCTTTACCAGATATCAGATGAGAGATGGCTGCACATTTGAAGAAAAGCTGAGCGGTAGCAACAATATATTTGTCTGTTAGGAACATGTACACTTCCCACATACTATGCGAGGTGTGGTGACAGAGACCACTGACTTTGGGACCAAAATGCTTGAGTTTGCTCTGTGATCACGGGCAAGTTACTTAACCTCTCTGTGCCTCTATCTATAAAAGAGGGATAAAAGCAGTATCTACCTCATTGGATTGCTAAGAGGATTAAATGAACCCTTATAATCTGGCACAGAGTAAATACTACATAAGCATTTACTACTTATAAGTAAATTTACTACTTATAAGTAGTAAATTTCTAAATGGAATAAATAATTAAAATGTCTCACTTCCTTGGAAATTAAGAAAATACACACAATCAGTAAGTAAAAATTTCATTTTGCTATTGAGTCCTGGTATGATGTTGGAGGATAAGCACTGCACTGCTAACTATCAGAGCAGCAGTTCAAACCCAGCAGCTTGGGAGTCCTATTCAGGGTCACTTAAAAAATCAAAACCAACTCGACGGCACAACCACCAAAACAAGCATGGCAATGGGTTTGATTTGGTTTGTATGCATACCATTAATTAGTACTTGGCAAAAGCAAAATCACCAAGATTCTGTGGAGCTTCATTTCAGCCAAAGGAGAACATCAGGCTGACTGCAGAAGTATCTGAGTTGGGGAGAGGATAAAATGAAAAATTTCTATACTTGAATATTTCTAGGCAGTTTGCCTCTTTTAGGTGCATGTATAATAAAGACTCTGAATTTTAGACGTACTGTCTTTGTTAAATTTGTTTTTTAAAGGAGCATTCATTTTCACTTTGAGAAGTACTATACCTTTTTTTCCAGCCACCTTAATGTCTTCTCTTTGCTGTACTTATAAAATTTTTTGCTGTTTATTTCTGGATTAAAATACAAGAAAGAAAGACTCATCATGGTGGATAAGACATGACATAAACTTATAAGGTTATATCACATAAAAATACAATGAATAATTTAAAAATATTTCAGAGTAGTTCAGATTCTTGAAGTATTCCACATATAAATCTGAGATCCTAAAAATATATATATTTTTAAATCTCAAAACAGAGTTTGGGTATCTCAGGGTCCATCTAACCACTAAGTTAGGTGGACATTTAAAAAAACCACCAAATTATACGAATTACAGAAAAGGTAAACTTTTTAAGACCCAACAAATTAACATGCCAGTCAACCTTAATTTTTCCGAATAGTCGTAAATGCCCCTCAATGTTTTTGATGAAAGACACCTTCTCTAAAATGATAATCAAAATCCCCAAAAATAAAATGAAAGGCTCACTGCATACATTCAGGAAAAAGCCAGATGAAAACAATCTTGTTAATTTGCTAAATGCTGTGCCGTAGGATCAATGGAGCACAAAAGAAAGACAGTCCTATTGGGTCACTGTGAGGTGGAAACAACTTGACTCAACAGCAATGTGTTATTTTGTGTGTGTTGTGTGTGTGTGTGTATTTTCTCCTTTAGCTAGTTTTATGGTATGATCAACTTGGCCCTTTATGGAAATAAAAGTTTCACCTTTTATAAATTATACTTCCGCTCCTCGCAATCCGTTTAGCTTTATATGCTACATCATTAAACCAGTGTTTCCTTTGTTAACACTTTTCATTCGTGGGGTTGCCTGCTTTCTGTACACTGAGCAAAGACAGCACTTCCATCCTGGCAGGAACTCTCTTCACAATCACTATAAGCCACAACCAGATACAAGATTGCTGGATGCCATTCCAGGGGAACTGTCCCAGAATGACATTTTCTCTTGCTCCTCTCCATAACCGTGGTGAGAAATGGAAACTGCTTATTCAGGAACAGGTTTCTGCAGTCTGTTAAATGGCTTCTTATTGTGTTAACAAGTGCCTTCAAATTGGTTCTGACTCACAGTGACCCTGTGTAGGTTTCTGAGGTGCAGCTGGTGAGTTTGAACCACCAACCTTGTAGTCTAGTGCTTATCCTATACCGCTGTACCAGGACTCCATGTTAATTGCTAGAGCCCCACTAAATGGCTGAGAGGTCCCAGGCCTCAGTTCCTGTGTCTCTTCCCCATTTCAGTGTTGGTGTCAGTAGTATAGTATTATAGAAAACTGGACGGAGTGAGTACTGTACCCATCCATATTCTCAGAGCATGTCACTGTAATAACAGACTGGGGCAAGGTATCCACCAAACCAGACTGTTGTCGGGCTTTCCCATTTCGTTCTCAGAATGACTCTTAGGTGAAAACCACAATCCTAAAAGGCTGGGTTTGTGTTACATTTGGAACATTGTCCAGAGTCACTGAACTAGTCAGTGCCATTCCCACCAGAGCCATGGATTGTCATGTTGAGTTGGTTCTCCATATTCCTCAGTACTTCAGACACCCCTGAGCTTTGGAAAAAGTCTCTCTTCCTATGGCATCTGTAGAACCACTTTCTGTTGCCTCCATCTCTGACGACTTCTCTGCTGATTCTCAGCTTCCTCCACCTGCAGGGCCAATTCTTTCTCTGGGGGGTGACCTCATCATATTTCACCCTGGAAACCAAACCTGACCTGAAAGTTCAGAGCTCTGAGCTGAAGCTCATGTACCTAAAATCACATTTGGATAGACCTTCACCTAGACTCCACATCTCAGAGTGGTTACTCACTTCTACTTTTCCTCTTACATTCAACCACACGTTCCATGGGAGATGGGAAGTGTGGAGAGAAGAAAGTTAATGTTATTTTGGGTTAGGGGCGGGGAGGAGGCTTAGCTTCTAAAGATGGATCAGTAACTACTACTAGATTTTTTTTAAAAAATCAACTTTATTTAGTATGATGTTCATATAACTATGGAAACACTTTAAGTGTACAATTCAAGAAGTTTGGACAGATTTACCCAGAAGTAAGGATAAACCGCCAAAGGTTCCCTGAACTATAGTCAATTCCTCCACCCCTGTTCAGGCCTCAGTAACCACTGATCCGTAATCACTATAGATTAGTTTTGCTTTACTTTAGAACTTCATCAAAATGGAATCACACAATATATTCTTCCAACATATACTTCTACAATAAAACTACTTTATTGCCGCTCCGCGGGAGAAAGATGAGGCTTTCTACTCCCGTAAGGATTTACACCCTCGGAAACCCTGTACAGGGTCGCTATGGGTCGGAACCGACTCGACGGCACTTAACAACAACAACAACAACATTGCACTGAAATAATTTTGTCTATATTTGAGATAGGTATCTTTCAGCAGTGAAATGACATGGAAACATTTTCTCTCAGATTGTGGCTTATCTTATTTTCTTAATGGTGTGTTTCAAAAGACAGAATTTTAACTTTTGATGACATCCAATTTGAAATTTTATTCTTAAAATAATTCATGAATTTTGTTTTCTAAGAAACTTTTGCCTACTCCTAAGGTACAAAGATTTTTGTCAATGATTAATTTCACGTAAATCTTATGTTAACATTTGGTTTGTTGAAAAGACTAATACTTTGTTCACGTAAGTGTGGGTCTATTTCTGGATTCTCTATTTTGTTCCACCTATCTTTCCATCAATAACTTACTTTCTTGATTATACAGCTTCATAGTAAGTCTGAGGAGCCCTAGTGGCACAGTAGTAAAGCAGTTGGAACCCACCTGCTCCTCTGAAGGAGAAAGATGTGGCCGTCTGCTTCCATGAAGATTTATAAGCCTTACAGAGTTTGGGTTTTGGTATTTTAAGACTTGAAATCAGGTTGGTAAGTCCTCCAACAACATTCTTTTTACAAATCATTATGGCTATACTGAGAACCTAGCATTTCCATATGAATTTTAGGGTCAACCTGTTCACTGCTACTACTAAAATAATAATAATAAAATAAAAAGCCTGCAAGGATTATGATTAATGTTACAAAAAATCTATAAATTGATTTGGAGAATAGACATCTTAACATTGACTCTTCCAATCCATGACCACTGTATAATCTCTCCATTTATTTAATTCTGCCTTAATTTCTCTCGGCAATGTTTTTGTAATGTGCAGTGTACTGATCTTGTGCATGTTGTGTTAAATTAATCCTTTAGAATTTCATGAATCCCTGGGTGTTCAGCTGCTAACCATGAAATTGGGAACTTGAGTCCACACAAAGGTGCTTCAGAAGAAAGGCAGGGTGATATACTTCCCAAAACAAATCCACCATGGTAAACCCCCTATGGAGCACAGTTCTGCTCTGACACACATGCGGCTGCCATGGGTTGGAGCCGACACAGTGGCAAGTGGGAGTGGTGGTGGTTGAGTGCCGTGGAGTCAGTTCTGACTCAGAGCAACCCTGGATAGGGGTTCTGAGGCTGGAAATCTTTACAGGAGCAGAAACAAGTAGCAAAAAAAAGACTCAGGATTTTTGATTTTTTGATGCTGTAAGTGGTATGATTTTATTCCACTACCCAATTTGGTCACTGTGGCACTGGAATCCTGGTGAGGCACTGCAGGATAATGCACTGGATGACAAGGTCAGTTGGAGCCACAAGGTCAGCAGTTTTCCTTGGAAACCCTAGACAGGGTCACTATGAGTGGCAACGGACTCGATGGCACTTAACACCATCATCATGGACGGCTAACCACACGATTGGTGGTTTGAGTCCACTAGCTTCTCCATGGGAGAAAGATGAGGCTTTCTGCTCCCATAAAGATTTACAGCCTCAGAAACCCTACACAAGGTCACTATGAGTCAGAACCAGCTTGACAGCACTTAATAACAACCAACAACAGCTAGATCTCTTTGAATCTTCTAATATACATCACAATGAATGGAGACAGCTTTCCTATTTACTTTCTAATTCCTATTATTTTTATCTCTTTTCTTTGTCTTTTTGAGTCTCCTAGCACTTCTACTACAATGCCACAAAGAAGTCGTGAGGATACTCTTGCATTGTATCCAACTGAGAAAAGTATTCCATTTTTTATAATGAAGCTGTAGGCTTTTCACAGACATCCTTAATCAGATTGAGGAAGGTCTCCTTTATTCTTAATTTGAAGAGAATGTGTGTCATGATTGAATTTTGTCAGATGTTTTTTCTGCATCTATGCTAGCCTCAAGGTTGGCAGTTCAAACTCATCAGCCACTCCTTGGAAACCCTATACAGGGTTCTTATGAATTGTAACCTGCTCAATGGCACTTAACACCAACAACACTGAGATGATATGATTTTTGTCTCATAATGTGTAAAGACGGCGAATTACACCAATTTTCAAATGCTCGACCAATTTTGCATTCCACTTGGTCAAAGTTTTTTATATCTTTTTATATGTTCAATTTGCTAACATTTTGTTAAGAATTTTTCAAGTCTGTGTTCACAAGGAACCAATTCTGATTTCATAAAATTAGTTGAAAAATATTCCTTCCTCATATATGTCTGTGAGTGTGAGTAAGATTGGTATTATTTCTTCAGTAAATTAAGGTAGAATTTACCTATTTAAGTAAAATCACCTGGGCCTAGAGTTGTCAATCTATCTAGTTTTTCATGATAAGTTTATTTCCAAATTAAACATTCTGTGAACAAGAGATCACTAAGAATTTCCCAACTTGAGTATCCCAAAATTTTACACAAGAACGAAATGCTTAATTTTTAAAGTTGTCAATTTTGATAAGCAAGGAGATTTAAGATCTTCATGAAGGTCACAGATCACCCATAATTATTAAAAAACACGTTTGTTTCCTAAATTTAGTGTTGTGAGAGCTAGTGAGTTTGGTAATAAGGGCTACTCTGAAAAAGTTTTTTCCCTAATGTGTCTGGTGTGTCTATAAAACTGGTCTCCAACATCTGGGAAGACTGGGCTTAGAAAATAAAGACGATAAAAGTGAATCCACAATTAAAGTGCACATTCAGCAACTGACTCATGGGTTCACAAACTTGAATTTCCCTGATGTACTGCTGAACAAACCGCCAGAAGCACATTGTAACATCTATTTTCTCAAAGCTCTCTATAACTGTGAAAAGCATATGGTCTTTTTTCCCTGTCTCCTGGGGACAGAAACTTGGTGAGTGTACCTGGGGTATTTTAATCAGGTAAGTTTTCTGGGTTCTTCCTGTTAATCACACCAGACAGCACAGTGCAATTTTGGCTTGTAATATGAAACACAGTGTAACGCTCAAGAAGCAAGTTCATAACCCTTTACTGGCCCTTTCCCCTGTCATCTCTCCACTGTGTGTGAACTTCTTTGGCAAGAAACGTACTTTGCAGCCCCAGAGCTGGCCAATAGAGACACACCATTTCCTTTTCTAATAAAAGCAGGCAGGGCTAAGGTCACTACCATCATCATTCAAGACGCAAATGACTGTGGTTTCATCACCAGGGAGAAGGAAGCAGGGAAGGTTCTCACAGCCTAGCCAAATAAACCAGATCTTTAATGCCACAGACTTATGAGAAAGCATCTGGAGTTTAATTTTAAAATAACTACCTGGGGACCTTCAGTACTGCAGGTTTACTCTGTGTGCACATGGGTTGGTGAGAGGAGGGAAGTTAAAGCACATCAACTTTCCTCTTTATCTTTGCTGCTGGTCATGGATGTTATCGGAACACTCTTTTTTCCTTTTCTTTCCAGCTGCCACAGCACCAACTCTGACCCATGGTGACCCCATGTGTGTCAGAGCAGAACTGTACTCCATAGGGTTTTCAATGGCTGATTTGGTGTCTCTGGGTGGACTTGAACTTCCAATCTTTCAGTCAGCATCATCCAGGAACTTCAACTACTCTCTAACAGTCATCTTTTATATTTTTATTTTAAACTCATAGAAATAAAACCCGTACAGAAAGTGGAACTAAATACTAATTTAGAAATGGACAATGATCCAAATTCAAATAAGCTGTCACTACAGGAGGAGTTCTGGTAGTGCAGTGACTACGAGCTGGCTGCTAACTGCAACGTCAGCAGTTAGAATCCACCATCACTCCTGGGGAGACAAATGAGGCATTCTGCTCCCATGAAGATTTACAGCCTTGGAGGCCCTACACATGGTTGCTATGAGTTTGAACCAACTCCGCAGCACACAACCACTACTAACCCTAAAGGATGAACTACAGGGAACCCGATGCCTAGAAGCACAAAGCCCCTTACTGAGATGAGGAGGACTGTCTTTTCTGTAAGCTGTCAAAGGTCTCTCTGTCCCCTCTTTATGCCGCACAAAATGACATTTTTAAGAAGACGTATACAAGACTTTCAAGAGGAATCTGTACCTGGACCAAGAAGCAGTTGTTCGAACAGAGCATGGGAACACTGCATGCTTTAAAATTAAGAAAGATGTGTGACAAGGTTGTATTCTTTCACCATATTTTTTCAACCTCTATGCTGAGCAAATAATCCGAGAAGCTGGGTTCTATGAAGAAAAACATGGCATCAGGATTGGAGGACGACTCATTAACAACCTGCAATATGCAGATGATACAACCTTGCTTGCTGAAAGTGAAGAGGACTTAAAACATTTACTGATGAAGATCAAAGAGCACAGCCTTTGGTATGGATTACATCTCAATGTAAAGATAACAAAAATCCTCAATGCTGGACCAATAAACAACATTCTCATCAATGGAGAACAGATTGAAGTTGTCAAGGAATTCATTCTTCTTGGATCAACTATCAACACTCACAGAAGCAGCAGTCAAGAGATCAGACAACGTATTGCATTAGGCAAATCTGCTGCACAGGAACTTTTTAAAGTGTTGAAGAGCAAAAATATCAGCTTGAGGACTAAGGTGCGCCTGACCCAAGCCATGGTATTTTCAATAACCTCATATG
This sequence comes from Chrysochloris asiatica, assembly GCF_000296735.1. Classification (NCBI taxonomy): domain Eukaryota; kingdom Metazoa; phylum Chordata; class Mammalia; order Afrosoricida; family Chrysochloridae; genus Chrysochloris; species Chrysochloris asiatica. The sequence goes on from NW_006408781.1 coordinate 789,828, forward strand.
CATGCGAAAGCTGGACAGTGAATAAGGAAGACTGTAGAAGAATTGATGCCTTTGAATTATGGTGTTGGAGGAGAATACTAAAAGTGCCATGGGCTGCCAAAAGAACCAACAGATCTATTTTGGACGAAGTGCAGCCAGAGTGCTCCTTAGAGGTCAAGATGGCCAAACTTTGTCTCTCATACTTTGGACATACTGTCAGGAGGGAACATTCGCTGGAGAAGGACATCATGTTTGGTAAGATGGAGGGTCAGAGAAAAAGAGGAAGACCCCCAACGAGATGGATTGGCCAGGTGGCAGCATCGATGGCGTCAAGTGTGGCAGCGGTAGTGAGGTTGGCCCAGGATTGGACATTGTTTCGTTCTGCTGTGCATAAGGTCGCTATGAGTCGGTGCTGACTCGATGGCACCTAACAACAACAACATACAAGACTTAAAAAAAAAATCAAGATGCCATTTTACATGAGACAAACCCTAAAATTGTTAATAGAGCATTCTGGTGTTACAGAAATGAAAGAAGGAAAGAAAAGAACCTGAGTCATATATACATGGAGTTCGAGTCTGGGTCTTACCACTTTTAGCTCTGTGATGACTGTCAAGTTACCTAAAATTATTTGAGTCTCTGATTCCTCCTCTGTAAAAATGCAAATTATATTAACAGTCACAGGGAATTGCTGCAAGGATTATGTATGTGTACAAAAACACTGTGGGTTAATGCGTCAGACCGCAAAGTTGTTTGAACTGCAAGATCGGCAGTTCAAGCTCACCAGCTGCTCTTGGAAAACCTATACAGGGTTGCTATAGGTTGGAACTGACTTGACGGCACTTAATGACAACAACATTGTGTCATGAATGACTAAGCACTCAACTACTAGACAAAGGTTAGTGATTTGACCTCACTTCAGGAGTGCCTTGGAAAACAGGTCTGGTGATTTGTTCCAAAAAAGTCCAAACTCCTCAAAAAAAAAAAAACACCCCACTGCCACGATGTCAATTCCAACTCACAGCAACTCTAGGACACAGGAAAACTGAACCACAGAGCATCCAAAGCTATCAATCTTTGTAGGAGCAGATTGCCACATCTTGCTCCCACAGATAGTTTGATGGATTTGAATTGCCAACCTGTCAGTTAGCAGTTGAATGTTTAACCATTTTACCAGCCGGTATTACTTAGAAAGGTCAGAGTTGAGGGGCGGGGCTTAATGGCAGATTGGATACAGGTGCCGTGCAGATCTCCGCCATTAATAACACAGAATACTGGACAAAATAGGTTCAGGGGATGGTCCCGGAACTGTGAACTACATATAAAGGAATATTTAAAAGACTAATTGCTGGTAGGATTTGTAACAGAAGTAAGAAAAGTGGTGTTTTCTGATTTGCAGCTGCCAGCAAGTCCCAACATAGCCATCTTGAGCAGGATGGAGCAGATACAAGATCAAGTGAGCACTCCCACCTCAGATGTCTGACCCATCATCAGAGATAAAAGTGTGAACACTTTTTTATCCCCTGTACACTTAGCTTTCTCTGTCTGCACACCGCCACTCTGGTGACTAGAGGGGGTGCTTGTGCAAGTGGACAAGTTCCCCACCACTGGAGTGCTCTACTACACACAAGCACGGATCTGCTCAGCAAAGACCACTGGACCAAGAATCAATGAAGGGAGAAGAGTCAGCAGGAACAGCTTAAAACAGGAAGGTCTTCCAAAATGGCACTGGCCAGCCCTGCACTGTTTCTCACTAGGAGAAACACCTGAACTGGCTTGATGACGGAGAGAGACAAAAAAGGAAAGAGGCCAAACAACTTGAAATTTCTCAGGAGGCCTAGAAGGCAAGAAGGCAAAAAAGAGACATTAAAGTCTTACTCATATTTTGCTACCTTTTTTTGGTTTTGTTTTCTTTGAGGTGATTATATACTTTAGTGTCTAATCCATTTTTTTTTTTCTTTTCCCTTTCTTGTCATCATGGTTTTTACATTGTGGGGACTCTTTCTCTCCCTATGTTACCCAAAAAGAAACAGCACTTTCAGTCATATGGCCAAGCTACAATTGCACCCTATAAAATCTCACCATCCAGGCAAGAGCCAATACAAGCTACTATACACCAGAGAAGCATAGACAGCCAACACTTGCTAAAATTACTCTGAGTTGATTAATATGAGAAATGAAAAGGGAAGCTCATCTCCTGATCACATCTATCAAGAGGCAATCAGAAAGCTTAATAATATACCAGCATGCATTCACATAATTATTAAAGATACATCTAATTATTGAAAATGCCCAAACAGCAACAAAAAAATCTCCGCTCATGTCCAGAAATCAGATGGAGTAGCTGAAACAAATGAGCTGGAAAAATCCCACTGGAAGGAGGTCAGGCTTTGGAACTGCATGATAAGGAATTCAGAAGAATGATATTGAAATGCATCTAAATGCTCCACAGAGGGGTTGAGAAAAATAAGAAAGAAGTCAGGAAAGTACTACAGGAACAATCACATAAGATACAAATAGTATTGGAAATATTTTAAAATCTACAAAAAGAAGTACAAACAATTAATAACAAAATATCAGAAATGCACAATACACTGGGCAAAGGAGTAGAACTGAAGAGATGGAAGACAGACACAATGGGCTTGAAGACTAATCTCTCACTACTGCTAAAATAGAAGAGCAAGCAGAAAAAAGAATATAGAAATCTGAAGAAAATCTAAGATTAATGTGGAACAAGTTGAAGACCAATAACCAGAAGGTTACTGGAGTCCCAAAACAATAAGGATCACAGAAGACCACAGAGGAGATAGTTGAAGAGTTGTTGGAAGAAAATTTCCCTAACATCTTGAAAGACAAGAAGATAAGAATTCAAGAAGCTGAAGGAACCCAAGGAAGGGAAGATCCCAAAAGAAAATCCACCAAGATTTATCATAATCAAGCTCTCTAAAATCAAACACAAGGAGAGAATCCTGAAAGCAGCTAGGGAAAAGAGAAGTGTTACTTACAAAGGCAAGCAAATCAGATTAAGCTCTAATCTCTCAGCAGAAACCATGCAAGCAGGAAGGCAATGGGGAGACATATATAAAACCCTGAAATAAGAAAACTGCCAAGCAAAACTGTCAATCAAAAACGAAGGTGTACTAAAAACATTCCAGGATAAACTGAAGCTAAGGAACTTTGTCAAATCCAATCCAGCAATTCAAAACATCCTAAATGGAGTTCTTTGGACTGAGAACCAACAAGAAGAGACAACAACCAGAGATTGACATACATAGCAGCACCACCTGGAAATCAGTTGACAGATAGAAGAGGTCAGAACAGAACAAAACTACAAGAACGACTTCAGAGTATCAGGGAGGTCAGTCTATGATCAAAACAATTACAATCTCAAAGGAGATGCAGGTCATGAGGAGATCAGGTATATAGGATAACTTCAAAAAAAAAAAGAATACTTCACAACATATTGAGAAAATGAAAACTTAAGAACAGGAAAACATTAATCTATGAAGAAACTGACAAGAAACAGCACAAAAACCATGAACACAGCACAGAAAGGCATGCAGTGCAAAGAAACCAGCAGCACCACAAATCAACACACATAATGACAGCAATTAATTCATACCTATCGATAATTACACTGAAAGTCAACAGAGAGTGGCAGAATGGATAAGAAAGCAAGATCCTTTAAAATGCTGTCTGCAAGAGACACATCTTACACATAAAGACAAAAACAATTAAAACTTAAGGGATGGGAAAAAAAAATACCAAGCTAGGAGAGAATAAACAAGATGGTGGATTGAGTGGAAGTGTAGTAAAGAGCTCCAACAACAACACAGAATACCCAACCAACCAGGCTCAGGGGATGGTCCCAGAACTCTGAACCACATATAAAGGAATATTTAGAAGGTTGGAAGGCTTACAGCTGGAGGAATTTGTGGCAGAAGCAAGAAATCCATTGCTTTCTAGTCCGGGACGCTCAGCTGCTCCAGGAGCTGCCAT
>NW_006408781.1:793925-796105 GCF_000296735.1 Chrysochloris asiatica
GCACCTCCATTCTGGTGACTATAGGGGTGCCTGAGCTAGTGGGCACCCCAGCCCCACCCTCAGAGGGGTCTACTACGCATGCGCATAGATCTCCTCGAAATTTAAAGACACAGTTTCCAATTAAAACCAAACGGCCACAGCCAGCCCTGAACTGTTTCCAATTAGAAAAAAGAACTGAACGGGGATTGTGGAGCGGGACAAGCAGACAGAAGAGGAAATAGGCTAATAATTAAATCCTAAATTACGTCAAAATGACCAAAAATGGTATCTTTAAATTTCTCAAGAAGAACTGTGTAAAGGGAAGCCCATTTCCAGATCACATCTATCTGAAGGCATTCAGAAAGCATAAAAAATACCAAAATACATACCCATCTAAGTATTAAGTCCACAGATAACCCCTGAAGATGCCCCAAAACAGAAGCAGATGACTACATCTGCACATGTCCAGAAATGAGATAAAGTGACTGAGGCAAATCAGCTGGAAGTAGACCTACATTCCATGCTGGAAGATGGGTAGGCTTTGGAAATGCCTAAGAAGGAATTCAGAAAAATGATTATAAAATGTATCAAAACACTATACAATGCAGTTGAGAAAAATAAGGAAGAAGTCAAGAAAGTGCTACAGGAACAATCAAATAAGATAGATACAGCATTGGAAACAATTCAAAACTTACAGAAAGAAGTCCAAATGATTAATAATAGAATATCAGAAATGGACAATACACTGAAAGGGCAAAGGAATAGAATTGAAGAGATAGAAGCCAGAACAAGTGAGCTAGAAGATAAATCTCTCAACATTACTAAGATAGAAGAACAAATACAAAAAAAGAATAAAAAATCTGAAGAAGGCCTAAGATTTATGTAGGTAAAACATGAAGAGGAATAACATAATTATTGGCATTCCAGAAAAGGAACAATCACACAAGCCCACAGAGGAGATAGTTAAAGAGCTTCTGGAAGAAAATTTCCCTAACATCATAAAAAGTGAAAAGATAAGCATTCAAGAAGTTCAATGAACCCCAGGATGGACAGACCCTAAAAGACAATCACCAAGACATATAATAATCAAGCTCTCCAAAAACAAAGATAAAGACGGCATCTTGAAAGCAGCTAGGGAAAAGAGAAATATAACATACAAAGGTAAGCAAATCAGATTAAGCGTGGATTTCTCAACAGAAACCATGCAGGCAAGAAGGCAATGGGGAGACATATATAAAATCCTGAAAGAAAAAAACTGCCACCCAAGAATCCTCTACCCAGCAAAGCTGTCAAACAAATACAATGGTGTAATCAAAACATTCCAGGATAAGCAGAAGCTAGGGGACTTTGCCAAAGCCGACCCTGGTATGAAAAACATCCTAAAGGAAGTTTTGTGGACTGAGAACCAACAAGAACACACAACAACTACAGAATGACGTACATAGCAGCATCAACCTGAACTCAGTCAACAAATGGAAGAGTCAAGAACAGAATAAAATTTTAAGAACAGAGGATCTGTGAGGTCAGTCTATGATCAAAACAATTACAATGTGAAAAAAGGTAAACACAGAAGAATAGCAATCCAGGTGGTGGGAAGGTCAGGTAGATTACTGGATAAAATAGACTGTCTTAAATGGAAGGAAGAACTAATAGAATATAAGGTAACCACAATGGGGTTGGGCTGGGGTGGTTTATTTTGGGTGCTAGGGAGGGCAATACCAGAAGGGGGGAGGAGGCAGAGGAACAAGATAGATAGGGGAACACTGAGATAGGTTTGCATGGCCTAGTTGGACAGAGGTAAATAGTGATGCATACTCAACCTTGGAACAATAGGGCTCTGGGATACAGGGATCTAGGTATAGCTTGAAGAGGGTAAATACTACTAAACTTCTTGACTGCCTTATGAATATTAGTTTCCCTTGCCTACTATTGTAAAACACACACTTGAGTGGGATAGAAAGGAATGTTGGGAAACATAATTAGAGAAAACTTGTAAGCCCGCTTTCAGCCTATAACTGATTGGAATACCTAAAAGGGGTTCTACAACTTGCCCAGTGAAATAGGCCTTATGCAAAGCCTTTACAGAGTATAGGACCTTAGGTGGAATCCTGAGTTCCCTCCACAACCTTGTGAGATGAGACATTCCCACTAGAAAGGACAAGCAGACTGGAACAGCTACAGTGACAGAAGATACATCTTCA
>NW_006408781.1:796938-823077 GCF_000296735.1 Chrysochloris asiatica
AAGCTAATTGCAATAAAAAAAATAAGGAGTGGCAATACTAATCTCTAATAAAATAAACTTTAAGGCAAAAACCAGTATAAGATATAAAGAATGACATTATTTAATGATTAAAGGGTCAATTGAACAAGACGACATAGCCATAATAAATATCTATGCTCCCAATGAAATAGCCCCAAAATATATAAAGCAAACCTTAACAGAACTGAAGAAATAGACAAACCTACAATAGTGGGCAATTTTAATACACCACTTTTGAAAAAGGATAGCACAATCAGAAAGAAACGTGACAAAGATACAGAAAAACTAAACAACACAATCAACCAACTTGACCTCATAGATATGTATAAAGCATTCAACCCAATACCAGCACAATACACATTCTTTTCCTGTGTACATGGAACATTCTCCAGAACAGACCATGTGCTAGGCCACAAAACAAGCCCCCATTAATTTACAAACACCAAAATTCAACAAAGCATCTTCTCAGACCACAATGCTATAAAGTTAGAAATCAACCATAGAAAAAATAAGGAAATAAAGTCAATTACCTGGAGACTGAATAACATCCTGCTTAAAAACTACTGAGTAGTAAAACAAAAAGTAAATTTACAAAATTTCTAGAAACAGATGAAAATGAAAACATAACATAACAAAATCTTTCAGACGTGGCAAACACAGTGCTGAGAGGACAATTTATTGCATTAAATGCACACATCCAAAAAGAAAAAAGAACCCAAACCAACACATTAGCACATCTCCAACAATTAAAAACAGACCAGCAGAGTAAACCTACAGTCAGCAGAAAAAAGAAATAATAAAGACTAGGCGTCCTGGTGTGGCGCTATGGATTAATGTGCTAGACTGCAAAGCCATTTGAACTGCAAGGTCCATGGTTCAGGCTCACCAGCAGCTCCTTGGAAACCCTATACAGGGTCGCTATGGGTCGGAACTGACTCAACAGCACTTATCAACAAAAACAAGAGCAGAAATAAATGAAAAAGTAAACAGAAAAAGTATAGAAAGAATCAACATGACAAGAAGCTGGTTATTCAAAAGGATTAATAAAATTGACAAACCATTTGCAAAACCTAACAAAAGGAAAGAGAGAAAAGAAACAAATAACATGCATAAGAAATCACATGGGTGATGTCAGAACAGAACCAACAGAAATAAAAAGGGTAATAACAGAATATTAGGAAGAGTTGTACTCCAACAAATTTGAAAATCTAGAGAAGATAGATACACTTTTAGAAAAGCATGACCTACCTAAACTTCCACAGAGTGAAGCAGAAAACTTGAACAGATGTATAACAAAGGAAGAAATTGATCAGGTCATCAAAAAACTCCCAACCAAAAAAAGGCCAGGTCCATATGGCTTCACTGTTGAGGTTAACCAAACATGCAAAGAAGAGTTGTCACTAATTTCACTCAAATTATTCCAGAATATACAAAAGGATAGAAAACTTCCTAGTATATTTTATAAAGCAAGTATAACCCTCACACCAAAACCAAGGAAGGACATCACTAAGAAAGAATATTATAGGCCAAACGTAGATGCAAAAATTCTCAACAAAATCCTAGAAAAGAGAGTTCAATAGCACATCAAAAAAAATGATACACCATGAACAAGTGGGATTCAAGGATGCAAGGATGGTTCAACATTAGAAAAACAATCAATGTAATCCACCATATAAATTTTTAAAAAAGGCAAAAACCACATGATCATATCAATTGATGCAGAAAAGGCATTTGACAAAATCCAACATCCATTCCTGATAAAAACACTCAACAAAGTAGGAATTGAAGGGAAATTCCTCAACATAATAAATAGCATATATACAAAACCAACAACTAACATCACTTTCAATGGAGAGAAAACGAAAGCAGGAACCAGATGAGGATGCCCTTTATTATCACTCCTATTAAACATTGTGTTGGAAATCTTAGCCAGAGCTGTAAAGCAAGACAGAGAAATTAAAGGAATCTACATTGGCAAGGAAAAATTAAAACTCTCTCTATTTGCAGATGATATGATCCTATACATAGAAAATCCCAAAGACTCAGTAAAAAACAAGCTAGTAGATCTCATTGGAAGATTCAGCAAAGGTGCAGGGTACAAGATCAACATACAAAATTCAGTTGGATTCCTCTATACTAATAATGACAATGCCAAAAGGAAATTAGTCAAGCGATACCATTTACAATAGTTGCCCAAAGGATGAAATATTTAGGAATAAATGTAACCAGAGAAACAAAGGAGTTATACAAAGAAAACTACGAAACGTTACTACAAGAAACCAAAAGAGACTTACAAAAATGGAAGAATATACCATATTCCAGGATATGAAGACTTAACATTGTGACAATGTCAATACTACCCAAAGCAATCTACAGATATAATGCAATTGCAATCCAAATTCCAACAATATTCTTTAAAGATATGGAAAAACATGATTACAGACTTTATATGAAAAGAAAAACATTCCTGGATAAGCAAAGCACTGATTAAATCTTCTTAGAACAAAGTTGGAGGCTTCTCACTCCCTGATTTCAAACTTTACTACAACAGCCTGGTATTGGTACAATGAAAGACACATCGATCAATGGAACAGAATTGAGAATCCAGAAATTAACCCATTTACATAACAGCCAACTGATCTTTGATAAAAGGCCAAAGTACATTGAATGGAGAGGAGATAGTCTCTTTAACAGATTGTGCTGTCAGAACTAGAAATTGATATGCAAAAGAATTAAACAAGACCTTTGTATCACACCATATACAAAAACCAAATCAACATGGATTAAAGGCCTAAGTGTAAATCCCAGAATTATAAAGGTCATCAATGAAAAACCAGGGACTGATTTCAGGGCTCTAATACAGGGCACACATAGACTTTCAAACATTGTGAGAATTGTACAAACAATAGAAGACAAAATAGATGATTGGGACATTCTAAAAATTAGAAACTTATGAACATCAAAATATTTCACCAAAGGAGTAAAAAGGGAGCCCACAGAATGGGTAAAAATCTTTTGCAACAACATTATCAGTCAAGGGACTAACTATAGGAAACACAACACAATATAAGAAATAAGACCAATAATCCAGTTAAAAAATGGACACAAGACATGAACCGACACTTCTCCAAGGAAGACATTTGGGCAGCCAACAAACATATGAAGAAATGTTCACGATCATTAGCCATTGTTGTTGTTAGTTGCCATCGAGTCAGTACTGACCCATAGCGACCCTATGCACAGCAGAACGAAACACTGTCTGGTTCTGGGCCAACCTCACTACTGTTGTCACACTTGAGTCCATCGATGCTGCCACTTGACCACTCCATCTCTTTTTTTAGTGACACTCCACCTTACCAAACATGATATCCTTCTCCAGCGACTAGTTCCTCCTAACAATATGTCCGAAGTATGAGAGACAAAGTTTGGTCATCTTGGCCTCCAAGGAGCACTTCTTCCAAAACGGATCTATTGGTTCTTTTGGCAGCCCATGGCACTTTCAATATTCTTCTCCAACACCATAACTCAAAAGCATCAATTCTTCTACAGTCTTCCTTATTCACTATCCAGATTTTGCATGCATATGATGTTACTGAAAATACCATGGCTTGGGTCAGGCGCACCTTAGTCCTCAAGCTGACATCTTTGCTCTTCAACACTTTAAAAAGTTCTTGTGCAGCAGATTTGCTTAATGCAATACGTAGTCTGACTTCTTGACTGCTGCTTCCGTGAGTGTTGATAGATGATCCATTAGAGAGATGCAAATCTCAATGAGATATCTTCTCACACCAGCAATAACAGTGAAGTTCAAAAAAAGCTGAGGACAATTAATGCTGGTGAGGATGTGGAGAGTGGGAAACTCCGACATTGCTGGAATGAATGTAAAATGGTTAAACCACTCTGGAAAACGGTATGGAGCTTCCTCAGAATGTTGGACATTGAAATGCCTTATGATCCACTAATCCCTCTAGTTGGTTGGTATATATCCACAAGAAATACAAGCCAGAACATGAGTAGATCTATGTACACCAATGGTCATAGTAGCACTATTCACAATAGCAAAAATATGGAGACACCCTAAGTGCCCATCAAAGGAAGAATGGATAAACAAACTTTGGAACATACACACAATGGAATATTATGTTACTTAAAATAACAAGGAAGCTACAAACCACCATATAATATGGATGGACCTTGAGGACATTATGCTGAGTAAAATCAGTCAGTCACAAATATTACATAAGACCATTATCGTGAAAGCTTAAGAAAAAATACCCACACTAGAAAGGAAAAAAAAAAATTCTTTGTTGATTACCAGGGGTGAGAGTGAGAGGACAGTAGAGCACAGATTAGGGGATAGTCACATCACAGCTGGGATTTTGGGGAGGGCAACTACCAGCTATTCCACGGAAGAAAGATGAGGCTTTCTGCTCACATAAAGATTTACAGCCTTGGAAACCCTGTACAGCGTTGCTATGAGTCGGAACCAACTCCACGGCACATAACAACAACAATACACAAGAAGGGGGAGAGGGATAGAAGAACAAGGTACTTAGGGTAACACTTCGGTAGGTTTGCATGGGCTAAATGAGACAGAGGTAAATAGTGATGTATGCTCAACCTTGGAACAACAAGGCTCTGTGATACAGGGGTCAAGGCATAGTCTGAATATGTAAAAGGAGAAATAATGTTATGATGCTTGACTGTCTTATGGATATTGGTTTCCTTTGCCTACTGTTGTAAAATAGACACTTGAGTGGGATAGAAAGCAATATCAGGAAACATGACCACAGAAAGCTTGTAAGCAATCTTCAGCCTATAACTGGTTGTTGTTGTTGTTGTTATGTGCTGTGGAATCGGTTCTGACTCATAGTGACCCTGTACAGGGTTTCTGAGGCTGTAAATCTTTAGGGGAGCAGACAGCCTCATCTTTCTCCCACAGAACAGCTGGTAGTTTTGAACTGCTGACCCTGCAGTTCGCAGCCCAATTCATAACCACTATGCTTGGAATACCTAAAAGGGATTCTGGAACCTGCCCAGTGAAATGGGCTTCTTGCAACGACTTTGTAGTGTGTAGGACCTTAGGTGGAATCCTGAGCCCCATGCAAAACCTTCTGGGGCTTGATCCTTGGTATGAAGACTCGTTCCTTCTCAGTTGGAATTTTGAGCTATTACATCCGTAAGTATAGGTCAACTTCATCAAATTGTAGCAATTTACACTTGCGTCCTTTATCAAATGTCCTATTTTCCTCTATGTTGCAGACTGGCCAGACCCAGTCAGGAGTTCGAGGCCCTGTGGGCCCAAGTGTTGCAGATCGTACAGGCCGCTGGCTCTGAGGAACAAACTCTAGCCACTTAGCAGACATAGCAAACTGTTTTTCATCTTAGTATTCAGTTATGTTTATTATTAATTTCATACATGAAGCCCTGATATCCACAGATAAATGTAATATTTTCCTAAAAGCGAGACTGTAAAATTCCAAAAAGGCAAAGTTCTTCCCTCAAAGAATTCAGTCAAAGTAAATTGGGTGGCTCCCCGGTCTTTGTTCTAAGGTCAAAAGAACACCCTCCCTAAAGTGTTTCCAGGTGCAGCCCTATTCACCCAGGCGTCTCTTTTCCTGAGAAACCTGGGCTGGGCAGCCGACTCAATGGGACTCCTCCCAATCCTCCTTCTCCTTCCCCCATTTGAGGCTAGGTGCTAAAAGGTATGTTAATTAAGCGTGAGAAACCAAGTTGCGGTCGTGAGATTCGAACCTGCGAAGTACAATGTAAAGCTGCCTGAATGTCTGGAAAATTACGTATGTTAGCTGTACCTTGTCTTAGTCCCACCCAGCTTTGTGTATAGTTCCTCCCCTAAATAAAACGGAGGCGCAAGACGAATCCAGTGTGCATTATGGCTGGCAAGGCGTGCATTACGGCATGCAGTGGGCTCAGTCCAGCATTGCAACCATACTGCCTGCTTAGCCAAGATGTTTACTATGCAGGATCTTACGGCCCTCATGGCTGAGATGTTTGCCATGCAGGATCTGCCTGATGCCAGTCCCGCATCCACTCTGGTTTCAGGGTGTCTCTTTGTCTCTCTCTTTGTGCCTCTGTGTCTCCTCTTTTGCTATCCCTATCACCGTCAGATATCTCCACCTTGTGAACCAAACACTCGTGTGGAGGCTGGTCCTCGGCACCTCTATTCGAGTTTTGATCATCAAGCTACTGAAGCTAGGTCAAATGGGTACTATCTGTAAGTTTGGGCATTCTTGTGCGTCTCCCCCCACTTCATATCAGCTGAATGCTTCACTCTCGACTCTAGCCCTCTGTGGCTAGGTCAGTGTCCATGGGCTCAGGAGTTAACAAGTCTCCCCCAAACCTTGGACCAATAAGCCCTTCCTCTTCTATCATCTCAAGGTTGACAGGAGTCTATGGAACTTGGTTGAACTCAGCCCCTATCTTCATTACTGAGTTTCCCCAACTTCCACTCAATTGTAGATCAACCCAGTCACCAGCAAGTTTACATGTCTGATCGTGTGTTCCCTTTGAGTTTCAGTCTTGGAGGGGGGTTTGTCCTGAAGGGATTTGATTGCTTTCTGGAGAACAACTTGCTTATACTTGTAGTAGCCAAACAGACTGTCATTTTTGTTTTTTGTTTTTCTTGCTGGTCTTTCTTTCAAGAAGTATCTTCTGTTCCTCTAGCTGCTCTGGGCTGGTGTGCATGTCCTTTCAAGTGGGAATGTCCCACTTAGGCATTGTCTACCTAAAACAGGGGAGGCTAAAAAGGCATGAAGTGTCTGGCTTACAAATTTTCAAAAGTGAGTTTAGTTTCAGTGGGTGGGGGAATGTAGAATGCCCACTGAAAAGTTTTCATATTGTCTAGAAGGGTCTGGTGAAAGGAGATGGGGATAAGATTCTTTTGATTCAATAGTGAGAAATTGTTATCATGACCAATTGTGACTGTCACAATTGTAAAGGTAAAAGTTTTCTAACAAAAATGTAGCGTAGTTAATCTTAACAGTATAGAAACAGAGGACCCTATGACCATCAAGAGAGAAGAGCACAAGCAGAACACAGGACAGTATCCAGAGAAGCAGCAACACCAAAGATGGAGGCAGAGATAAGGACACAGAGAGAAGGAGTAGCTGAGCACTCCAGACTCATGGAAAGAGAGGGACTGGGTGCTGGTGGCCAGGAGGCAGGCTTGCGGAATGTGCCCTTAGGTTGTTTAAATTATTATATATTCCTGAGTGTTTCTGTGTACACCTCTGCCCCCTCCCCCAAAAACAAAACAAAAGCAAAACCAAAAACAGAGAATGGAAGCAAATACTGTTAACTGATGATGCATAAAGATTATAATCATTGCAGTGAAACAATGGTGTGAAGCTGATGTTCTCCCATGTAAACTAGCACTCAATTCACAATAAAAACAAAACAAAACAAAAAGGCCTATGGAGCAGTTTTACTCTGCACACGTGGGATCACCATATGTCTGAGTCAACTTGATGGCAACCACCACCCGATATGTGGTAGCTCTTTTTACTATGATCTAGTCATGCCCATTTTCCTATTTGAACCACTTGTATATATACTAACCAACTGGCCAGTAAACACATGTGATGATTTACTGTGTAGCCAGTCTTTGTAAACTCCCACTGAATGACTTTTTCCTGATAGGTCTGGGTAAGAGAAAACAGGAAAAGATGCTGATGGATTGCATGATTCAGTTGTGAGTAACTGGTACCCAGGCTAATCGTGATTGGTCAGTTTTGTCATCCTGCTTAGTATAAAACGAGCCATCTCTGAAGCAGAGCAGGGACTTCAATACTATCAAGAAGAAAGAGCTAGGAGTGGAGCATTTCTTCTTCTGGGTTTCCACTGAAGGTAACAGCTCTTAGGCAGCTAATGCTAGAATCCTGGACCGTGAGTGACTCGTATTTTTAACTTGTGCTAACTTGCTACTAAAAAGTTAAATGACTTGTAAATATTGTTCTTTACTTTAGCTTTCAGAAATGGTTATGGGCTACTTCTTTCATCACCCACAAAAACACTGCTGCCTCCAGCCAAATTCAACACCAGGGTCAGTTTTTCACGGAAATGCTTTGGTACAACCTTGATGTTACCTGTCCTTCAGATACAAATGGAGCTCCAAGTCAGGTCAAACCCATTGCAACACTTGATTTCAATTCGTAACTACACTTTATAGGGTTTCCGAGACTCAAGCTTTATAAGAGCAGATAGTCTCATCTTTCTCTGGAGAAATGGCAGCTGAGTTTGAACCACCAATTTTGCAATGAGTGACCCAGAGTGCCACCAAAACTCCTGAAAAATAAGATGCAAACAATGAAGTTCTTCCCTGTCCCACCATAGCATATGCTTCTTGGAATTAGTCTCTCGGTTCCAAAACCTGTATAGTGGGTCAAACCACCTATGGGCCTGAACAGCTGTTCTGGTTACCACACTGGCTTCATATCAACCCTGAAGACATGGTGCTAAGTTGTGCACACACGTAGTGTCAAACTGTCAAACACGCATGCAGTGCCTCACTTCCCCTTCTCCAGGACCCTGCCTGGTTCCTGGTCTGCAGGATGACACCACTACCCACAGGTTATCCTCAACTCCATCTTCTCCCGGACTACCATCCAATCACCAAAACTGGTTGATTCTACCTCTAAACTGCTAATTCCTTCTAGTCCTATTAGGAGTCCTAGTGACACAGGGGTTAAAATTCAGCTGCTACCCAAAAGGTCAGTGGTTCAAACCCACTACCTACTTCATAGAAGAACGATATAGCAGTCTATGTCCATAAAGATTAAAGCTTTGGGAATCCCACGGGGCATTTCTACTGTCCTATGGGGTTGCTATGAGTCAGAATCAACTTGCGGGCAATGAGTTTGAGTTTGGGTTCCAGTCCTGTCTCCTAAACTCAGGGTGCCATCATCTGCCTAGACCACTGTCTGAGCCTCCTCATACTTGACCTTAGCTTCTCCAATACTGTCTCTGCACCAAAGCTCAAATGCACATAAGGCCCTTCATAGTCTTGTCCCTTGCCCAGCATTCCCGCCCCCTCCTTACCAAACCGAAGCTGTCCCTATACTCCCGCTAATTGTCCACCTCACTCCTTGGCGCTCCCTAAACATGACAGACCTTTCCATGCCTGTTATGCTGCTTCTCTGACTTATCCTCGAGGCCTCCCCTTAGAGTTCAATTCCTCCAGACAACAAGAGGACACCCAGCTCTACCCTACCTAACCCAGGCCGCCAGATTATGAACTTATCAGATAGCTAGGTGAAGGAGGCCTGGTTGCCAGTGGAACCAGAAGTGTAGAATAACAGAATGTAGAACATTATTCTTCTCACTTAGGTTTAGTTTGTCTTCACTAGTAGCATGGAGAGGTGATTTGTCTACACGAGGACATTAGAACCTAGATTTGGGGATAGAAAGAGATGTACGGTTTTGCTCACACACCAGTTGTAGTTCACATCACTTTTCTGTCTTGGTGACAACCACATAGTGTGTCCCAAGAGAAGTTGGGGTTCACATTCATCACAATGAGACTGGAAGCAATTTGAGAGGAAAGACATTTGTTCACAAGTATGTCCAGACTCTAGCACTGTGCTGACCAGATGCTTCTTGAACCCGTGAGGTTTTAGGTAAGCTTACCAGTGAGAACTGTGAGCTGAAATGAGTGACTTGACTTGTTTTAAGAACTGAGCGTAGAGCCTGAGCCTCACGACTCCCGGCCAACCAGTGTCAGGAGGTGACATTCAAGTCAAGAGAGGAGCAATACTGACAAGTGGAAGCAAATCTTCTGAAGGACACTTCCCCTGTCATCCACAAAGAGCAAACCCTGATTTTAGTGGGCCTTTGAGCAGCTACGTTTTCAATGTGCACATTATCTCCATCTTCCTAGCCAACGAATTTCACATACTGATGCCCACATATAATACCTTTGTCCTCTGTCACGTGGCGAAGTAACTTCTCAAGTTCAGGAAGTTTCAGCAACAAGATACAATCTGGAAATATGTCATCTACCACAACTTGTTCTAGGGGCTGGAATTTTCCCTGAAAAAAACAACAAAACCTACTGTAGTCATTCACAAATTACAAGATGAGAAAAAGGGAACTTACCTTGTGGCTCTGCGTTAAACTGAGGTCAGAGTGACCTGTCCCACATGAGTCCCTGTTGGCACTGTGGGATGGGCATTAGGCTGCTAAACTGCACAGCTCTGAGGAAGGAAGATGAGGCTGCCTGCTCCCATAAGATTTATAGTCTCAGAAACCCTATGGAGCAGTTCTCCTTTGTCCTAAAGGGTCACGTGAGTCGGAACCAACAGGATGGCAGTGGTGTTTTAAGAATCCCTGCACTAAATGGGGCAGGCTACAGAGCTGTTCCCTTTAGGCAGGCTACCTTTAGGCAGGCTACCCCTCAGTTCCCTTTAGGCAGCTCTTATAAGAACTAGAGCTCCAACTAGCACACCATCTCCATGACAGATGGGGCACAGTCACTCCATGAAAGTGGACACAATCCTGGAACAGCAATGGAACCACAGAAACTTACAAAGATGGCAGAGAAGACTTAGGGCTACTCTACTCTGCTGGAGGTGACGAGGAGGCAGCTGAGGACCACAGTGCTGGAGTCCTAATCATCACACAGGAATAAGCCCACACTGGGTCCAGAGCAGACTGCCTGGGTGGTACAAAAAATAAGTGCTGGGCTACTAATCAAAAAGTTGGCTGTTCAAACCCACTCACAGGCACCTGGGAAGAAAGGCCTGGTGATGGGCTTCTAAAAAATCAGTCATGAAAACCTGAGGAAGGGCAGTTCTACTCTGAAACATATGGGGTCACCAGAATTAGACCCAACTGAAGACAACCCATTTGGTTTTGGAGGTTCTGTTGTTGTTTTTAGGGGTGTGCACATCTTCCCTTCCATCCATGGCTGTGAATACCCACAAAGAAAAGTTAAAGAGCAGAAGTAAATCTGGTTCTCTCTAAGCTGTCTGGCATGCTTTCAGATTGAGACCACAGTGAGAGAAAACAACTGGAGGGCTGAGTACAAGCAAGCTGCAGACATACTCATCTCAGGCTCAGACAGGTAAGTGCAACAGGCCTGGCATCAAGGCACCCAGAAGTACAGAAGGAAACATTCACAATCTTATCCTTCTCACTTAGGATTACTTTGTCTTCACTCCACTCGTAGAGGTGATTTGTCTAATTCAGGGGTGGGGAACCAATTTTCTGCCAAAATTTATAAAATCATGGATGGGCCATATAAAATTATCAACTTAAAAATTAGCCTGCTATAGTTGGCCAAACATTTAATTAACTTACCCCAAAAGTGATAGCTGGATCTGCAGTTGCCTTGGCAGGGCCAGACCAAATGATTTCGTGACCTGATTTAGTGGCCACTCCTTTTGGAGGCAGAAAAACTGTATCTGAAGAGTTTATTTCTGGAAATGTAGTTTCTTTCATTGTAAGGGTAAAATCTTCTCAATCATTTGGTGGTTATGTAGCAAGAAATGCCTCAATTCAAATGGTAAGAAAGATTCACAAATTTTCCAGGTCTTATGGTCTTCAGATTTCTACTGTAATCTGTATTGTTTCATGATCAACCAAAATTATTTCCCCAACAGCAATACTCTGTTATGATACAATTCCCTCTTGCTTTCTTTACTACACATACATAAAAACGAAATGCAAAAAAACAATTTGCACTTTGAATATAAAAAATTGGGAAAGCTTGAAAGTAGAGTGATTTTAACTGAGGTTAAAGTAAGTCTGGTGATACATTTCAAAAATGTTTAACTTCTTTTTAAAAAGCTCAGTAAGAAAAGGTCACTTCTAAAATATAGGGACTGAAATAACTCATTGTCTTAGGTTTTACTTTAAAGGATCTCCTGAAACACTTGAGACAAGAAAGTAGAATGGTTTAAATGGAAAGCAAACCAGCCCCCCTCGGAAGAGGGCTAAGCCAAAGGAGTCCATAACCACAAGAATGGGAGGGGGCTTAAAAGTATATCAATAGGTGCACTACGGTTAGTGGTGGTCTCTCTACGAATTTATCCTAAAAAATATGATATATATAAGCCAACTTCAGCATTTAACTCCACCATGGACACTCAGGGCCTCCTTGGTGGTGACTGGACTGACACCCTCATTGTTTATATAGCCTAATTATATTAGATACCAGGGTAGCTTCCAGATAAAGGGAAACATGATCAAGAAATACAATTTTGCCATGGAATGGTCAACCATTCAAGATCAAAGTGCAACATTTACCCAAGGAGAAAGTTCAGAAGAATTGGGAAGGAGGGTGGACTGCCCACAAGACCCACAGGGAGAATTCGGGACAACTGCTGTTACATAGAAGGGATTGTAATCATTGAGATAAAACAAAGTGTATGATTTGTTGAAGTAAAACTGATGATCTGCTTGGTAAACTTTCACTCAATCCCCAATAAAAAGTTTCTTAAACAGAAATACAATTTTACTAATTCATATACATGAGTCCCTGGGTAGAGCAAACAGTTCACACACTTGGTTTTTAACCAAAAGGTTGGAGGTGATTAGAAGAGAAGCCTGGCGATCTATTTACATAAAAATCAGCCATTGAAAACACTATGGGACACAGTTCTACCCTGACACACATGGGGCCACTATGGTTCAGAAATGACCCAACAGCAACTATGGTTACTCAGACTTTGGTATTTAGTAGTAAATCGGTGAAAGTAACCCGCCACATTAAGGGAAAACTGATAGTATTTGTATCCAGTGATAAAATTTCAACTTTGAAGCAATAGTTTTGTTATGTGCCATCAAGTTGGTTCCGACTCAGAACGACCCTGTATACAGTTTTCAAGAGTTGGTAGGTTTGAACTGGTGACCTTGTGGTGGAGTTTATCCTACAGCACCACCATGACAATTTCCAAACACATAGAGTCTTCTGATGAGATCAGTGATGATATTTAAAAAGGTGATTTTTTAAAAAATAGTATTTACATTGCTATTTGGATGATGAGCATATAGTTTCCAAGTAACCAATGTATGATGCTACAAAATGGGATCCATTCTCAGTGAAAGTTGAAAAGTTCACTGTTAGGATTTCAGATTCCACATTGACACTAACCTTTAAGAAAAACTTTTGATTTTTAGAGTAATATTGAAGAAGAGAATTGACAATTACCTGAAGTTTCTTTTTTTGAATACAGGGTCATGTATGTCTACTAAGCTAGACATTAAAGAGATTTTCAAAGATGTAAAATAATGCTACACATCTCATTAAGTGTTGCTATTGTATTTATATGTGTGTTATTTATATTAACATGCTTATTGTTTATTTTTAAATAAATTAGTAAATATATTATTAAATATGTTTTAATTTCTAATACAGTAAATGTTGATAGAACCCACAGAAACAAACATTATTTATAATACTTAATTTTTAATAATATAAAGATGTCCTACAGCAAAACTGTTTTAGACCGCTGGCTGAACTATTACTATTAGTAAATTACCTTAATTTATATTATAAAGGTAAATTTTTTCCAACGAGATTCCATAAAGTCTCAATTGAAAACTTTCCATTAATAAACTAGCCTCATTCTCCCTATTACAGTCTCTCACAAAGAAAATGAGAAAAAATAAGTCTTTCTTCCTCAAAGCCTGTGGTTAATTTAAAAGAAAAACAAACAAACATCTTTAATGTATTTCAAATCTACTAAGTACTTAATGATACAAGTTTTCATTGTTAGACTTTGTCAACCTGTTGTTATGTGCCGTGGAGTCAGTTCCGGCTCACATAGCTAACCCTGTACAGGGTTTCCAAGGCTGTAAATCTTTATGGAAGCAGAAAGCCTCATCTTTATCCCGCGGAGCAGTTGGTAGTTTCGAACTGCTGACTCGGATGTTAGTGGCCCAATTCGTAACCACTACGCTACCAGAGCTCCTTGTCAAATTGGTAAGGCATAAAGACCAGACGACACCCAGAGGTCTCTTGTCAAGCAACCTTAATTAATCACCATAGAGCTGACCAACCATGGTGACTTCATGTTTGTAATAGTAGATCGGGTTCTGTAAGGCTTTGAACGGCTAGTTTTTTGGAAGCAGATTGTCAGTTCTTTCTTCTGAGGCACCTCTGGGTGAATTTGAACATCACCATCTGTACCACCAAGTCGGGCACTGGCTCTCAGCGATTTGTGCCGGGGCACTCTGGTAGCGTAGTGGTTACGAGTCGGGCTGCCAACCGCAAGGTCAGCAGTTCGAAACTACCAGCTGTTCCGCAGGAGAAAGATGAGGCATTCTGCCACCATAAAGAGTTGCAGCCTTGAAAACCCTGTACAGGGTCACTATGAGTCAGAACCAACTCTGTGGTACTTAACAACTACAACAACTAGTCTGTACTGGCTTTTTACGACAATCAAATTAAATCTGAAATTTGAAGATCTGTATTTGGATAATTGAAAGGAGAGAACACAGATAAATTAAAGAACTATCTATTTTGTTCCTTCAACAGTTAAGACAACATAGAAACTCACCTCTTTATCAGCCTTTATAAGATAGTGGAGAACCAGAAATAAAGGATCCATAGGGGTGGCAAAGTGGAGATGACCTTCTACAGAATAAAAAGAGAACAAAGAGAATTAAATGTCTTGGGAAGACAATCTGGTTATTTCATCTTAATTCCAAAGGGGAAATAATTCATTGAAAATATATTTGAAATGCCAAATTAAGTTCTTTTTACATAGGCTCAAGATATCTATGATTTTCTCAAAAGGCAGGACTTGGACCATGTGATTTTACTCCACAGATTTCAATTCGAATCCCTGTGTGGAGAGGAGAGCCACAGCACTGAAATGGATCCTTAACTTTCTACTTTCTCCTCTGGAAATAATTTTCAACAGTTGCCAACAAAGGAAGGGAAAAGACCCATAGACAGAACGATAAACTAGACAAGTATTAGGAAACCTGTTTGAGTAGGCCAGGCTTTATATAAGGCAGCAGCAAAAGGTAATTTCCTGTGCTTTTGGGGACCTAGCCATGAGGAAGCATTAGCTCTCAGTCTGCATATGGCTTCTCTCAGGTCTGCTTTGCAGTGGGCTCACACTGTTGAACAGGCCCTTGACTCAAAGCTCATAAGGCCACGAGCCACTGCGCTCCCTCTGCCACTGGGAGAAAAAGGCGAGAAATTGGACCTAAGCAAACAGAAGAAAAGATTCCTGATGCTTTTCAGGCTAAATGGAGCAAAGGGGAATCAAACCAAAGCAGCACAGCTGCTCCTCACTAGTCTCTCCTCTGTCTCACTCCCCTCCAAGCGTACCAGACTCCTCCCATGAACATGAAACACACTGGGGGTGGCTGAATGGGGGGGTTCCGTGGTAATTCTTCCCATGGACAGGAACCATGGGGAGTGGGGGGGCGGGGGAGACATTGCACCAAAAGTAACAGTACACATTTCATTTACTTCCTCAAAACTTGCCAGTTTTGGGTTGGACTGTATTCCCTAAAGTCCTATGACTGTGTCCGTGGTATTTGGAAATGGAATCTTTAAAGATGTAATTAGTTAGGGTACAGCCATAGTGAAGTAAGGCAGGTTCTAACCCCATGTGAGTGCTCTCCTTATAAAAGAGCAGAAGAGACTCAAAGAAAGGACAGTCATATGACACCACAAAAGCTAGGAGAAAGGCATGGAACAGTATCTCTCTCAAGAGCCCTGTGAGGAAACCAATAACACTGATATCCTGTTTGGACTTTTAGCCTCCAGAACTGTCAGATATCACATGTTTGTTGTTTAAAGCTGCCCACCTTGTCATATTTTGTTATGGCCCCCTAGGAAGCCAGTACACACCTGCAAGCAAATTTATTCTCTACAAGAGCAGCCTATTAGTTGTTGTTGTTGTTAGGTGCCATCAAATCGGTACTGACTCATGGTGACCCTAAGTACAACAGAATGAAACACTGCCTGGTCCTGGGCCAACCTCACTACTGTTGCCACACTTGAGCCCATTGATGCTGCCATTCTGCCAATCCATCTTGCTGGGGTCTTCCTCTTTTTCTCTGACCCTCCACCTTACCAAACATGATATCCTTCTCCAGGGACTGGTCCCTCCTGACAATATGTCCCAAGTATGAGAGACGAAGTTTGGCCATCCTGGCCTCCAAGGATCACTCTGGCAGCCTATTGGAACTTTCAATATTCTCCTCCAACACCATAACTCAAAAGCATCAATTCTTCTATGGTCTTTCTTAGTCACATGCATATGAGGTTATTGAAAATACCACAGCTTGTGTCAGGCGCACCTTACTCCTCAAGCTGACATCTTTGCTCTTCATCACTTTAAAACGGGCTTGTGCAGCAGATTTGCCTAATGCAATACATCATTTGATTTCTTGACTGCTGCTTCTGTGAGTGTTTTTCTTCATAGAACCCAGCTTCTCAGATTATTTGCTCATCATACAGGTTGAATATGTATGGTGAAAGAATACAACCCTGTCACACAAGTTTCTTCACACGTTTCTTAATTTTCAACCATTCAGTGTTCCAATATTCTGTTTGAACAACTGCCTCTTGGTCCATGTACAGATTCCTCATGAACACAATTAAGTGTTCCGGAATACTCATACTTCGCAATGTTGTCCATAGCTTGTCATGATCCACACAATCAATATAATACAGACCAAAATTCTACACCTAAGTATATATGGATAGACAGATATGCAGACACATGAATCCATTTTATAGTAGGTAAAAAGAAAACAAAAAGGAAATAATTTCATATTGTCTGTCACTGCTTGATTAGTTAAAATAATAATAATAATAACGTAGAAGAGACATTTATAAAAACAACTTTACCAGACCAGCTCATTGTATAAGGCATCCATTGTATTGAAGAAAACAGGAAAAAGTTTTTGGTCTGAAAACAATCCTCTAGTGGCCACGCTTGAAAACAGCTTTTTCTTCAGGATTAAATTTACAAAGAAAAGAACGATGTAAAAAACAGGCAACAATTTGGCAGTCCAGGGCAGATGATCAATACTTTTTATTTTAAATCTAGATATTACTAGGTCTCGGAAACCCTGTACAGGGTCGCTATGGGTCGGAACCGACTCGACGGCACTTACAACAACAACAAAATCCAGTCAAATATAAGTGCAAGTGCATCATGTTAGAAGTTAGAACTCAATATTACCAAAATGCACAGACTACCCTGTACATTTTGGAAACTGAAAACTATTTCAAATCTTCTCGTGTACACAAGTTTATAAAATGCAGCATTGACAATGAAATCTTCCTCTGGAAATCCTTAGAAGATAGCAACTTAGGTGTTCTGCCTTATCACCAAGTGGTGATATACAGTCAATAGCAAGCCGAGGGATTAGGAAGAAACTGTGAGAGAATAGGCAGACAAAATGCCTGTTGTTCTTGTTAGTGGCTGTCAAGTCAGCCCCCAACTCATATACAATTTTCACTGGCTGCTTTTGGAAGCAGGTCACCAGGTTATTTCCTTCTAGTCTGTCAGCTCCACTGAAACGTGTCCAGCATTACAGCAGCATGCAAGCCTTCAATGAGAGGCAGGTGGTGGCTGTACATGAGGTACATTGGCTGGGAATCGAACCTATACAAGGTCACTCACTATAACTTGGAAGCGACTCAATGGCACTTAACAGCAACAACAATAACATGGTGCCAAGGAAGGGGGACATCCAGGCCCAGACCCAGGCCCCAGGCCCAGGCTGAAAGCCCTGCATGAAGGGTGGACCAGTTGATGAAAACACACACATCATGTCACTCACCTGACTGAACGGACTGATTTATGAACCAAGAATGGTATTTCTCCTTGAAAACTTTGATTTCAAACAGCTGCTGTAGACACATATCAAACAAGTAAATGGCTCCTTCCCCTGTTAAGACAAATCTGTTTTTTATTTGTAAGTTTTCACATTAAAAAATGAAAAAAAAATCTAAAGACTATCCAACAGTTTTGAGAAATGTTCCTAAGAGGAACATAAACATACATAGATATATTCTATACAAACTGACTCCAAGGAAAGCTTACCGCTATTATACACAGATGCTTGTTTCCCAACCATATGAACCCCACTGGACTAAACACAAAAATCATTTATCTTAACCACTCAAATATTTTCACTGAATCCTCCATCAGAGTAGGAGGGAAAATTCATGCCTGCACTGTCAAAACTAATGATGCAGACAGCAGCTCCCCTGACATAGGGGACCAGAAAGGGGACAAGGCCAAAGACCAATCAGCATGCCAAAGGCTTTTCAACATGCTTCATGCTGTAAGAGATGTAAAAGACCAGTTTAACTGCATGGATTTCCCCCTTCCATTTGCAAAAGAACATTAAAATGGGGTAGGATAGAGGGTGGGATGTGAACATCTGCATGTTTTAGCCCTCCAATTCATGAAGTATTTTTCTAAACCTATCACAGTCTCTGGAATCAATAACCCTGAGCTTAAATCTGTCTCTACTATATGCAGGTCATGTGCCTTTGGGAAGATACATAACCTTTCTGTGATTCTGCTTTCTACTTCTGTAAAATGGGGACATTACTGAATCTACCACCATTCATCAATCAGTTTGTTGTACTATGGAATCTTGTGTGCCACAATGATACTGAAAGCTATGCCACTGGGTCATTCAAATTCTAGCAGGTCAACCAAGGTGGATAGGGTCCAGCAGAGTTTCCAGGTAAGACAGACTAGGAAGAAGGATCTACTGATCTACTTCTGAAAAAAATTGGCCAATGAAAACCTTATGAACAGCCAAGAAAATAGTCTAATACAATGACGAAAGATGAACCCCTCAAGTTGGAAAGCACTCAAAATATGACCAAGGAAGAGTTACTGCCTTAAAATACAGTAGATGGAATAAAGCTTTTGGGACCTTCATTTACTGATGTGGCACAATTCAAAATGAGAACAGCTATAAACATAAATAACTGGAATGCATAATGTATGACATATGAGTCTAGAGAAACTGGAAGTTATCAAAAATGAAATGGAACACATAAAGACCAATATTCTAGATATTAATAAGATAAAATGGACAGGTATTGGCCATTTTGAATGGACAATTTTATGGTCTACTATGTGCTATGGGTTAATGTGCCAGACTGCAAAGCCGTTTGAACTGCAAGGTAGACAGTTCAAGCTCACCAGCTGCTCCTCGGTAACCCTATACAGGGTCGCTATGGGTTGGAACCGACTCGACAGCACTGAACAACAACAATGCCTAGAAGGACAAACTGAAGAGGAATGGTATCACAGTCATTGTCAAAAGGACATTTCAAGATCTACCCTGAAGTACAATGCTGTCTGTGATAGGATAATTGTTATATGCCTACCAGGAAGATCAGTTAAAATGATTGTTATTCAAATTTATGTAACATCCACTAAAATCAAAGATGAAAAATCTGAAAATTTTAACCATCTTCTACAGACTGGAATTTGTTAAACATGCAATCAAAAAGATGCATTAATAATGACTGGTGGTAAGGACT
Organism: Chrysochloris asiatica; assembly: GCF_000296735.1. NCBI lineage: Eukaryota > Metazoa > Chordata > Mammalia > Afrosoricida > Chrysochloridae > Chrysochloris > Chrysochloris asiatica. Next base: position 816,461 of record NW_006408781.1, read on the forward strand.
TCCAACAAGGTGGTGGACTAGGCAGATATACTACAAAAACCCTCTGCAACAAAGATGTTGTTGTTAAGTGCCAATGAGTTAGTTCCGACTGATAGGGTTTCTGAGGAGCGGCTAGTGTGAGTTCAAACCTTGCAGTTCAAATAGACTTTGCAGTTCAGTGCTTAATGAAACAGACACAGATGAAAATTCTGGAAACCTGAACTTCAGAGGAAAGGTTAGAGAACTAGATTGAGTGCTGGGGGGAGAAGGTGAGCAGGGACAGAGAGAGAGGGAGACTGAGTACTGAACAGCTGGTCAAATGCAGCATAAGCATTTTGAACTTTTATGAGCAGCTTTGGAAAAAGAAGGTGGCCTGGCACAGCAGATTCACACAGGTGAGGGGGAAAGTACAGTTCCATTTTTACCCCACGCATCCTGCTGACCAGAAGTGTGGCCAGCTCCCACCCTCATCCACCCCAGCACAGACCCTGCTATCCAGGAGTTCCGAGTTAGGCCACTGTGAGGTAGTGCCTGGCTATGCCACTTTGGTGTCTACATTAAGGTAGGCTAGGCTCCAGATTTACAGAATGCATGGAGCCACCAGACCAGCATTAGTCTAGCAGAAATCAGCATTAGTCTAGCAGCCACTCTGACCCTGCAGCCCTAAGATCCTTAACAGACACTGAAACCAGCTCCATCAAGGACTTCCACGAACTACCGCTGGATTGAGTGCCTTGAACATAGTAACATCTAGATGCCTATAGGAACTTCATCTAGGTTCAGAAATTCCACTGTTAAACCCAACTTGTAAGATCCTTGGCTAGCAGGAGCGCCCCCCCCTCCCCCGAATTTTCTCCTCTCCAGGTCCAACAACTGCATTGTTTTTGTTTTTGGCATTTTCCTTTCATTATTTTGTTCTTTTTGCTTATTTATTCTTTTTTCTCCTTCTTTCCATTCCTTTGAATTTTATTTTCTTCTGTCACTGCTTTTGTATTTCCTTCTCTTCTGTTTCTCATTTCCCCTCTTTTTGTTTTGGTTTATTGCTTTTAATCTTTTACTACTTTACTGGAGCTCTGGTAGCGTGGCGGTTACGAATTGGGCTACGAACCACAAGGTCAGCAGTTTGAAACTACCAGATGTTCTGTGGGAGAAAGATGAGGCTTTCTGTTCCTGTAAAGATTTACAGCCTCGGAAACTCTGTACAGGGTCGCTATGAGTCAGAACCAACTCCACAGCATATAACAACAACTTTCTTTCTCTTTTCAACTTCCTACTTGCTGGTTTTTCTAAGTTTTGTTTTGTTTTTTAATCTCTTAATTTTTTTTTTCTATAGCTCCATTTTCCTGTCCCTTTTTTCTCTTTTTCAGTTATTATTTGGGTTCTTTTATTTCTGGTTGGTGCCTGTTTTTGCTTCTTTTTTTCTCCTTACTATTTTGTCTTTCCATTGTTGGCTGCTTGTTTCTTTATTCTATTATGTTTTCTGGTGTGTGGAGATAGTAACTGTGCTCATACAGCCCAACCACAACTGTACCTTCTGGCGCTGTGGGTTAATGCGCCAGACTACAAAGCCGTTTGAACTACAAAGGCGGTTTAAGCTCACCAGTGACTCCTCGGAAACCCTATACTGGGTCGCTATGGTTCGGAACCAACTCGATGGCACTTAACAACAACAATTTGATTGAAAGCTTTGCTGTGTAGAGGATTCTTGGTTGGCAGTTTTTTTTTTTTTTCTTCCAGGGTTTTATATATGTCTCCCCATTTGCAGTTCTGCCCACTGGACAAGAGTCAGTAACAGTTCCTATATCACCTCATCAACAATGGACAGCAAACGACACCAGCCAACTCACCCTAAACTTGGGACCATAATTATAAAAAATATATATAAAAGTTGGTGAAAGACTAGATAAACATATCAACATGTTTGTTGTTGTTGTTAAGTGTCATTAAGTTGGTTCTGACCCCTAGCAACCCTGTGTAGTGTTTCCAAGGAGCAGCTGGTGAGTTTGAACCACCAACCTTGCAGTTTAAAACTACTTTGCTTGCAGTCTAGCGCATTAACCCACAGTGCCACACAATTCCCAATTAAATGTAAATACTACAACACCACAAAGTACCAGAGACAACAGACTATTTTAGCTCATATGAAGAAAGAAGAGAGAATGCTCAAACAAATGACTAAGATGCAGCACCAGAAAACATTTCTGAGGAATAAAAGGTAATGGAGCTAACTTAAAATGAATTCAAAAGAATAATATTTAGCTATCTTTAAAGAATTAAAAGAAAGATCTAGGTAAGCAAGAGAACACAGAAAAAACTTTAGAAGAATTCAGGAAAGCACTACAAGAATGAACAGACAAAATAAATGCAAATTTTGGAATAATGAAAAATCTGCAATTATAAATCCAGAAGATTAATACCAAGATTTCAGAAATGGACAATACATTGGGGGGCGGGGGGGGGAGTATATTTGAAGCAATGGACGCCTGGATTAGGGAGTTTGAAGATAAAATTCTCAATAATAGAATGCTAGAAGAACAATCAGAAAAAAGAATGAAGACTCCAAAGAAAGCCTAAGAGCTAGGTAGGATACCATGAAGAATAACAAGAGTTATATGGGATATCATGAAGAGGTGACTAGAATTCCTGAGCAGGAAGTGACAACAAAAAACATAGGGAAAACGGTCCAAGAGTTGTTGGAAGAAAACTTTCCTAATATCATGAAAGACCAGAAGATAAGCACATAAGAAGCTGAACGAACCCCAAACAGGATAGATCCCAAAAGAAAATCACCAAGACATACCATAATCAAACTTTCCAAAACCAAAGACAAGGAGAGAATCCAGAGAGCAGCTCAAGAAAATCGAAAAGCCTCCTACAAGGGAGAACCAACAAGACTAAGCTCTGCTTTCTCAGCAGAAACCATGCAGACAAGAAGGCAATAGGATGACATATATAAAACTCTGAAAGAAAAAAAAAAATGCCCACCAAGAATCATATACCCAGTAAATATGTCCCTCAAACAACAGCAAAATTAGGATATTTTCAGATAAAGATATTGAAGGAATTTGCAATAACCAGACAAACTAAAAAAAAAAACAAAAAACTAAAGGATGTCCGTTGGACTGAGAACCACAACAGCAGACAACAACCTGAGATTAACAAACATGACAGCACCATCAAGAGCTCAACCCAGATAAAGAAATATTTAAAGTAAAACAAGCCTACAAGACTGAAACTAGGGAACGAGAGATGTCAATTTACAGCAAACTTAACTACAAAACAAAAAGAAGGAATAGTGTAGATATAGAACTTCTAAACGGTGAGGAAATCATGTAGATTTCAAGAAAAAACAGCATTAACTGTGGGAAAACATTAATAAGTTACAGGGTAACCTCTAAGAAAATTAATATATCTTCACATCTAAATAAAAGGTAAAATTCAGAAATATTTAATGAACAATAATACAACAGAAATGAAAAGGAAAACCCACAAACAAAATGAACACAGTGTAGAAAACTATGTGGAAAAAAGAAACCAGTGCAACCCCCACCCCACCCCAAAAAAAGCACAAACACACACAGAGAAAAATGACTGTAATCAATTCCTACCTATCAATAATTACAGTGAACCTCAATGGATTAAATGCACCAGTAAAAAGACAGAGAGTAGCAGAATGAATAAGAAAACAGGATCCTTCAAATATGCCATCTACAAGACACAATTAGATATATGCATACCCATGTTCATTGCACATATAACATTGCACATATAACATTGCATATTCACAATAACAAAAAGATGGAGACAATCTAAATGTTTATCAACAGAAGAAAGGTTAAAGAAACTATGGCACATATGCACAATGGAATACTATGCAACATTGAAGAATAATGATGAATCTGCAAAACACCTTACAAAATGGATAATAAACCTGGAGGACATTATGCTGAGTGAAATTAATCAATCACAAAAGAGCAAATATTGTATGAGACCAATGTTGTAAAAAGTTAAGAAAAGGCTTTCTTGATAAATGAAACATTCTGGAGGCAAGGGAGGAGGGAAAATTATTCATGGGCTATAGGGTAAACACATGTTAACATAGGTGTTGGGGCAGGCAAAATACAACAAGAGGGAGGCTAGCAAAAAAAGATGAAGGTAGCAAGAGACACAGGGAAGAATGCAAGCACTAACGTGAATAGAAGTAAATACTGTTAACTGATGGTACATGGAGGGTATTGTAATGAAGCAAAGAATAATGAGGTGTTGAATGTAAAACTAATGACCTGCTCTGTAAACCTTCACTCAATTCAGAATAAAAAGTTTTAAAACTGGTGAGTGGACCATAAAAATCATAAACAAAGAGGGAGTACTGATTGTTGGGAAATACAGCCTTATTGATAGAAACTAAGCTGGAGAGCACATGGCAGAATGTTTAGACCAATGACTTATTCACTGCAAATACCTTTGTTCAACAACATAAGCAGTAACTTCATGAGGGGGCTTCAAAAAGTTGACAGAAAATTGAAATGATAAGATAATGGAGTTTTTCAACACTTTTTGAAGCTCCCTTATGTGTATGCACCTCGCAGATGGAATACACTTGTGTATTTCATTGTTAATCTATTTCAAATTGACTACATCTATGGAATGATACCATGGAAAAGCTCAGTATTCTCTACATTGGAGGGCAACTTTCATTTTTGACTTTTTCTTCTTTCTAGTCTCCTAAATGACCTATTGCTTTCTGTATGTATATAGTCTTGATATCATCCCACAGCTCTTTAGATCTTTGGTCAGTAGTGTTCTAATGGATTAAATCTGTTCTTGAAATGATCTCTAAATTCAGGTGGGATATGTTCAAGGTCATATTTTGACTCATTTGGACTTGTTTTAATTTTCAGCCTGAACTTGCATTTGAGCAATTGATGGTCTGTTCCACAGTCCACCCCTAGTTTTATTTTGGAAGATGATATGGAACTAAACTGCTAACCATTTCCAGAGATGTAATCAACTTATATTTTGTGAAGTCCATGTGCATAGTCATCCTTTCCCTTTTTTTTTTTTTTAATTTAAGATAATTATTAACAAGTGCTTTAAGTTTGTTGACTTTTATGAAAAAAATGAAGCTGCAAAATTGTTACAAATTAAAAATGTGGTTCTTAAGAATTTCAACTTGACCAGATATGAAACAATTTAAAAACCTTGAAAAGAGTTTTGAGAAAAAAACCAAACATTTAATAAAACACATTGTTCATTTAAAAAAAAGAAAAGAAAAGAAAAGCTCAGTATTAACAGATAGAATAAGGCAGGGGCCAAAGGTGAAATAGATCATCAATTGCTCACAAGCAACTTCAAGTTGAAGCGGAAGAAAATTAAAACAATTTCATGAGCACCAAAGTACAACCTTAAGTATGTAAACTTGAACCACTGACCTTGCAGTTTAAACCAATTTTGCAGTCCAGTGCATTAACCTAGAGTGCCACACTGGGGCTCCACACCTTAATTATATCCCACCTAAATTTAGAGATCATCTCAAGAATAGATGTGATGCATTACACACTGATGACCAAAGACTAGATGAGCTGCAGGGTAATAATAACAATATCATACAAGAAGACAGCAGAAGGTCAATAAAAAGACAGGAAACGAAAGAAGACCAAATGGATGTCAAAAGAAACTCTGAAACTTGTTTTAGAATATAGAACAGCCAAAGTAAATGGAAGAAATTAAGAAGTAAAAGATTTGAGCAGAAGATTGCAAATGGCAGCACAAGAAGACGAAGTAAAGTATTATTGTGAAATGTGCAAAGACCTGAAATTATAAAACCAAGCAGGAAGAACATTCTCAGCATTTCTCAAGCTAAAAGACCCGAGGAAGTCACTCAAGCCTCAAGATGCAATATTGAAAAACTCTATGGGCGAAATCCACCGTTCACCTGTCAGTTTGTTGTACTGTAGTGACTTTTATGTTGCTGTGATACTGTAAGCTATGACACAAGTATTTCAAATACTAGCAGGGTCATCTATTTTGGATAGGTTTCAGAGGAACTTATAGACTAAGACAGACTAGGAAGAACATTGTCTGATACAGTGCCAGGATATGAGCCTGTCAAATTGGAAGATACTCAACATACAACTGGGGAAAGCTACTTCCTCAAAGTAGAGTTGACCTTAATGATATTGATGGAGCAATGATATTGGATACCTTCATTTTCTCATATGGCATGACTCAAAAGGAAAAGAAAGAGGTGTAGACATCCAATAAAACTCAGAACATGGAATGTGCAAAGTATGAATCTAAGCAAACTGGAAATTGCCAAAAAATAAAATGTAACATATGGAGATTGATATCATAGGCACAACTAGTGAGCTGAAACAGACTGGTACTGGCTATATTCAATAGGGCAGTGGTATGGTTTCTTAGTCACAGAATAACCAACTGAAGAGGAATGGCATCACATTCACTGTCAAAAAGAACATTTCAATATATACCTTGAAGCACAAACTTATCAGTGATAAGGTAAAAATTATACATCTACAAGGAAGACCAGTTTATACAGCTATAATTCAAATTTACACAACTAAAGAAAATGGTGAAAAAAATTGAATTCTTCTCATTTCTTTGTTGTTGTTGTTGTT
>NW_006408781.1:826305-838726 GCF_000296735.1 Chrysochloris asiatica
GACAGTGAGTAAAGAAAACTGAAGAAGAATTGATGCTTTTGAGTTATGGTGTTGGAGAATACTAAAAGTGCGGTGGGCTGCCAAAAGAACCAACAGATCCGTTTTCGAAGAAGTGCAGCCAGAGTGCTCCTTGGAGGCCAAGATGGCCAAGCTTCATCTCTGATACTTTGGACATATTGGCAGGAGGGGCCAGTTGCTGGAGAAGGATATCATGTTTGATAAGGTGGAGGCTCAGAGAAAAAGAGGAAGACCCTCAACGAGATGGACTGGCCAAGTGGCAGCATCGATGGACTCAAGCATGGCAACAGTAGTGAGGTTGGCCCAGGATTGGGCAGTGTTTCTTTCTGCTGTGCATAATGTCGCTATGGGTCAGTACCAGCTCTATGGCACCTAACAACAACAACAACATGGGCAGAGATGATGAAGAAACTCAGTATCATCAGCCAAAACAAGGCCAGGGTCTGACTGTGGAACATATCATCTATTGTTCTTATGCAACTTCAGGTTAAACCTGAAGAATATTGAAACAAGTCTATGAGAGCCATAATATGACCTTAAGTATTTCCCAGCTGAATTTCTAGACCATCTCAAGAACAGACTTGATGCACTGAACACTAAGACCAGAGGAGTTGTGGGATGACCTTAAGAACATTATATATGGAGAAAGCAAAAGATCACTCAAAAGACAGGAAAGGAAAAAAACAATGTTGATAAAGAATACTGACTATACCATGGACTGTCAGAAGAACAAACAAATCTGTCTCAGCAGAAGTACAGCCCGAATGTTCCTTAAAATCAGGGATGGCATACTTTGGTCATGTTATCAGGAGGGACCAGTCCTTGAAGAAGGACATCATGCTTGGGAAAGTGAAGAGTCAGAAAAAAAGAGAAGCCTTTCCATGAGATGGACTGACACAGTGGCTACAACCACGGACTCAAACACAACAATGATTGTGAGGTTGGCATAGGACTGGGCAGCATTTTGTTCTGCTGTAGACAGGGTGGCTATGAGTCGGAACTGACTCTACGCACTTAGCAAATAATGAAGATTAAAAAGGCATAATTCAGAGTAAAGTTTCTAAAATAGTATTTGGCACTTAGTAAGTGATCAGTAAATTTTAGCCTATATTTTTCCACTGTTATTATAGCAAATAAAAACATGGGTTCCTTTATTGACTATAGACATTACCATAATATGTGTACTATGAAAAAAACTCTCTGAATTCCTTTTTTTCCTCTTTTTCAGTAATGCAATAAACTCGTACTAACTTATCTATATGGAGTCCTGCTATGGCACCTAGTACTCGACTGCAAGGTTGCTTTGAACTGCAAGGTCAATGGTTCAAACTTACCAGCCATTCCTCAGAAACTTTATACAGTGTTGTAATAAGCAGGAACTGACTCAACGACATGTAACAACAACTTGTTATACAAGATGTCTAAACAAGATTTTTGAGGCAGTAAGAAGAGTAAGACATCAATTTGAAAACAATCCCTATCAATGCAACATGAATTCTGCTAAAATTGAAGCAAGAACAAACATTAAATTTATGATGAAGCTTGGGTGGAAGAATGGTGAAATCACTGATACTTTATGAAAAGTTTATGGGGAAAACACTCCAAAGAAATCAGCAGTTGGTAAACGGATAACTCATTTCATGAGACTATGTTGTAGATGAAGCCCAAAGCAGCAGACCATCCTCATCATTTGTGAGGGAAACATTAATCTTGTTCATGTCCTAACTGAAGAGGACTGACAATAAGCAGCACAAATAGTCAACACCATAGACATGTCAATTAGTCCAGCTTATGTAATTCTGAAAATTAAAGTTGAACAAACTTATTGCTCCAGAGGGGTCAAAACTGTTGTAGCCAGATCAGCTGCAGATAAGAGCAGAGCTTCCAATGGGATTTTAAACAAGTGGGATGGAGAGCCTGAGGCATTTCTTGGAAGAATGGTAACAGGAAATGAAACACGTCTTTACCAGTACAATCCTGAAAACAAAGGCCCATCAAAGCAATGGCTACCAAGAGGTAGAAGTAATCCAGTCAAAGTAAAAGCAGAACAAAGGCCTTGGCAACAGTTTTTAGTTCGGAATGTTCAAGGCATTTTACTTATTAACTTTCTGGAGGACCAAAGAACCATTGTTGTCAGGTGCCCTCACGTAGGTTTCCAGTCACACTGATCCTATATACAACAGAAAAGGACACTGTTCCAGTCCTGAGCCATCCTCACAACTGTTATGTTTGATTTCATTGTTCAAACCATCTCACTGAGCATCTTCATCTTTTTTCATGACCCTCTACTTTACCAAGCATGATGCCCTTTTCCAAGGACGTAACCCTCCTGATTAACATGTACAAAGTACATGAGAGAAAGTCTCGACCATCCTTGCTACTAAAGAGCATTCCGGCAATACTTCTTCCAGGACAGATCTGTTTGTTCTTCTAGCAATCCATGGAACTTGAAATATTCTTTGTTGACACCACAATCCAAATGCATAGGTTCTTCTTTAGTTCTCCATATTCACTGTCCTGCTTTCCAATGTGTATGAGGTGACTGACACACCTTAGTCCTCGAAGTTTCCCTTTGCTCTTTAAAGAGATCTTTTGTAGCAGAATTGCACAAGGCAGTAAGTCATTTAATTTCTTGACTGCTATTAAGAAATTAATTAAATGTTAATTAAATGGATTAATGAAATTAATTTAATTTCATGAACATTGTGGATCAAAGTAAAAGGAAATCATTGACAACTTCAATCTTTTCTCTGTTTATCATATTGTTGGGAGGATTTTTGTTTTCTTTACATTGAGTTGTAATCCATACATTAGGCTGTAGTCTTTGAACTTCATCAATATTTTAAGTCTTCATTTTCTGCAAATAAAGTTGCATCATCTGTATATCGCAAGTTGTTAATGAGTCTCCTCCAATCCTGATGCCTCATTCTTTATCATGTAGTCCAGCTTCTCATTTATTTGCTCAGCATACAGAATGAGTAAGTATGGTGTAAGGATACAACCATGGCACATACTTTTCCCAGTTTTAAACTAGACAGTATTCCTCTGTTCTGTTCAAACTGCTTGGTCTATGTTCAGGTTCCTCAGGAACACAATTAAATGTTTTGGAATTCCAATTCTTTGCAATGTTATCCAATAGTTTGTTATGTTCCACACAGTTGAATACCTATGTATAGTCAACAAAACACAAGTAAATATCTTTCTGGTATTCCCTGCTTTTAGCCAAAATCCATCTAATGTCAGCAAAGATATTTATTGTTCCACATCCTCTTCTGAATTCAGCTTGAATTTCTGGAAGCTCCCTGTGAATGTACTGCTGCAACTGGTTTTAAATGACTGCAGCAAATTACCCCTTGCATGTGATATTAATGATACTGTTGGATAACTTATGCATTCTGTTGGGTCACTGCTCTTTGAAATAGTCACCAATATGGATCTCTTCTAGTCAGTAGGCCAGGTAGCTGTCTTCCACATTTATTAGCATAGACTAGTGAGTACTTTCAACACTGCAACAGTTTGCTGAAACATTTCAGTTGGTATTCTGTCAATTCCTGGAACTTTGTTTTTTTGTTAATGTCTTCATTACAGCTTCGACTTCCTTCAATACCATTGGTTCTTGAGCATATGCTACCTTTTGAAATGGTTCAATATTGACCAATTCTTTTTGGTACCGTGACTCTCTGCATTCTTTCCATCTTCTTTGATATTAACTGCATCATTCAGTATTTTGCCTATTTGTTGTCGTTTCTAAGTGCCGTCAAGTTGGTTCTGATTCAGCAACCCTTTCCAAGGAGTAAGTGGTGGGTTTGAACGGCCGACCTATTTTGCCCATGAAAGCACTCAGTACTGCAACTCAAGACTTGATTTTTTTCTTCAGTTCTTTCTGCTTGAGAAATGCTGAACATGGTCCACTCTTTTGGTTTTCTAACTCCAGGTCTTCATACATTTCATTGTTTACTTTGTCTTTTTAAGCCATCTTTAAATTTTTCTGTTTAGCAATTTTACTTCATTTCTTCCAGTCACTTTAGCTATTTTCATTCAGGAGCAACTTTCAGAGTCTCTTCTGACATCCATCTGCTCTTTTCTTTCTCATGTTTTTATTGACCTTTTTGCTTTCTTCATGTATGATGTTCTTGATGTCATCATGCAACAACTTTGGTCTTCAGGAATTAAGTGTTCAACATGTCACATCTGTTCTTGAGATAGTCTCTAAATTCAGGTAGGGTATACTCAAGGTCATATTTTGGCTCTTGTGGACTTGTTTTAATTTGCCTCAGCTTCGGCCTAAACTTGTGTATGAGCAATTGGTTGTCTGTTCTACAGTCTGCTACTGGCCTTGTTTTAGCTGATGATACGGAGCTTCTCCATTGTTTCATTCCACATATATGGTCAATTTGATTCCTGTGCATTCCACCTGGTGTGGTCCACATCTACTGTCACCATTTATGTTGTTGTAAAAAGGTATTTGCAATGAATAAGTCATTAGTCCTGCAAAATTCTGTTATGTGATCTCTACCATCATTTCTATCAGAAAGGCCATATTTTCCAACTACTGAACCATCTTCTTTGTTTCTAATGTTCACATTTAAATCACCAGAAATTATCCATGCTTCTTGATTATGTTTGATTAATTTCAGACTGAAGAAATGAATTGTTGTTGCTCTTATTAAGTGTACCTGAGTCAATTCCAACTCACAGCAATGCTGTCAAGGGTTTCCAAGAAGTGGATGATGGCTTTGAACCACCAACCTTGCAGTTAGTATTCCAGTGCTTACCTACAGGGCCATACCAGAACTCTGAATAACTTTGTAGAATTCTTCAATTTCTTCATCACTGGCTTTGGCGATTTGTGTGTAAGTTTGAATAATGGTTGTATTAACTGATCATCCTTGTAAACATTCAGATCATATCTTATCACACATAGCTTTTAATTTCAAAAATCTTGAAATGTTCTTTTTGATGATTAATGGGCTATCATTGCTCTCCAATTTCCCACTCCCAACACAGTAAACCACATGACTGTCTGATTCAAAAATGGTCAATACCAGTCCATTCAAAGCATTCACTACCAGTCCTTTTCGGCTTTCCTCCATTCACGTTATTAAAGTCAATCCTACTTTGAGGAGTCACTTCTTCCTCAGTTGTATTTTGAGTGCCTTTCAACCTGAGATGGCTCATCTTCTAACACTCTATCAGACAATGTTTATCGGCTATTCATAGGATTTTCAAGGGCTAATCCCTCAGAAATGGATCAAATATTACTTCTTCCTGGTCTGTTCTTAGAGTCCTATTGTGGCACTATGGGATAAGCACTAGACCTAAAGGTTGGTTTGAACCACAAGTCGCTACGAGTCAGAACAACAACAGTCTGTTTTTCGTCTGGAAGTTCTGCTGAAACCTGTCCACCATGGATGCTGCTGCTGTTATTTGAAGCACCAGTGGCATAGCTTCCAGCATCACAGCAACATATAAGCTACCATAATACAAAAAAACTACAGATGTGTGTCAAAGACATGATAACATTGGCTTGTTATAAGCGTGTTTTGAGACAGTCAACCAAAGCTGTAGTAGAAAGACACCAGGGAAAGCTTCATCAGAGAGCCCTCCTCCACTACGACAATGCTCCTATTCATTCCTCTCCTCAAACAAGGCTGATTTTTAAGAGTTTCTGTGAGAAGTCACTAGACATCCACCTTACAGTCCTACTGGGCCCTTCAGACAGTTTTCACTTGCTAATAACCTTAACAAATCTTTAAAGGGAACCCATTTTTCATCAGTTACTAATGGAAACGTGACTGCATCGACATAGTTGAAGTCCCATGACCTTCAGTCCAGTAAGGATGGCCTGAATCGCTGGTCTCACCGCTTACAAAAGTGGCTTGTCCTGGTGTTTACATGGAGTGAATTATCTAGGAAGATGAGTCATGTCTTCAGTATGTTTTTGTTAAGTCTATGATGACATTTTAACTCTTTAAAATCAACTCCAGAAGAATGGCGATGCAAAGTTGTCAAATATGTACAATCACTTACAGCTTCAACATTTTATAACAATTCAAGTAAACTATCATTACTGGAGTCAGGGAGCGCAGGGGAAGGGAGGGCTGGAGGAGAGGGAAAGAAGTAATGGGGGAAGAGAAGAAACGTACCTGAACATGGGTTAGCCAACGTTACAAATAAAAGCCCGCTTTTCATCTTCTTTGAAGCATCTTTCAAATACTCTGAAAAGAGATGATGAATTTGTAAAATTAAAAGACGTTTGATGCTCATCTTATTTACACAACCCAGTTTTCTTCTCCTACTTATGTGATTTTTGCTTTCTCAAACGGAACTTAGTTCTTGTTAACACTTACAAACTTTGTGATCTTGAGCAACTTCTCAATTATCCTGTTACTCATAGTAAGATTTCAGGTAGTTTTAGTTTCGTTCTATGAGCAGTGATGAACAGCAAAGCTCTTGAATCATATGGCCTGGGTTAGATCTTGCTTCAATCATTTGAATATGTCAGACTTTGGACAACATATCAGGAGGGACCTATCCCGGAGAGGGATATCAGCTTGGAAAATTGGAGGGTCAGCAAAAAGCAGGAAGACCCCAATGAGATGGACACTGGCAGCAGCAATGGGCTGAGGCGTAATGATTGTGAGGATGGCACATGGTCAGGCAGTGTTTGGTTCTGTTTGCATAGGGTTGCTAGGAGTAGTGCTGAACTGACTCCATGGCACTAACTCCAACAGTATTTGCCCAATTGTTAGAAGCTTTCAACAGACTAATGCTTTGAAAGGCAAGTCTACTGTCATTATTTTATCAATCTGGCAACTAAAACAGGAAATTTAAGAATTTGTCTAGTCTTGATGTACAACACCAGTACAACTGGTCAACTCAATGAAAAATTATTAGAGTTAGGATCTCGCCTGCATTTATTCTTGTTTGTTGCTAAGTGCCGTCGAGTCGATTCTGACCCATAGCAGCCCTGTATAGGGTTTCCAAGGAGCAGCTGGTGAGCTTGAACCACCAACCTTGCAGTTCAAACGACTTTGCAGTCTGATGCATTAGCCTGCAGTGCCACACTAGGACTCCTGCATTTATTACACCTAGATATATTCCAGATAGGTTAAAGATACAATATAAAAGTTTTCAAAGAAAATCTAGGTAATTATATAATAATCTTGAAGGTTTTTGTGTCTGACACAAAAGGTACAGATAAAGGACAAGATGGATATGATTACAAACCAGTATTTTATTTCTTCTATGAGGCAAGAAAAAGAGCACTGGTGGTATAGTAGGTTATGTGTTAAACTGCTAACCTAAAAGTCAGCAGTTCAAATCCACCAGCTGCTCCATGAGAGAAAGATGAGGCTGACTGCTCCCATAAAGATTTGAAACCCCGGAAACACTATAAAGGGTCACTATGAGTCAAAACCAACGGCTGTAGCACATCACCACCACCACCACGTCGTAAGAAATCATGGACAGAGTTAACAAAAAGATTCCTGATAAAGAAACAAACTGAAGATGAACACTTCACTGACATGATTAGTTAATCACAGTTAGGAGCAAAACGATAAATGGACAATACAGTTATTTTTAAAAATTGCTGACTTCATAGCAACAGTTAATAATAAAAACAATAATGCTAATCATAATAGCTTCGATTTATTGTGTGTTCCTGTTTGCCTGACACAGACTGCCCTCTTACTAAACCTTTTTTTATATTACCAATTTCATGTTACCAGTTCAGGTACTAAATCTAGCTAAGAATAAAACAATGTCTGTACCCTCAAGTAAGAAATACATTCAACAAATCCCTTCATCTTCTCTTCTCTGTCTCTCTCCCATGTATAATCCATCAGTCCTTGTCCTCTGCCTGCACCTCTCAATCACCAATCTCTACAGAGTGGGGAATAAGGCCCAGATATGCTAGCACCTGGGAGAACTAGGTTTAGAACTGCACTGTGCAACTGAAATTAAAAATGCATTCCACAAATGTGACAGCACCTGAAAACAACATCAACAATGGTATGTTTCAGTACTTTATTCTTTTTCATTGCCAAACAATTTCACCATATGGAAATACCACATTTTGTTAATCCATTTACCAACTGATGAGCATTTAGGTTGTTTCCACTTGTTTTACTGCTGTAAATGATATTGCTATGAACATCCATCCATGTGTAAGCTTTCTGTGCAAACATGTACCTTCATTTCTGCAGGAATTTATCATTAACTGCCCCCAAGTCAACCCTGAGTCATGGCAACTCCATGTATTAAAGAGTAGAGCTCCTCCACATGGGCTTCTTGGCTGTGATCTTCATGCATGCGGGTCACCAGTTCCCTGAATAGATTTGAACCTTAATGCTAGCAGACCACTGCAAACTGCTGTACCACCCACACATGAAGCAGACTTCA
Organism: Chrysochloris asiatica; assembly: GCF_000296735.1. Lineage (NCBI taxonomy): Eukaryota > Metazoa > Chordata > Mammalia > Afrosoricida > Chrysochloridae > Chrysochloris > Chrysochloris asiatica. The sequence goes on from NW_006408781.1 coordinate 834,730, forward strand.
AAAAGTTCATGAAAAAGTCCATGACCTTTTAATTACAGTTTTCTACAAGCTTCTGAAGGCCCCTGGTACATGAGTGACATATCTGGGTCCTAGAGGAACTCAGTGTTTAAACTTCTGAAGACTGTTTTCCCAAGTGACTCTGTACTTCACATTCCCAGCAGCAGCATATGCGGGTTGTAATTTGTCCATATTCTCAGCAACCTTTGGCATTTTCTTTTTAATTATATCCATCCATGTGGGTGTAAAGTTGTATTCCTTTGTGGTTTAGATATTGGACATCTGTATAAATATTTTGGAGACGATCTATTCAAGTCCTTTCTTGATTTTTTGCTAACTGAACTAAATGTTTACATTATCGAGTAGTAAAATTCTTTATAGATGCTGGATACAATTCGCTTATCAGATTTTGAGCTGCAAACATTTTCCCTCATACTAAGAGCCCCAAACAAATAGATATACGCACTGTCAGGTTCAACACTGCACTCGTCACAATAGCAAAAAGATGGCAACAACCATCGACAGAGGAATGGATAAACAAACTTTGGTACATACACACAATGAAATGCCATGCAGCATTGAAGAATAACAATGAATCTGTGAAATACCTCATAACTTGGATGAACCTGGAAGACATTATGTTGAGTGAAACCAGTCAATCATAAAAGGGCAAATATTCAAAGACTCCTGTTGCAGAAAGTCAAGAAAATGTTCCCACATTAAATGAGAGATTCTTTGATGGTTATTGGGGTGGAAGTGAAGGGAGGGTAATTCACTGGCTACTGTGGTATGACTGTAGGATAGGCACTGGACTGCTAACCACAAACCCACTACCTGCTCTTAACAAACCCTATGCAGGGTTTCTGTGAGTTGGAATCGACTCAATGGCACTTAACAACAACAGAGGGTAGACATGTGCTAACTTGGATGAAGGGAAAGCAATACACAATAGAAGGTAGGCAGAAGAATGATGAAGGCATGGGAAGACACAGGGAGGATTGCAAGAGTTAAAACCAACAGGGGTAAATACTGTCATATACTGGTGTGACGCTGTAGGATAAGCACTGGACCACAATGTCAGTTTGTACCACAAAGTCGGCAGTTCAAACTCACCAGCTGCTCCTCAAAAACCCTATATAGGTTTGCTATGAATCAGAACAAACTCAAAGGCATTCAACAACAACACAATACTACAGAAATGGTGATTTATGAGTAGATACATGGACTGACACATAGACTGACATAAAGACCAAACAGGTGTGGGCACACACCCACAAACGTATACATGTTTCACAGAGGGTATCTGTACATGGGTATTTACCTGTGCTGCAAACATATCCATTAATTTGGTGGAACATACAGGGAGCAAAGTTGTAAAAACTTCTTAAGACATGACCAAACCCCTTGAGAGAATGAGTTGTTGGGTCTGGGGGCTCAGGACCCTAGTATCAGGGGACAACATGGTCAAGTGACATAACATAGTCTGCAAAGACAGTGTTCTACAATCTACTCTGGTGAGCAGTGACTAGGATCTTAAAAGTTCATGAGTGTCATCTAAGGTGCAACTATCAGTCTCTCTCTGCCTGGAGGAAACAAGAATGTTGAAAATTGAAGACAGCTGGAACACCATTCTTGAGACCAGAACTGGATAGCACTTGGCTACCACTACCAAATGATCTGAAAGGATTCCCATTAGAAGACCCTGGGTAAAGTGGGAGAAAATATGGACCAAAACTCAAATTCATAAAAGAGAACAGGGGAAGACTTCCGGCACTTCCCTGACCAGGCAGCTCATGTAGGGCAGTCTCGGGGAAAAGGGGCAGAATCGCACATAAGACACCTCTGTCTAGCAGACAGACAGTCTTGAACAAACATAAGATCTTATTTTTCAACATTCTGAACTAGTTTTTTTAAAAGATCAAATTTCTGAGGAATTACAGGCATTTTGAGCTTTTGCCTACCTGCACGTGGCTCCTGCTTCCGTGCCCATGCCAGCAAGTGCCTCTGGCACCTGCAAACCTTGGAATGCAGAGCTAGAGCAACCCCACTTAGAAGGCTGCATTTCCAGAGAAAAGGAAACATAAACTAATAAAGTCGAACAAATAGAGAGGGATATCAGCACGGATATCAGGAAATTCGGGGTACCCACAGTACAGGGAGACTGAGAGTGGCATTTTTTACATCATCAAATATGGACACTACCTCTCTGCAGCCATTACCTCCAGCCCTCTACTGCCCAGGCCTAGACCTGCCCTCTGCCAAGCCTCTGAGGCTCAGGAACACCCAAGGCACAGGCCTGCCCACTGAGGCCAAGGTCCGCACTGTGGCACAACCCGCCCACAGACTGGTCACAAAGGCCCAGGCACAACCAAGGCCCCAAACGCCTACCCGCCTCATGGCCCAGGCAGTCCACGGCCCAGTCGCCGCCGAGGTCAAGGGTCCCCAAGGCCCAAAGCAATGAGTAGCCAGGTCGCTGAGGCCCAGGGCCCCGGAGGCCCAACCCGCCACATAGCCCGGTTGCCAAAGCCCAGTGCCCCAAAGACCCAACCCGCCCTCAGCCCGGTCCCCGAGGCACAGGTCCCCCGAGGCCCAATCCACCCCGCCCGCCCGCTGAGGCCCAAGACGCCCGATGCCCAGCTGCTGATACCCAGACCCCTGAGGCCCAAACCACCCGCCTGAGGCCCAACACTCCTGCAGCCCAGTCGCTGACACCCCGGCCCCTGGAGGCTCAAACCACCCGTCCTAGGCTCAACCCACCAGCCCGAGGCCCAAACGGCCCGCCGCCGAGGCCCAAGACCAAATGAGGCCAAAAAAAATAAATAATAAATACTCCAAGTTAAAAAACAAGGAGAGTGAAAAGGGAAGACCACATCCTGATCACATCTTCCTGGAGGCAATCAGAAAACATAAAAAATTACCAAAACACATAATTAATTATTAGGGCCATTGATAAACATTAAACATGTCCAAGAAGCAAAAGTAGATGACCATATTGGCACATGTCCAGAAAAAAAGATAAAATATCTAAAAAAAAAAAACCAGAAGTAGGCCTCTCCATGCTGAAAGGAGGGCAAGCCTTGGAGATACCTGAGAAAGAATTCAGAAAAATGATTATAAAATGTTTCAAAACAATTTACAATGGAGTTGAGAAAAATAAGGAAGAAGTCAGAAAAGCGCTACAGGAACAATCAAACAAGATAGATACAGCATTGGTAACAATCCAAAACCTACAGAAATAGGTCCAAACAATCAACAACAAAATGGCAGAAATAGAAAACTCCCTGAAAGGGCACAGAAGTAAAATAGATGAGATGGAAGGAAAAATCAGTGAGCTGGAAGACAAATCTCTCAAAACCACTAAGATAGAAGAACAAACCCAAAAAAGGGTGAAAAATTCAGAGGAAAGTCTAAGATTCATGTTGGACAACAAGAAGAGGAATAACCTAAGAATTATTGGCATTCCAGAACAAAATGAGTCAAACAGGTCCACAGAGGAAATAGTCAAAGAACTACTGGAAGAATATTTCTCTAACATCCTAAGGGTGAAAAGATAGAAAAACAAGAAGCCCAACGAAATCCAGGCAGGGTGGACCCCAAAAGAAAATCACCAAGACATATCATAGTCAAGCTCTCCAAACTCAAAGGCAAGGAAACACTCCTGAAAACAGCAAGAGAAAACAGAGGGGTCACATACAAGGGCAAACAAGTCAGACTAAGCTCAGACCTCTCAGCAGGAACCATGCAAGCGAGAAGGCAATGGGGAGACATATATAAAACCCTGCAGAAAAAAATTGCCAAGCAAGAATCCTTTATCCAGCAAAGCTATCAATCAAATATGAGGGTGTAATCAAAACATTCCAGGATAAACAGAAACTATGGGACTTCACCAAAGCCACCCTTGCACTACAAAACATCCTAAAGGGAGTTCTGTGGACCAAGAACCAACAAGAACAGACAACAACCAGAGATTGATGTACGTGGCAGCACCTCCCTGAATTAA